>NC_091089.1:317500-635000 GCF_032405125.1 Capricornis sumatraensis
CAACTCGCATAGGGACTGGCTTCTCCTGAGGCCACCAGGGCGGGTCCCTGAGGTCCCCGTCGTAACTGGAGAACACCTGCCGCAACTCGAGAAAATCCAGGAAGTTCTCCCTTCCAGGCGAGATGAGGCCTATTTCCGATGAGGTGTCTGGAGACTAATGACACCTAACCTCTGGAACTTCGAAAGGGTCTTTCACAGCCTTGCTGCAACTCAAGAAGTTCACCACCATACCCGTCTCCACTAGAGAGGAAGCACGATGGTCCCGCCCACATCCAGAGGAGCCCCGTTTCCCCCTCGTAGCTCGAGATGAGGGATCCTTTCCCTGCTTTCAACGGGAAAGAATTCCCGGCGTTCCCGTCGCATCTCAAGAGGAGGCACTCTCAACAGGAAAGGCGAGAGGAACTCCATGGTCGTACCACCATTCCAAGAGTCCCCCAGATGTCTCAGTCCATTCCAGAGGAAACTCTTTGCCCTGCACTGGCTCATCTTTCACGCCGAGGATCGACTCACACCACGGTGGCACGTGGGATAGCCCTGTGGGAAAGCCTCGAGGGAAAGCCTCGAGGGAAAACCACAGATCCTTTGATCCACGCGACGGGAAGCGTGACATTGCTGCTACAGCCTGGAAGGAAAGCGCACGTGCATGCCCCCACTCGAGACGAGGCCTGACTCCCCTGGGGAGACTCCAGAAGTACCCAAAGATCCGTGTCAGCCCCTGAGAGGAATCCTCGGTTCCGGCCCTGACTCCACACAAGGTTTTTGGCCCCGGTATCAACGGGAGAGGAATCCCGAGAGGCCCCCTAGCAACTCGCCTAGGGACTGGCCTTTCCTGAGGCCACCAGGGCGGGTCCCTGAGGTCCCCGTCGTAACTCGAGAACACCTGCCGCAACTCGAGAAAATCCAGGAAGTTCTCCCTTCCAGGCGAGATGAGGCCTATTTCCGATGAGGCCTCTGGAGACTAATGACACCTAACCTCTGGAACTTCGAAAGGGTCTTTCACACCCTTGCTGCAACTCAAGAAGTTCACCGCCATACCCGTCTCCACTAGAGAGGAAGCACGATGGTCCCGCCCACGTCCAGAGGAGCCCCGTTTCCCCCTCGTAGCTCGAGATGAGGGATCCTTTCCCTGCTTTCAACGGGAAAGAATTCACGGTGTTCCCGTCGCATCTCAAGAGGAGGCACTCTCAACAGGAAAGGCGAGAGGAACTCCATGGTCGTACCACCATTCCAAGAGTCCCCCAGATGTCTCAGTCCATTCCAGAGGAAACTCTTTGCCCTGCACTGGCTCATCTTTCACGCCGAGGATCAACTCACACCACGGTGGCACGTGGGACAGCCCTGTGGGAAATCCTCGAGGGAAAGCCTCGAGGGAAAACCACAAATCCTTTGATCCACGTGACGGGAAGCGTGACATTTCTGCTACAGCCTGAAAGGAAAGCGCACGTGCATGCCCCCACTCGAGACGAGGCCTGACTCCACTGGGGAGACTCCAGAAGTACCCAAAGATCCATGTCAGCCCCTGAGAGGAATCCTCGGTTCCGGCCCTGACTCCACACAAGGTTTTTGGCCCCGGTATCGACGGGAGAGGAATCCCGAGAGGCCCCCTAAAAACTCGCATGGGGACTGGCCTCTCCTGAGGCCACCAGGGCGGGTCCCTGAGGTCCCCGTCGTAACTCGAGAACACCTGCCCCAAATCGAGAAAATCCAGGAAGTTCTCCCTTCCAGGCGAGATGAGGCCTATTTCCGATGAGGCGTCTGGAGACTAATGACACCTAACCTCTGGAACTTCGAAAGGGTCTTTCACACCCTTGCTGCAACTCAAGAAGTTCACCGCCATACCCGTGTCCACTCAAGAGGAAGCACGATGGTCCCGCCCACATCCAGAGGAGCCCCGTTTCCCCCTCGTAGCTCGAGATGAGGGATCCTTTCCCTGCTTTCAACGGGAAAGAATTCCCGGCGTTCCCGTCGCATCTCAAGAGGAGGCACTCTCAACAGGAAAGGCGAGAGGAACTCCATGGTCGTACCACCATTCCAAGAGTCCCCCAGATGTCTCAGTCCATTCCAGAGGAACCTCTTTGCCCTGCACTGGCTCATTTTTCACGCCGAGAATCAACTCACAACACGGTGTCACGTGGGACAGCCCTGTGGGAAAGCCTCGAGGGAAAGCCTGGAGGGAAAACCGCAGATCCTTTGATCCACGCGACGGGAAGCGTGACATTGCTGCTACAGCCTGGAAGGAAAGTGCACGTGCATGCCCCCACACGAGACGAGGCCTGTCTCCCCTGGCGAGTCTCCAGAGGTACCCAAAGATCCATATCAGTCCCTGAGAGGAATCCTCGGTTCCGGCCCTGACTCCACACGTTTTTGGCCCCGGTATCGACGGGAGAGGAATCCCGAGGGGCCCCCTAGCAACACGCATAGGGACTGGCCTCTCCTGAGGCCAACAGGGCGGGTCCCTGAGGTCCCCGTCGTAACTCGAGAACACCTGCCGCAACTCGAGAAAATCATGGAAGTTCTCCCTTCCAGGCGAGATGAGGCCTATTTCCGATGAGGCGTCTGGAGAATAATGACACCTAACCTCTGGAACTTCGAAAGGGTCTTTCACACCCTTGCTGCAACTCAAGAAGTTCACCGCCATACCCGTCTCCACTCGAGAGAAAGCACGATGGTCCCGCCCACATCCAGAGGAGCCCCGTTTCCCCCTCGTAGCTCGAGATGAGGGATCCTTTCCCTGCTTTCAACGGCAAAAAATTCCCGGCGTTCCCGTCGCATCTCAAGAGGAGGCACTCTCAACAGGAAAGGCGAGAGGAACTCCATGGTCGTACCACCATTCCAAGAGTCCCCCAGATGTCTCAGTCCATTCCAGAGGAACCTCTTTGCCCTGCACTGGCTCATCTTTCACGCCGAGGATCGACTCACACCACGGTGGCACGTGGGACAGCCCTGTGGGAAAGCCTCGAGGGAAAACCACACATCATTTGATCCACGCGACGGGAAGCGTGACATTGCTGCTACAGCCTGGAAGGAAAGTGCACGTGCATGCCCCCACTCGAGACGAGGCCTGACTCCCCTGGGGAGACTCCAGAAGTACCCAAAGATCCATGTCAGCCCCTGAGAGGAATCCTCGGTTCCGGCCCTGACTCCACACAAGGTTTTTGGCCCCGGTATCGACGGGAGAGGAATCCCGAGAGGCCCCCTAGCAACTCGCATAGGGACTGGCCTCTCCTGAGGCCACCAGGGCGGGTCCCTGAGGTCCCCGTCGTAACTCGAGAACACCTGCCGCAACTCGAGAAAATCCAGGAAGTTCTCCCTTCCAGGCGAAATGAGGCCTATTTCCGATGAGGCGTCTGGAGACTAATGACACCTTACCTCTGGAACTTCGAAAGGGTCTTTCACAGCCTTGCTGCAACTCAAGAAGTTCACCACCATACCCGTCTCCACTAGAGAGGAAGCACGATGGTCCCGCCCACATCCAGAGGAGCCCCGTTTCCCCCTCGTAGCTCGAGATGAGGGATCCTTTCCCTGCTTTAAACGGGAAAGAATTCCCGGCGTTCCCGTCGCATCTCAAGAGGAGGCACTCTCAACAGGAAAGGCGAGAGGAACTCCATGGTCGTACCACCATTCCAAGAGTCCCCCAGATGTCTCAGTCCATTCCAGAGGAACCTCTTTGCCCTGCACTGGCTCATCTTTCACGCCCAGGATTGACTCACACCACGGTGGCACGTGGGACAGCCCTGTGGGAAAGCCTCGAGGGAAAGCCTCGAGGGAAAACCACAGATCCTTTGATCCACGCGACGGGAAGCGTGACATTGCTGCTACAGCCTGGAAGGAAAGCGCACGTGCATGCCCCCACTCGAGACGAGGCCTGACTCCCCTGGGGAGACTCCAGAAGTACCCAAAGATCCATGTCAGCCCCTGAGAGGAATCCTCGGTTCCGGCCCTGACTCCACACAAGGTTTTTGGCCCCGGTATCAACGGGAGAGGAATCCCGAGAGGCCCCCTAGCAACTCGCCTAGGGACTGGCCTCTCCTGAGGCCACCAGGGCGGGTCCCTGAGGTCCCCGTCGTAACTCGAGAACACCTGCCGCAACTCGAGAAAATCCAGGAAGTTCTCCCTTCCAGGCGAGATGAAGCCTATTTCCGATGAGGCCTCTGGAGACTAATGACACCTAACCTCTGGAACTTCGAAAGGGTCTTTCACACCCTTGCTGCAACTCAAGAAGTTCACCGCCATACCCGTCTCCACTAGAGAGGAAGCACGATGGTCCCGCCCACATCCAGAGGAGCCCCGTTTCCCCCTCGTAGCTCGAGATGAGGGATCCTTTTCCTGCTTTCCACGGGAAAGAATTCCCGGCGTTCCCGTCGCATCTCAAGAGGAGGCACTCTCAACAGGAAAGGCGAGAGGAACTCCATGGTCGTACCACCATTCCAAGAGTCCCCCAGATGTCTCAGTCCATTCCAGAGGAACCTCTTTGCCCTGCACTGGCTCATCTTTCACGCCGAGGATCGACTCACACCACGGTGGCACGTGGGTCAGCCCTGTGGGAAAGCCTCGAGGGAAAACCACAGATCCTTTAATCCACGCGACGGGAAGCGTGACATTGCTGCTACAGCCTGGAAGGAAAGTGCACGTGCATGCCCCCACTCGAGACGAGGCCTGACTCCCCTGGGGAGACTCCAGAAGTACCCAAAGATCCATGTCAGCCCCTGAGAAGAATCCTCGGTTCCGGCCCTGACTCCACACAAGCTTTTTGGCCCCGGTATCGACGGGAGAGGAATCCCGAGAGACCCCCTAGCAACTCGCATGGGGACTGGCCTCTCCTGAGGCCACCAGGGTGGGTCCCTGAGGTCCCCGTCGTAACTCGAGAACACCTGCCGCAACTCGAGAAAATCCAGGAAGTTCTCCCTTCCAGGCGAGATGAGGCCTATTTCCGATGAGGCCTCTGGAGACTATTGACACCAAACCTCTGGAACTTCGAAAGGGTCTTTCACAGCCTTGCTGCAACTCAAGAAGTTCACCGCCATACCCGTCTCCACTCGAGAGGAAGCACGATGGTCCCGCCCACATCCAGAGGAGCCCCGTTTCCCCCTCGTAGCTCGAGATGATGGATCCTTTCCCTGGTTTCAACGGGAAAGAATTCCCGGCGTTCCCGTCGCATCTCAAGAGGAGGCACTCTCAACAGGAAAGGCGAGAGGAACTCCATGGTCGTACCACCATTCCAAGAGTCCCCCAGATGTCTCAGTCCATTCCAGAGGAACCTCTTTGCCCTGCACTGGCTCATCTTTCACGCCGAGGATCGACTCACACCACGGTGGCACGTGGGACAGCCCTGTGGGAAAGCCTCGAGGGAAAGCCTCGAGGGAAAACCACAGATCCTTTGATCCACGCGACGGGAAGCGTGACATTGCTGCTACAGCCTGGAAGGAAAGCGCACGTGCATGCCCCCACTCGAGACGAGGCCTGACTCCCCTGGGGAGACTCCAGAAGTACCCAAAGATCCATGTCAGCCCCTGAGAGGAATCCTCGGTTCCGGCCCTGACTCCACACAAGCTTTTTGGCCCCGGTATCGACGGGATAGGAATCCCGAGAGGCCCCCTAGCAACTCGCATGGGGACTGGCCTCTCCTGAGGCCACCAGGGCCGGTCCCTGAGGTCCCCGTCGTTACTCGAGAACACCTGCCACAACTCGAGAAAATCCAGGAAGTTCTTCCTTCCAGGCGAGATGAGGCTTATTTCCGATGAGGCGTCTGGAGACTAATGACACCTAACCTCTGGAACTTCGAAAGGGTCTTTCACACCCTTGCTGCAACTCAAGAAGTTCACCACCATACCCGTCTCCACTCGAGAGGAAGCACGATGGTCCCGACCACATCCAGAGGAGCCCCGTTTCCCCCTCGTAGCACGAGATGAGGGATCCTTTCCCTGCTTTCAACGGGAAAGAATTCCCTGCGTTCCCGTCGCATCTCAAGAGGAAGCACTCTCAACAGGAAAGGCGAGAGGAACTCCATGGTCGTACCACCATTCCAAGAGTCCCCCAGATGTCTCAGTCCATTCCAGAGGAAGCTCTTTACCCTGCACTGGCTCATCTTTCACGCCGAGGATCGACTCACACCACGGTGGCACGTGGGTCAGCCCTGTGGGAAAGCCTCGAGGGAAAACCACAGATCCTTTAATCCACGCGACGGGAAGCGTGACATTGCTGCTACAGCCTGGAAGGAAAGTGCACGTGCATGCCCCCACTCGAGACGAGGCCTGACTCCCCTGGGGAGACTCCAGAAGTACCCAAAGATCCATGTCAGCCCCTGAGAGGAATCCTCGGTTCCGGCCCTGACTCCACACAAGGTTTTTGGCCCCGGTATCGACGGGAGAGGAATCCCGAGAGGCCCCCTAGCAACTCGCATGGGGACTGGCCTCTCCTGAGGCCACCAGGGCGGGTCCCTGAGGTCCCCGTCGTAACTCGAGAACACCTGCCGCAACTCGAGAAAATCCAGGAAGTTCTCCCTTCCAGGCGAGATGAGGCCTATTTCCGATGAGGCGTCTGGAGACTAATGACACCTAACCTCTGGAACTTCGAAAGGGTCTTTCACACCCTTGCTGCAACTCAAGAAGTTCACCGCCATACCCGTCTCCACTCGAGAGGAAGCACGATGGTCCCGCCCACATCCAGAGGAGCCCCGTTTCCCCCTCGTAGCTCGAGATGAGGGATCCTTTCCCTGCTTTCAACGGGAAAGATTTCCCGGCGTTCCCGTCGCATAACAAGAGGAGGCACTCTCAACAGGAAAGGCGAGAGGAACTCTATGGTCGTACCACCATTCCAAGAGTCCCCCAGATGTCTCAGTCCATTCCAGAGGAAACTCTTTGCCCTGCACTGGCTCATCTTTCACGCCGAGGATCGACTCACACCACGGTGGCACGTGGGACAGCCCTGTGGGAAAGCCTCGAGGGAAAGCCTCGAGGGAAAACTACAGATCCTTTGATCCACGCGACGGGAAGCGTGATATTGCTACTACAGCCTGGAAGGAAAGCGCACGTGCATGCCCCCACTCGAGACGAGGTCTGACTCCACTGGGGACACTCCAGAAGTACCCAAAGATCCATGTCAGCCCCTGAGAGGAATCCTCGGTTCCGGCCCTGACTCCACACAAGGTTTTTGGCCCCGGTATCGACGGGAGAGGAATCCCGAGAGGCCCCCTAGCAACTCGCATGGGGACTGGCCTCTCCTGAGGACACCAGGGCGGGTCCCTGAGGTCCCCGTCGTAACTCGAGAACACCTGCCGCAACTCGAGAAAATCCAGGAAGTTCTCCCTTCCAGGCGAGATGAGGCCTATTTCCGATGAGGCCTCTGGAGACTAATGACACCAAACCTCTGGAACTCCGAAAGGGTCTTTCACACCCTTGCTGCAACTCAAGAAGTTCACCGCCATACCCGTCTCCACTCGAGAGGAAGCACGATGGTCCCGCCCACATCCAGAGGAGCCCCGTTTCCCCCTCGTAGCTCGAGATGAGGAATCCTTTCCCTGCTTTCAACGGGAAAGAATTCCCGGCGTTCCCGTCGCATCTCAAGAGGAGGCACTCTCAACAGGAAAGGCGAGAGGAACTCCATGGTCGTACCACCATTCCAAGAGTCCCCCAGATGTCTCAGTCCATTTCAGAGGAACCTCTTTGCCCTGCACTGGCTCATCTTTCACGCCGAGGATCGACTCACAACACGGTGGCACGTGGGACAGCCCTGTGGGAAAGCCTCGAGGGAAAGCCTCGAGGGAAAACCACAGATCCTTTGATCCACGCGACGGGAAGCGTGACATTGCTGCTACAGCCTGGAAGGAAAGCGCACATGCATGCCCCCACTCGAGACGAGGCCTGACTCCCCTGGGGAGACTCCAGAAGTACCCAAAGATCCATGTCAGCCCCTGAGAAGAATCCTCGGTTCCGGCCCTGACTCCACACAAGCTTTTTGGCCCCGGTATCGACGGGAGAGGAATCCCGAGAGACCCCCTAGCAACTCGCATGGGGACTGGCCTCTCCTGAGGCCACCAGGGCGGGTCCCTGAGGTCCCCGTCGTAACTCGAGAACACCTGCCGCAACTCGAGAAAATCCAGGAAGTTCTCCCTTCCAGGCGAGATGAGGCTTATTTCCGATGAGGCGTCTGGAGACTAATGACACCTAACCTCTGGAACTTCGAAAGGGCCTTTCACACCCTTGCTGCAACTCAAGAAGTTCACCACCATACCCGTCTCCACTCGAGAGGAAGCACGATGGTCCCGACCACATCCAAAGGAGCCCCGTTTCCCCCTCGTAGCTCGAGATGAGGGATCCTTTCCCTGCTTTCAACGGGAAAGAATTCCCTGCGTTCCCGTCGCATCTCAAGAGGAAGCACTCTCAACAGGAAAGGCGAGAGGAACTCCATGGTCGTACCACCATTCCAAGAGTCCCCCAGATGTCTCAGTCCATTCCAGAGGAAGCTCTTTGCCCTGCACTGGCTCATCTTTCACGCCGAGGATCGACTCACACCACGGTGGCACGTGGGACAGCCCTGTGGGAAAGCCTCGAGGGAAAGCCTCGAGGGAAAACCACAGATCCTTTGATCCACGTGACGGGAAGCGTGACATTGCTGCTACAGCCTGGAAGGAAAGCGCACGTGCATGCCCCCACTCGAGACGAGGCCTGACTCCCCTGGGGAGACTCCAGAAGTACCCAAAGATCCATGTCAGCCCCTGAGAGGAATCCTCGGTTCCGGCCCTGACTCCACTCAAGGTTTTTGGCCCCGGTATCGACGGGAGAGGAATCCCGAGAGGCCCCCTAGCAACTCGCATGGGGACTGGCCTCTCCTGAGGCCACCAGGGCGGGTCCCTGAGTTCCCCGTCGTAACTTAAGAACACCTGCCGCAACTCGAGAAAATCCAGGAAGTTCTCCCTTCCAGGCGAGATGAGGCCTATTTCCGATGAGGCGTCTGGAGACTAATGACACCTAACCTCTGGAACTTCGAAAGGGTCTTTCACAGCCTTGCTGCAACTCAAGAAGTTCACCACCATACCCGTCTCCACTAGAGAGGAAGCACGATGGTCCCGCCCACATCCAGAGGAGCCCCGTTTCCCCCTCGTAGCTCGAGATGAGGGATCCTTTCCCTGCTTTCAACGGGAAAGAATTCCCGGCGTTCCCGTCGCATCTCAAGAGGAGGCACTCTCAACAGGAAAGGCGAGAGGAACTCCATGGTCGTACCACCATTCCAAGAGTCCCCCAGATGTCTCAGTCCATTCCAGAGGAACCTCTTTGCCCTGCACTGGCTCATCTTTCACGCCGAGGATCGACTCACACCACGGTGGCACGTGGGACAGCCCTGTGGGAAAGCCTCAAGGGAAAGATTCGAGGGAAAACCACAGATCCTTTGATCCACGCGACGGGAAGCGTGACATTGCTGCTACAGCCTGGAAGGAAAGCGCACGTGCATGCCCCCACTCGAGACGAGGCCTGACTCCCCTGGGGAGACTCCAGAAGTACCCAAAGATCCATGTCAGCCCCTGAGAGGAATCCTCGGTTCCGGCCCTGACTCCACACAAGGATTTTGGCCCCGGTATCAACGGGAGAGGAATCCCGAGAGGCCCCCTAGCAACTCGCCTAGGTACTGGCCTTTCCTGAGGCCACCAGGGCGGGTCCCTGAGGTCCCCGTCGTAACTCGAGAACACCTGCCATAACTCGAGAAAATCCAGGAAGTTCTCCCTTCCAGGCGAGATGAGGCCTATTTCCGATGAGGCCTCTGGAGACTAATGACACCTAACCTCTGGAACTTCGAAAGGGTCTTTCACACCCTTGCTGCAACTCAAGAAGTTCACCGCCATACCCGTCTCCACTAGAGAGGAATCACGATGGTCCCGCCCACATCCAGAGGAGCCCCGTTTCCCCCTCGTAGCTCGAGATGAGGGATCCTTTCCCTGCTTTCAACGGGAAAGAATTCCCGGCGTTCCCGTCGCATCTCAAGAGGAGGCACTCTCAACAGGAAAGGCGAGAGGAACTCCATGGTCGTACCACCATTCCAAGAGTCCCCCAGATGTCTCAGTCCATTCCAGAGGAAACTCTTTGCCCTGCACTGGCTCATCTTTCACGCCGAGAATCGACTCACACCACGGTGGCACGTGGGACAGCCCTGTGGGAAAGCCTCGAGGGAAAGCCTCGAGGGAAAACCACAGATCCTTTGATCCACGTGACGGGAAGCGTGACATTGCTGCTACAGCCTGAAAGGAAAGCGCACGTGCATGCCCCCACTCGAGACGAGGCCTGACTCCACTGGGGAGACTCCAGAAGTACCCAAAGATCCATGTCAGCCCCTGAGAGGAATCCTCGGTTCCGGCCCTGACTCCACACAAGCTTTTTGGCCCCGGTATCGACGGGAGAGGAATCCCGAGAGGCCCCCTAGCAACTCGCATGGGGACTGGCCTCTCCTGAGGCAACCAGGGCGGGTCCCTGAGGTCCCCGTCAAAACTCGAGAACACCTGCCGCAACTCGAGAAAATCCAGGAAGTTCTCCCTTCCAGGCGAGATGAGGCCTATTTCCGATGAGGCCTCTGGAGACAAATGACACCTAACCTCTGGAACTTCGAAAGGGTCTTTCACACCCTTGCTGCAACTCAAGAAGTTCACCGCCATACCCGTCTCCACTCGAGAGGAAGCACGATGGTCCCGCCCACATCCAGAGGAGCCCCGTTTCCCCCTCGTAGCTCGAGATGAGGGATCCTTTCCCTGCTTTCAACGGGAAAGAATTCCCGGCGTTCCCGTCGCATCTCAAGAGGAGGCACTCTCAACAGGAAAGGTGAGAGGAACTCCATGGTCGTACCACCATTCCAAGAGTCCCCCAGATGTCTCAGTCCATTCCAGAGGAACCTCTTTGCCCTGCACTGGCTCATTTTTCACGCCGAGAATCGACTCACACCACGGTGTCACGTGGGACAGCCCTGTGGGAAAGCTTCGAGGGAAAGCCTCGAGGGAAAACCGCAGATCCTTTGATCCATGCGACGGGAAGCGTGACATTGCTGCTACAGCCTGGAAGGAAAGTGCACGTGCATGCCCCCACACGAGACGAGACCTGTCTCCCCTGGCGAGACTCCAGAAGTACCCAAAGATCCATATCAGTCCCTGAGAGGAATCCTCGGTTCCGGCCCTGACTCCACACAAGGTTTTTGGCCTCGGTATCGACGGGAGAGAAATCCCGAGGGGCCCCCTAGCAACACGCATAGGGACTGGCCTCTCCTGAGGCCAACAGGGCGGGTCCCTGAGGTCCCCGTCGTAACTCGAGAACACCTGCCGCAACTCGAGAAAATCAAGGAAGTTCTCCCTTCCAGGCGAGATGAGGCCTATTTCCGATGAGGCGTCTGGAGACTAATGACACCTAACCTCTGGAACTTCGAAAGGGTCTTTCACACCCTTGCTGCAACTCAAGAAGTTCACCGCCATACCCGTCTCCACTCGAGAGAAAGCACGATGGTCCCGCCCACATCCAGAGGAGCCCCGTTTCCCCTCGTAGCTCGAGATGAGGGATCCTTTCCCTGCTTTCAACGGCAAAAAATTCCCGGCATTCCCGTCGCATCTCAAGAGGAGGCACTCTCAACAGGAAAGGCGAGAGGAACTCCATGGTCGTACCACCATTCCAAGAGTCCCCCAGATGTCTCAGTCCATTCCAGAGGAACCTCTTTGCCCTGCACTGGCTCATCTTTCACGCCGAGGATCGACTCACACCACGGTGGCACGTGGGACAGCCCTGTGGGAAAGCCTCGAGGGAAAACCACACATCATTTGATCCACGCGACGGGAAGCGTGACATTGCTGCTACAGCCTGGAAGGAAAGTGCACGTGCATGCCCCCACTCGAGACGAGGCCTGACTCCCCTGGGGAGACTCCAGAAGTACCCAAAGATCCATGTCAGCCCCTGAGAGGAATCCTCGGTTCCGGCCCTGACTCCACACAAGGTTTTTGGCCCCGGTATCGACGGGAGAGGAATCCCGAGAGGCCCCCTAGCAACTCGCATAGGGACTGGCCTCTCCTGAGGCCACCAGGGCGGGTCCCTGAGGTCCCCGTCGTAACTCGAGAACACCTGCCGCAACTCGAGAAAATCCAGGAAATTCTCCCTTACAGGCGAGATGAGGCCTATTTCCGATGAGGCGTCTGGAGACTAATGACACCTTACCTCTGGAACTTCGAAAGGGTCTTTCACACCCTTGCTGCAACTCAAGAAGTTCACCACCATACCCGTCTCCACTAGAGAGGAAGCACGATGGTCCCGCCCACATCCAGAGGAGCCCCGTTTCCCCCTCGTAGCTCGAGATGAGGGATCCTTTCCCTGCTTTCAACGGGAAAGAATTCCCGGCGTTCCCGTCGCATCTCAAGAGGAGGCACTCTCAACAGGAAAGGCGAGAGGAACTCCATGGTCGTACCACCATTCCAAGAGTCCCCCAGATGTCTCAGTCCATTCCAGAGGAACCTCTTTGCCCTGCACTGGCTCATCTTTCACGCCCAGGATCGACTCACACCACGGTGGCACGTGGGACAGCCCTGTGGGAAAGCCTCGAGGGAAAACCACAGATCCTTTGATCCACGCGACGGGAAGCGTGACATTGCTGCTACAGCCTGGAAGGAAAGCGCACATGCATGCCCCCACTCGAGACGAGGCCTGACTCCCCTGGGGAGACTCCAGAAGTACCCAAAGATCCATGTCAGCCCCTGAGAAGAATCCTCGGTTCCGGCCCTGACTCCACACAAGCTTTTTGGCCCCAGTATCGACGGGAGAGGAATCCCGAGAGACCCCCTAGCAACTCGCATGGGAACTGGCCTCTCCTGAGGCCACCAGGGCGGGTCCCTGAGGTCCCCGTCGTAACTCGAGAACACCTGCCGCAACTCGAGAAAATCCAGGTAGTTCTCCCTTCCAGGCGAGATGAGGCCTATTTCCGATGAGGCCTCTGGAGACTATTGACACCAAACCTCTGGAACTTCGAAAGGGTCTTTCACACCCTTGCTGCAACTCAAGAAGTTCACCGCCATACCCGTCTCCACTCGAGAGGAAGCACGATGGTCCCGCCCACATCCAGAGGAGCCCCGTTTCCCCCTCGTAGCTCGAGATGAGGGATCCTTTCCCTGGTTTCAACGGGAAAGAATTCCCGGCGTTCCCGTCGCATCTCAAGAGGAGGCACTCTCAACAGGAAAGGCGAGAGGAACTCCATGGTCGTACCACCATTCCAAGAGTCCCCCAGATGTCTCAGTCCATTCCAGAGGAACCTCTTTGCCCTGCACTGTCTCATCTTTCACGCCGAGGATCGACTCACACCACGGTGGCACGTGGGACAGCCCTGTGGGAAAGCCTCCAGGGAAAGCCTCGAGGGAAAACCACAGATCCTTTGATCCACGCGACGGGAAGCGTGACATTGCTGCTACAGCCTGGAAGGAAAGCACTCGTGCATGCCCCCACTCGAGACGAGGCCTGACTCCCCTGGGGAGACTCCAGAAGTACCCAAAGATCCATGTCAGCCCCTGAGAGGAATCCTCGGTTCCGGCCCTGACTCCACACAAGCTTTTTGGCCCCGGTATCGACGGGAGAGGAATCCCGAGAGGCCCCCTAGCAACTCGCATGGGGACTGGCCTCTCCTGAGGCCACCAGGGCCGGTCCCTGAGGTCCCCGTCGTTACTCGAGAACACCTGCCACAACTCGAGAAAATCCAGGAAGTTCTCCCTTCCAGGCGAGATGAGGCTTATTTCCGATGAGGCGTCTGGAGACTAATGACACCTAACCTCTGGAACTTCGAAAGGGTCTTTCACACCCTTGCTGCAACTCAAGAAGTTCACCACCATACCCGTCTCCACTCGAGAGGAAGCACGATGGTCCCGACCACATCCAAAGGAGCCCCGTTTCCCCCTCGTAGCTCGAGATGAGGGATCCTTTCCCTGCTTTCAACGGGAAAGAATTCCCTGCGTTCCCGTCGCATCTCAAGAGGAGGCACTCTCAACAGGAAAGGCGAGAGGAACTCCATGGTCGTACCACCATTCCAAGAGTCCCCCAGATGTCTCAGTCCATTCCAGAGGAAGCTCTTTGCCCTGCACTGGCTCATCTTTCACGCCGAGGATCGACTCACACCACGGTGGCACGTGGGACAGCCCTGTGGGAAAGCCTCGAGGGAAAACCACACATCATTTGATCCACGCGACGGGAAGCGTGACATTGCTGCTACAGCCTGGAAGGAAAGTGCACGTGCATGCCCCCACTCGAGACGAGGCCTGACTCCCCTGGGGAGACTCCAGAAGTACCCAAAGATCCATGTCAGCCCCTGAGAGGAATCCTCGGTTCCGGCCCTGACTACACACAAGGGTTTTGGCCCCGGTATCGAAGGGAGAGGAATCCCGAGAGGCCCCCTAGCAACTCGCATAGGGACTGGCCTCTCCTGAGGCCACGAGGGCGGGTCCCTGAAGTCCCCGTCGTAACTCGAGAACACCTGCCGCAACTCGAGAAAATCCAGGAAGTTCTCCCTTCCAGGCGAAATGAGGCCTATTTCCGATGAGGCGTCTGGAGACTAATGACACCTTACCTCTGGAACTTCGAAAGGGTCTTTCACAGCCTTGCTGCAACTCAAGAAGTTCACCACCATACCCGTCTCCACTAGAGAGGAAGCACGATGGTCCCGCCCACATCCAGAGGAGCCCCGTTTCCCCCTCGTAGCTCGAGATGAGGGATCCTTTCCCTTCTTTAAACGGGAAAGAATTCCCGGCGTTCCCGTCGCATCTCAAGAGGAGGCACTCTCAACAGGAAAGGCGAGAGGAACTCCATGGTCGTACCACCATTCCAAGAGTCCCCCAGATGTCTCAGTCCATTCCAGAGGAACCTCTTTGCCCTGCACTGGCTCATCTTTCACGCCCAGGATTGACTCACACCACGGTGGCACGTGGGACAGCCCTGTGGGAAAGCCTCGAAGGAAAGCCTCGAGGGAAAACCACAGATCCTTTGATCCACGCGACGGGAAGCGTGACATTGCTGCTACAGCCTGGAAGGAAAGCGCACGTGCATGCCCCCACTCGAGACGAGGCCTGACTCCCCTGGGGAGACTCCAGAAGTACCCAAAGATCCATGTCAGCCCCTGAGAGGAATCCTCGGTTCCGGCCCTGACTCCACACAAGGTTTTTGGCCCCGGTATCAACGGGAGAGGAATCCGAGAGGCCCCCTAGCAACTCGCCTAGGGACTGGCCTCTCCTGAGGCCACCAGGGCGGGTCCCTGAGGTCCCCGTCGTAACTCGAGAACACCTGCCGCAACTCGAGAAAATCCAGGAAGTTCTCCCTTCCAGGCGAGATGAGGCCTATTTCCGATGAGGCCTCTGGAGACTAATGACACCTAACTTCTGGAACTTCGAAAGGGTCTTTCACACCCTTGCTGCAACTCAAGAAGTTCACCGCCATACCCGTCTCCACTAGAGAGGAAGCACGATGGTCCCGCCCACATCCAGAGGAGCCCCGTTTCCCCCTCGTAGCTCGAGATGAGGGATCCTTTCCCTGCTTTCAACGGGAAAGAATTCCCGGCGTTCCCGTCGCATCTCAAGAGGAGGCACTCTCAACAGGAAAGGCGAGAGGAACTCCATGGTCGTACCACCATTCCAAGAGTCCCCCAGATGTCTCAGTCCATTCCAGAGGAACCTCTTTGCCCTGCACTGGCTCATCTTTCACGCCGAGGATCGACTCACACCACGGTGGCACGTTGGACAGCCCTGTGGGAAAGCCTCGAGGGAAAACCACAGATCCTTTGATCCACGCGACGGGAAGCGTGACATTGCTGCTACAGCCTGGAAGGAAAGTGCACGTGCATGCCCCCACTCGAGACGAGGCCTGACTCCCCTGGGGAGACTCCAGAAGTACCCAAAGATCCATGTCAGCCCCTGAGAGGAATCCTCGGTTCCGGCCCTGACTCCACACAAGGTTTTTGGCCCCGGTATCGATGGGAGAGGAATCCCGAGAGGCCCCCTAGCAACTCGCATGGGGACTGGCCTCTCCTGAGGCCACCAGGGCGGGTCCCTGAGGTCCCCGTCGTAACTCGAGAACACCTGCCGCAACTCGAGAAAATCCAGGAAGTTCTCCCTTCCAGGCGAAATGAGGCCTATTTCCGATGAGGCGTCTGGAGACTAATGACACCTAACCTCTGGAACTTCGAAAGGGTCTTTCACACCCTTGCTGCAACTCAAGAAGTTCACCGCCATACCCGTCTCCACTCGAGAGGAAGCACGATGGTCCCGCCCACATCCAGAGGAGCCCCGTTTCCCCCTCGTAGCTCGAGATGAGGGATCCTTTCCCTGCTTTCAACGGGAAAGAATTCCCGGCGTTCCCGTCGCATATCAAGAGGAGGCACTCTTAACAGGAAAGGCGAGAGGAACTCCATGGTCGTACCACCATTCCAAGAGTCCCCCAGATGTCTCAGTCCATTCCAGAGGAAACTCTTTGCCCTGCACTGGCTCATCTTTCACGCCGAGGATCGACTCACACCACGGTGGCACGTGGGACAGACCTGTGGGAAAGCCTCGAGGGAAAGCCTCGAGGGAAAACCACAGATCCTTTGATCCACGTGACGGGAAGCGTGACATTGCTGCTACAGCCTGGAAGGAAAGCGCACGTGCATGCCCCCACTCGAGACGAGGCCTGACTCCCCTGGGGAGACTCCAGAAGTACCCAAAGATCCATGTCAGCCCCTGAGAGGAATCCTCGGTTCCGGCCCTGAATCCACTCAAGGTTTTTGGCCCCGGTATCGACGGGAGAGGAATCCCGAGAGGCCCCCTAGCAACTCGCATGGGGACTGGCCTCTCCTGAGGCCACCAGGGCGGGTCCCTGAGTTCCCCGTCGTAACTTAAGAACACCTGCCGCAACTCGAGAAAATCCAGGAAGTTCTCCCTTCCAGGCGAGATGAGGCCTATTTCCGATGAGGCGTCTGGAGACTAATGACACCTAACCTCTGGAACTTTGAAAGGGTCTTTCACACCCTTGCTGCAACTCAAGAAGTTCTCCGCCATACCCGTCTCCACTCGAGAGGAAGCACGATGGTCCCGCCCACATCCAGAGGAGTCCCGTTTTCCCCTCGGTGCTCGAGATGAGGGATCCTTTCCCTGCTTTCAACGGGAAAGAATTCCCGGCGTTCCCGTCGCATCTCAAGCGGAGGCACTCTCAACAGGAAAGGCGAGAGGATCTCCATGGTCGTACCACCATTCCAAGAGTCCCCCAGATGTCTCAGTCCATTCCAGAGGAACCTCTTTGCCCTGCACTGGCTCATTTTTCACGCCGAGAATCGACTCACACCACGGTGTCACGTGGGACAGCCCTGTGGGAAAGCCTCGAGGGAAAGCCTCGAGCAAAAACCGCAGATCCTTTGATCCACGCGACGGGAAGCGTGACATTGCTGCTACAGCCTGGAAGGAAAGTGCACGTGCATGCCCCCACACGAGACGAGGCCTGTCTCCCCTGGCGAGTCTCCAGAAGTACCCAAAGATCCATATCAGTCCCTGAGAGGAATCCTCGGTTCCGGCCCTGACTCCACACAAGGTTTTTGGCCCCGGTATCGACGGGAGAGGAATCCCGAGGGGCCCCCTAGCAACACGCATAGGGACTGGCCTCTCCTGAGGCCAACAGGGCGGGTCCCTGAGGTCCCCGTCGTAACTCGAGAACATCTGCCGCAACTCGAGAAAATCAAGGAAGTTCTCCCTTCCAGGCGAGATGAGGCCTATTTCCGATGAGGCGTCTGGAGACTAATGACACCTACCTCTGGAACTTCGAAAGGGTCTTTCACACCCTTGCTGCAACTCAAGAAGTTCACCGCCATACCCGTCTCCACTCGAGAGAAAGCACGATGGTCCCGCCCACATCCAGAGGAGCCCCGTTTCCCCCTCGTAGCTCGAGATGAGGGATCCTTTCCCTGCTTTCAACGGCAAAAAATTCCCGGCGTTCCCGTCGCATCTCAAGAGGAGGCACTCTCAACAGGAAAGGCGAGAGGAACTCCATGGTCGTACCACCATTCCAAGAGTCCCCCAGATGTCTCAGTCCATTCCAGAGGAACCTCTTTGCCCTGCACTGGCTCATCTTTCACGCCGAGGATCGACTCACACCACGGTGGCACGTGGGACAGCCCTGTGGGAAAGCCTCGAGGGAAAGCCTCGAGGGAAAACCACAGATCCTTTGATCCACGCGACGGAAAGCGTGACATTGCTGCTACAGCCTGGAAGGAAAGCGCACGTGCATGCCCCCACTCGAGACGAGGCCTGACTCCCCTGGGTAGACTCCAGAAGTACCCAAAGATCCATGTCAGCCCCTGAGAGGAATCCTCGGTTCCGGCCCTGACTCCACACAAGGTTTTTGGCCCCGGTATCAACGGGAGAGGAATCCGAGAGGCCCCCTAGCAACTCGCCTTGGGACTGGCCTCTCCTGAGGCCACCAGGGCGGGTCCCTGAGGTCCCCGTCGTAACTCGAGAACACCTGCCGCAACTCGAGAAAATCCAGGAAGTTCTCCCTTCCAGGCGAGATGAGGCCTATTTCCGATGAGGCCTCTGGAGACTAATGACACCTAACCTCTGGAACTTCGAAAGGGTCTTTCACACCCTTGCTGCAACTCAAGAAGTTCACCGCCATACCCGTCTCCACTAGAGAGGAAGCACGATGGTCCCGCCCACATCCAGAGGAGCCCCGTTTCCCCCTCGGTGCTCGAGATGAGGGATCCTTTCCCTGGTTTCAACGGGAAAGAATTCCCGGCGTTCCCGTCGCATCTCAAGAGGAGGCACTCTCAACAGGAAAGGCGAGAGGAACTCCATGGTCGTACCACCATTCCAAGAGTCCCCCAGATGCCTCAGTCCATTCCAGAGGAACCTCTTTGCCCTGCACTGGCTCATCTTTCACGCCGAGGATCGACTCACACCACGGTGGCACGTGGGACAGCCCTGTGGGAAAGCCACGAGGGAAAACCACAGATCCTTTGATCCACGCGACGGGAAGCGTGACATTGCTGCTACAGCCTGGAAGGAAAGTGCACGTGCATGCCCCCACTCGAGACGAGGCCTGACTCCCCTGGGGAGACTCCAGAAGTACCCAAAGATCCATGTCAGCCCCTGAGAGGAATCCTCGGTTCCGGCCCTGACTCCACACAAGGTTTTTGGCCCCGGTATCGATGGGAGAGGAATCCCGAGAGGCCCCCTAGCAACTCGCATGGGGACTGGCCTCTCCGGAGGCCACCAGGGCGGGTCCCTGAGGTCCCCGTCGTAATTCGAGAACACCTGCCGCAACTCGAGAAAATCCAGGAAGTTCTCCCTTCCAGGCGAGATGAGGCCTATTTCCGATGAGGCCTCTGGAGACTAATGACACCAAACCTCTGGAACTTCGAAAGGGTCTTTCACACCCTTGCTGCAACTCAAGAAGTTCACCGCCATACCCGTCTCCACTCGAGAGGAAGCACGATGGTCCCGCCCACATCCAGAGGAGCCCCGTTTCCCCCTCGTAGCTCAAGATGAGGGATCCTTTCCCTGGTTTCAACGGGAAAGAATTCCCGGCGTTCCCGTCGCATCTCAAGAGGAGGCACTCTCAACAGGAAAGGCGAGAGGAACTCCATGGTCGTACCACCATTCCAAGAGTCCCCCAGATGTCTCAGTCCATTCCAGAGGAACCTCTTTGCCCTGCACTGGCTCATCTTTCACGCCGAGGAACGACTCACAACACGGTGGCACGTGGGACAGCCCTGTGGGAAAGCCTCGAGGGAAAGCCTCGAGGGAAAACCACAGATCCTTTGATCCACGCGACGGGAAGCGTGACATTGCTGCTACAGCCTGGAAGGAAAGCGCACGTGCATGCCCCCACTCGAGACGAGGCCTGACTCCCCTGGGGAGACTCCAGAAGTACCCAAAGATCCATGTCAGCCCCTGAGAGGAATCCTCGGTTCCGGCCCTGACTCCACACAAGCTTTTTGGCCCCGGTATCGATGGGAGAGGAATCCCGAGAGGCCCCCTAGCAACTCGCATGGGGACTGGCCTCTCCTGAGGCCACCAGGGCGGGTCCCTGAGGTCCCCGTCGTAACTCGAGAACACCTGCCGCAACTCGAGAAAATCCAGGAAGTTCTCCCTTCCAGGCGAGATGAGGCCTATTTCCGATGAGGCCTCTGGAGACTAATGACACCAAACCTCTGGAACTTCGAAAGGGTCTTTCACACCCTTGCTGCAACTCAAGAAGTTCACCGCCATACCCGTCTCCACTCGAGAGGAAGCACGATGGTCCCGCCCACATCCAGAGGAGCCCCGTTTCCCCCTCGTAGCTCGAGATGAGGGATCCTTTCCCTGGTTTCAACGGGAAAGTATTCCGGGCGTTCCCGTCGCATCTCAAGAGGTGGCACTCTCAACAGGAAAGGCGAGAGGAACTCCATGGTCGTACCACCATTCCAAGAGTCCCCCAGATGTCTCAGTCCATTCCAGAGGAACCTCTTTGCCCTGCACTGGCTCTTCTTTCACGCCGAGGATCGACTCACAACACGGTGGCACGTGGGACAGCCCTGTGGGAAAGCCTCGAGGGAAAGCCTCGAGGGAAAACCACAGATCCTTTGATCCACGCGACGGGAAGCGTGACATTGCTGCTACAGCCTGGAAGGAAAGCGCACGTGCATGCCCCCACTCGAGACGAGGCCTGACTCCCCTGGGGAGACTCCAGAAGTACCCAAAGATCCATGTCAGCCCCTGAGAGGAATCCTCGGTTCCGGCCCTGACTCCATACAAGGTTTTCGGCCCCGGTATCGACGGGAGAGGAATCCCGAGAGGCCCCCTAACAATTCGCATGGGGACTGGCCTCTCCTGAGGCCACCAGGGCGGGTCCCTGAGATCCCCGTCGTAACTCGAGAACACCTGCCGCAACTCGAGAAAATCCAGGAAGTTCTCCCTTCCAGGCGAGATGAGGCCTATTTCCGATGAGGCCTCTGGAGACTAATGACACCTAACCTCTGGAACTTCGAAAGGGTCTTTCACACCCTTGCTGCAACTCAAGAAGTTCACCGCCATACCCGTCTCCACTAGAGAGGAAGCACGATGGTCCCGCCCACATCCAGAGGAGCCCCGTTTCCCCCTCGTAGCTCGAGATGAGGGATCCTTTCCCTGCTTTCAACGGGAAAGAATTCCCGGCGTTCCCGTCGCAACTCAAGAGGAGGCACTCTCAACAGGAAAGGCGAGAGGAACTCCATGGTCGTACCACCATTCCAAGAGTCCCCCAGATGTCTCAGTCCATTCCAGAGGAAGCTCTTTGCCCTGCACTGGCTCATCTTTCACGCCGAGGATCGACTCACACCACGGTGGCACGTGGGACAGCCCTGTGGGAAAGCCTCGAGGGAAAACCACAGATCCTTTGATCCACGCGACGGGAAGCGTGACATTGCTGCTACAGCCTGGAAGGAAAGTGCACGTGCATGCCCCCACTCGAGACGAGGCCTGACTCCCCTGGGGAGACTCCAGAAGTACCCAAAGATCCATGTCAGCCCCTGAGAGGAATCCTCGGTTCCGGCCCTGACTCCACACAAGGTTTTTGGCCCCGGTATCGACGGGAGAGGAATCCCGAGAGGCCCCCTAGCAACTCGCATGGGGACTGGCCTCTCCTGAGGCCACCAGGGCCGGTCCCTGAGGTCCCCGTCGTAACTCGAGAACACCTGCCGCAACTCGAGAAAATCCAGGAAGTTCTCCCTTCCAGGCGAGATGAGGCCTATTTCCGATGAGGCGTCTGGAGACTAATGACACCTAACCTCTGGAACTTCGAAAGGGTCTTTCACACCCTTGCTGCAACTCAAGAAGTTCACCGCCATACCCGTCTCCTCTCGAGAGGAAGCACGATGGTCCCGCCCACATCCAGAGGAGCCCCGTTTCCCCCTCGTAGCTCGAGATGAGGGATCCTTTCCCTGCTTTCAACGGGAAAGAATTCCCGGCGTTCCCGTCGCATCTCAAGAGGAGGCACTCTCAACAGGAAAGGCGAGAGGAACTCCATGGTCGTACCACCATTCCAAGAGTCCCCCAGATGTCTCAGTCCATTCCAGAGGAACCTCTTTGCCCTGCACTGGCTCATCTTTCACGCAGAGGATCGACTCACAACACGGTGGCACGTGGGACAGCCCTGTGGGAAAGCCTCGAGGGAAAGCCTCGAGGGAAAACCACAGATCCTTTGATCCACGCGACGGGAAGCGTGACATTGCTGCTACAGCCTGGAAGGAAAGCGCACGTGCATGCCCCCACTTGAGACGAGGCCTGACTCCCCTGGGGAGACTCCAGAAGTACCCAAAGATCCATGTCAGCCCCTGAGAGGAATCCTCGGTTCCGGCCCTGACTCCACACAAGCTTTTTGGCCCCGGTATCGACGGGAGAGGAATCCCGAGAGGCCCCCTAGCAACTCGCATGGGGACTGACCTCTCCTGAGGCCACCAGGGCGGGTCCCTGAGGTCCCCGTCGTAACTCGAGAACACCTGCCGCAACTCGAGAAAATCCAGGAAGTTCTCCCTTCCAGGCGAGATGATGCCTATTTCCGATGAGGCGTCTGGAGACTAATGACACCTAACCTCTGGAACTTCGAAAGGGTCTTTCACACCCTTGCTGCAACTCAAGAAGTTCACCGCCATACCCGTCTCCACTCGAGAGGAAGCACGATGGTCCCGCCCACATCCAGAGGAGCCACGTTTCCCCCTCGTAGCTCGAGATGAGGGATCCTTTCCCTGCTTTCAACGGGAAACAATTCCCGGCGTTCCCGTCGCATCTCAAGAGGAGGCACTCTCAACAGGAAAGGCGAGAGGAACTCCATGGTCGTACCACCATTCCAAGAGTCCCCCAGATGTCTCAGTCCATTCCAGAGGAACCTCTTTGCCCTGCACTGGCTCATCTTTCACGCCGAGGATCGACTCACACCACGGTGGCACGTGGGACAGCCCTGTGGGAAAGCCTCGAGGGAAAACCACAGATCCTTTGATCCACGCGACGGGAAGCGTGACATTGCTGCTACAGCCTGGAAGGAAAGTGCACGTGCATGCCCCCACTCGAGACGAGGCCTGACTCCCCTGGGGAGACTCCAGAAGTACCCAAAGATCCATGTCAGCCCCTGAGAGGAATCCTCGGTTCCGGCCCTGACTCCACACAAGGTTTTTGGCCCCGGTATCGACGGGAGAGGAATCCCGAGAGGCCCCCTAGCAACTCGCATGGGGACTGGCCTCTCCTGAGGCCACCAGGGCGGGTCCCTGAGGTCCCCGTCGTAACTCGAGAACACCTGCCGCAACTCGAGAAAATCCAGGAAGTTCTCCCTTCCAGGCGAGATGAGGCCTATTTCCGATGAAGCGTCTGGAGACTAATGACACCTAACCTCTGGAACTTCGAAAGGGTCTTTCACACCCTTGCTGCAACTCAAGAAGTTCACCGCCATACCCGTCTCCACTCGAGAGGAAGCACGATGGTCCCGCCCACATCCAGAGGAGCCCCGTTTCCCCCTCGTAGCTCGAGATGAGGGATCCTTTTCCTGCTTTCAACGGGAAAGAATTCCCGGCGTTCCCGTCGCATCTCAAGAGGAGGCACTCTCAACAGGAAAGGCGAGAGGAACTCCATGGTCGTACCACCATTCCAAGAGTCCCCCAGATGTCTCAGTCCATTCCAGAGGAACCTCTTTGCCCTGCACTGGCTCATCTTTCACGCCGAGGATCGACTCACACCACGGTGGCACGTGGGACAGCCCTGTGGGAAAGCCTCGAGGGAAAACCACAGATCCTATGATCCACGCGACGGGAAGCATGACATTGCTGCTACAGCCTGGAAGGAAAGCGCACGTGCATGCCCCCACTCGAGACGAGGCCTGACTCAACTGGGGAGTCTCCAGACGTACCCAAAGATCCATGTCAGCCCATGAGAGGAATCCTCGGTTACGGCCCTGACTCCACACAAGGTTGTTGGCCCCGGTATCGACGGGAGAGGAATCCCGAGAGGCCCCCTAGCAACTCGCATAGGGGCTGGCCTCTCCTGAGGCCACCAGGGCGGGTCCCTGAGGTCCCCGTCGTAACTCGAGAACACCTGCCACAACTCGAGAAAATCCAGGAAGTTCTCCCTTCCAGGCGAGATGAGGCCTATTTCTGATGAGGCGTCTGGAGACTAATGACACCTAACCTCTGGAACTTCGAAAGGGTCTTTCACACCCTTGCTGCAACTCAAGAAGTTCACCGCCATACCCGTCTCCACTCGAGAGGAAGCACGATGGTCCCGCCCACATCCAGAGGAGTCCCGTTTTCCCCTCGTAGCTCGAGATGAGGGATCCTTTCCCTGGTTTCAAAGGGAAAGAGTTCCCGGCGTTCCCGTCGCATCTCAAGAGGAGGCACTCTCAACAGGAAAGGCGAGAGGAACTCCATGGTCGTACCACCATTCCAAGAGTCCCCCAGATATCTCAGTCCATTCCAGAGGAACCTCTTTGTCCTGCACTGGCTCATCTTTCACGCCGAGGATCGACTCACACCACGGTGGCACGTGGGACAGCCCTGTGGGAAAGCCTCGAGGGAAATCCACAGATCCTTTGATCCACGCGACGGGAAGCGTGACATTGCTGCTACAGCCTGGAAGGAAAGTGCACGTGCATGCCCCCACTCGAGACGAGGCCTGACTCCCCTGGGGAGACTCCAGAAGTACCCAAAGATCCATGTCAGCCCCTGAGAGGAATCCTCGGTTCCGGCCCTGACTCCATACAAGGTTTTTGGCCCCGGTATCGACGGGAGAGGAATCCCGAGAGGCCCCCTAGCACCTCGCATAGGGACTGGCCTCTCCTGAGGCCACCAGGGCGGGTTCCTGAGGTCCCCGTCGTAACTCGAGAACACCTGCCGCAACTCGAGAAAATCCAGGAAGTTCTCCCTTCCAGGCGAGATGAGGCCTATTTCCTATGAGGCGTCTGGAGACTAATGACACCTAACCTCTGGAACTTCGAAAGGGTCTTTCACACCCTTGCTGCAACTCAAGAAGTTCACCACCATACCCGTCTCCACTAGAGAGGAAGCACGATGGTCCCGCCCACATCCAGAGGAGCCCCGTTTCCCCCTCGTAGCTCGAGATGAGGGATCCTTTTCCTGCTTTCAACGGGAAAGAATTCCCGGCGTTCCCGTCGCATCTCAAGAGGAGGCACTCTCAACAGGAAAGGCGAGAGGAACTCCATGGTCGTACCACCATTCCAAGAGTCCCCCAGATGTCTCAGTCCATTCCAGAGGAACCTCTTTGCCCTGCACTGGCTCATCTTTCACGCCGAGGATCGACTCACACCACGGTGGCACGTGGGACAGCCCTGTGGGAAAGCCTCGAGGGAAAGCCTCGAGGGAAAACCACAGATCCTTTGATCCACGCGACGGGAAGCGTGACATTGCTGCTACAGCCTGGAAGGAAACCGCACGTGCATGCCCCCACTCGAGACGAGGCCTGACTCCCCTGGGGGGACTCCAGAAGAACCCAAAGATCCATGTCAGCCCCTGAGAGGAATCCTCGGTTCCGGCCCTGACTCCATACAAAGTTTTTGGCCCCGGTATCGACGGGAGAGGAATCCCGAGAGGCCCCCTAGCAACTCGCATGGGGACTGGCCTCTCCGGAGGCCACCAGGGCGGGTCCCTGAGGTCCCCGTCGTAACTCGAGAACACCTGCCGCAACTCGAGAAAATCCAGGAAGTTCTCCCTTCCAGGCGAGATGAGGCCTATTTCCGATGAGGCCTCTGGAGACTAATGACACCAAACCTCTGGAACTTCGAAAGGGTCTTTCACACCCTTGCTGCAACTCAAGAAGTTCACCGCCATACCCGTCTCCACTCGAGAGGAAGCAGGATGGTCCCGCCCACATCCAGAGGAGCCCCGTTTTCCCCTCGGTGCTCGAGATGAGGGATCCTTTCCCTGGTTTCAACGGGAAAGAATTCCCGGCGTTCCCGTCGCATCTCAAGAGGAGGCACTCTCAACAGGAAAGGCGAGAGGAACTCCATGGTCGTACCACCATTCCAAGAGTCCCCCAGATGTCTCAGTCCATTCCAGAGGAACCTCTGTTCCCTGCACTGGCTCATCTTTCACGCCGAGGATCGACTCACAAAACGGTGGCACGTGGGACAGCCCTGTGGGAAAGCCTCGAGGGAAAGCCTCGAGGGAAAACCACAGATCCTTTGATCCACGCGACGGGAAGCGTGACATTGCTGCTACAGGCTGGAAGGAAAGCGCACGTGCATGCCCCCACTCTAGACGAGGCCTGACTCCCCTGGGGAGACTCCAGAAGTACCCAAAGATCCATGTCAGCCCCTGAGAGGAATCCTCGGTTCCGGCCCTGACTGCACACAAGGTTTTTGGCCCCGGTATCGACGGGAGAGGAATCCCGAGAGGCCCCCTAGCAACTCGCATGTGGACTGGCCTCTCCTGAGGCCACCAGGGCGGGTCCCTGAGGTCCCCGTCGTAACTCGAGAACACCTGCCGCAACTCGAGAAAATCCAGGAAGTTCTCCCTTCCAGGCGAGATGAGGCCTATTTCCGATGAGGCCTCTGGAGACTAATGACACCTAACCTCTGGAACTTCGAAAGGGTCTTTCACACCCTTGCTGCAACTCAAGAAGTTCACCGCCATACCCGTCTCCACTCGAGAGGAAGCACGATGGTCCCGCCCACATCCAGAGGAGCCCCGTTTCCCCCTCGTAGCTCGAGATGAGGGATCCTTTCCCTGCTTTCAACGGGAATGTATTCCCGGCGTTCCCGTCGCATCTCAAGAGGAGGCACTCTCAACAGGAAAGGCGAGAGGAACTCCATGGTCGTACCACCATTCCAAGAGTCCCCCAGATATTTCAGTCCATTCCAGAGGAACCTCTTTGCCCTGCACTGGCTCATCTTTCAAGCCGAGGATCGACTCACAACACGGTGGCACGTGGGACAGCCCTGTGGGAAAGCCTCGAGGGAAAGCCTCGAGGGAAAACCACAGATCCTTTGATCCACGCGACGGGAAGCGTGACATTGCTGCTACAGCCTGGAAGGAAAGTGCACGTGCATGCCCCCACTCGAGACGAGGCCTGACTCCCCTGGGGAGACTCCAGAAGTACCCAAAGATCCATGTCAGCCCCTGAGAGGAATCCTCGGTTCCGGCCCTGACTCCACACAATCTTTTTGGCCCCGGTATCGACGGGAGAGGAATCCCGAGAGGCCCCCTAGCAACTCGCATGGGGACTGGCCTCTCCTGAGGCCACCAGGGCGGGTCCCTGAGGTCCCCGTCGTAACTCGAGAACACCTGCCGCAACTCGAGAAAATCCAGGAAGTTCTCCCTTCCAGGCGAGATGAGGCCTATTTCCGATGAGGCGTCTGGAGACTAATGACACCTAACCTCTGGAACTTCGAAAGGGTCTTTCTCACCCTTGCTGCAACTCAAGAAGTTCGCCGCCATACCCGTCTCCACTCGAGAGAAAGCACGATGGTCCCGCCCACATCCAGAGGAGCCCCGTTTCCCCCTCGTAGCTCGAGATGAGGGATCCTTTCCCTCCTTTCAACGAGAAAGAATTCCCGGCGTTCCCGTCGCATCTCAAGAGGAGGCACTCTCAACAGGAAAGGCGAGAGGAACTCCATGGTCGTACCACCATTCCAAGAGTCCCCCAGATGTCTCAGTCCATTCCAGAGGAACCTCTTTGCCCTGCACTGGCTCATTTTTCACGCCGAGATTGGACTCACACCACGGTGTCACGTGGGACAGCCCTGTGGGAAAGCCTCGAGGGAAAGCCTCGAGGGAAAACCACAGATCCTTTGATCCACGCGACGGGAAGCGTGACATTGCTGCTACAGCCTGGAAGGAAAGTGCACGTGCATGCCCCCACACGAGACGAGGCCTGTCTCCCCTGGCGAGACTCCAGAAGTACCCAAAGATCCATATCAGTCCCTGAGAGGAATCCTCGGTTCCAGCCCTGTCTCCACACAAGGTTTTTGGCCCCGGTATCGACGGGAGAGGAATCCCGAGGGGCCCCCTAGCAACACGCATAGGGACTGGCCTCTCCTGAGGCCAACAGGGCGGGTCCCTGAGGTCCCCGTCGTAACTCGAGAACACCTGCCGCAACTCGAGAAAATCAAGGAAGTTCTTCCTTCCAGGCGAGATGAGGCCTATTTCCGATGAGGCGTCTGGAGACTAATGACACCTAACCTCTGGAACTTCGAAAGGGTCTTTCACACCCTTGCTGCAACTCAAGAAGTTCACCGCCATACCCGTCTCCACTCGAGAGAAAGCACGATGGTCCCGCCCACATCCAGAGGAGCCCCGTTTCCCCCTCGTAGCTCGAGATGAGGGATCCTTTCCCTGCTTTCAACGGGAAAATATTCCCGGCGTTCCCGTCGCATCTCAAGAGGAGTCACTCTCAACAGGAAAGGCGAGAGGAACTCCATGGTCGTACCACCATTCCAAGAGTCCCCCAGATGTCTCAGTCCATTCCAGAGGAACCTCTTTGCCCTGCACTGGCTCATCTTTCACGCCGAGGATCGACTCACACCACGGTGGCACGTGGGACAGCCCTGTGGGAAAGCCTCGAGGGAAAACCACAGATCATTTGATCCACGCGACAGGTAGCGTGACATTGCTGCTACAGCCTGGAAGGAAAGTGCACGTGCATGCCCCCACTCGAGACGAGGCCTGACTCCCCTGGGGAGACTCCAGAAGTACCCAAAGTTCCATGTCAGCCCCTGAGAGGAATCCTCGGTTCCGGCCCTGACTCCACACAAGGTTTTTGGCCCCGGTATCGACGGGAGAGGAATCCCGAGAGGCCCCCTAGCAACTCGCATAGGGACTGGCCTCTCCTGAGGCCACCAGGGCGGGTCCCTGAGGTCCCCGTCGTAACTCGAGAACACCTGCCGCAACTCGAGAAAATCCAGGAAGTTCTCCCTTCCAGGCGAGATGAGGCCTATTTCCGATGAGGCGTCTGGAGACTAATGACACCTTACCTCTGGAACTTCGAAAGGGTCTTTCACAGCCTTGCTGCAACTCAAGAAGTTCACCACCATACCCTGCCGGAAGCCAGTGTGAGGAATCCCGCCCGTGACAAGGTCATGAGGAAGGAAGCTGACATACGCAAGGCGTGCTCAGACTTCAGGGACCCCTCTGGATATTCCTAAGCATGTACCCCAGCAAAAATCTGCTGGCTTTTGTGCTCTGCTTTTCCACTTTTCTGATATTCTCTGGAAAAAAGTCAATTCAGGGTTTTAGTCTTCTGCATTTGAAAGGGATGTTTCAGTTAAACCCCTCTGATAGCTCTCTAGTCTGCCTAACAGGTTCCCCAGACCTCTTACAGCTTGTGAATTGCTTACAGCCCCCCAACCGCGAGAGGCACAAAGCTTACAGCTTGTGAATTGCTTACAGCCCCCCAACCGCGGGAGGCACAAAGCTTAAAAGCATCTTAAAGATACAGAGCCTTTTCTAAAGAGTTAAAAATTATATTGGTAGAGGGTTTTCACTGTTGACTCAAGGATTGCTGCCAGACCTCCTTATTCTTTATCTTTTAGGCACCTGGAAGGATGTTAATGTAAGCAGGATGTAGAAAAAGATACATAGTAGTTTTGATGTTAGCAACTCTAGACTTTTGAGTTAATTGCTTCTCTTTTGCTATAAATCACTGCACTCCCTCTACTTGTTATAAGTTGCTGTATCCTTGCTGTCTAAGAATGTAACTTTCTTTAGTGCTTTCCGAGAGTGGCACCAGACCTTGGGAAGATCAACACAAATAAGTCTTGTGGTTGACAAACCCTTATCAGAAAAAAGGCTGTAAAATGTTAATTGGCCCTTTTGGTTGGAAGATGATGTAAATTACCTAAGACTTGTGTATACAATTAGGTATGCAGAGAGAAAAGCCTGGTTTTGATAAGAGTCTGGACTGCTAACGCTGCATAACTTTGTGTTACCCATTGATCTCCATGTTTTATCAAAAGTATAAAAGGCCTTCTGAACAATAAAGGACGGGACCAGATTCTCAGACCAGTTTCTCGGACTAGTCTCGGCCTGGTTTCTTGGGAATCTGGCTCCCCCCCTGTCTCTCTCTCTCTCTCTTTTTCTCTCCCTTTTCTTCCCTCTGCTCTTTACTTTAATTTCAGGCTGAATTTCCATCTGGGGCGCGGAGGCTCGCCAGGTCTACTTATTTGCCCTGGTTATTAAGATCCGCGAGAAAGGGAGCTTAAGGCGAGGCACCCTTAGATATTCAAGCGGGCACCGGTGGCCCAACGTAGATGGTGCAAATTCCTTGTCTGGAATTTTATTGGTCTTCCGCGTAAACCAAGCTATTCAGCCCTCTTTCTCCACTTAATCTTCCTACTGCACTACAGTTTCTTAATCTAATCTTATATTAATAAATAAACAAGTCTTTCCACGCCAACGCCGTCCACCCTTCGAATTCCCTGGATCCACCGGGGCTGGACCCCGGCAAGTGGCGCCCGGAACAGGCTATTCGAAGGTAGGTTCCTCGGAGCAAAAGCTCCCCCCGGAGCACTCTCTGTAGCTCCCCCCGGAGCACTCTCTGTTGCTCCCCCCGGAGCACTCTCTGTTGCTCCCCCCCGGAGTGACTTAATCACTCCCCCCGGAGTACTTTCGGGTACTCCCCCAGTGTTGAGTGTTCGGGACGGCTAGGACCCCACTCAGGGTGCCGCGGACCCCCCTGTAGGATAGACAGGGTGAGGAGGAGTGGGAAGTGTTCAAGGGTTTAAGAGAAACCTGGTGCTCTAGAGGTTGAAAAGAAACCTGCTATCTTAGGGTTGAAAACAAAACCCACCTCGCCAAAGGTAAAACCTTTTTGTTGAGGTAGACTTTTCTATAAGACTTAATTTTCTGACATGGGTAACAGTGAATCAAAAGAAAGACAGCTTTTTACAGGAGTAATCTTGCAGTTACTAACTAAACGAGGAATTAAAGTTAAAAAATCCAATATTCATTCATTTTTTTCCTTTGTACAAGAACAGTGTCCCTGGTTTCCAGAAGAAGGCACTGTTAACTTAGACACCTGGGAGAGAGTAGGAAAACAACTAAAAACTTACCATGCTGAACATGGCTCACAAAAGGTGCCTACTGACGCCTTTTCCTTATGGAATATAATTAGGGACGCTCTAGACCCTGCCCCTGAATCTGAAAAGGTACATCTTAAAGAGGAAAGTGCAGAGAAAAAGGTATCTATCGAAGAGGAGAGTGATGAAAAGGAGGCTACACCTAACTATCGGCAGTTGAGTCAAATGATAGCTGCAATGACTGCCCAAGAAAAGGTAATAGATAGAGATGACAAAAAAGAGCAGCTTTCAGATGAGGAAGATTTGGAAGAGGAAGTAAGTCAAGATCATTCTGATGAGGACTGGTCTTTATTAAATAAAGATGCTCCAAGGAGTTTAAGAGAAACTTCTCCAATTAGATTATCTGCTCCAAAGAGCTTAATAAAAACTTCCCCAACCAGACCACCTGCTTCCACAAATTCAAGAGAAATTTCCTTAATTAAGCCTTCTGCTTCCAGAGGCTCAAGACAAATGTCCCCCATCAGATTATATGCACCTGAGAGTTTAAGGCCAGATTCCCCAGATAAAACATCCATAAGACCTAAACACAGAACGGATAAAAAATTCCCAAAGTACGAAGAAAGTGACATAGGACACCCCTTGCCCCCCCTCCCTATAAGGGTGAGGGGCCTCCACTAGAAGCTCCCCGAAGAAGAGTTTTCTCTAGCCCAGATGATGAACTTGATCCCCACCTTGAGGCTTGTTTCCCCATAATATTTGGTGGAAGTGGTGGGAGAACAGCCCCCCACTGGGAACCCATTCCAATGAAAATGATTAAAGAACTCAAACAGGCTTGTGCTTTGTATGGGCCTAAAGCCCCGTACACTGTATCATTGGTGGAAGCTTTAGCGGGCAGATGGATGACACCCCATGACTGGAAGACAGTCGCTAAAGCTTGTCTGTCTGGAGGTCAATATGTACTTTGGAGAACTGAATATGAAGATCTAGCCCAAAAACAGGCTGATGCTAACCAAAAATATGGCCCAAGATATATTATAAAAAATATGTTGGCAGGGACTAATGATTTTGGAACACTTAGAGATCAAATGGGATTAGATAAAACCACTTTAGATCAAGTAACCGCCTGCGCCCTTGGGGCTTGGCGTTTGTTGCCTGAAGGGAAAGAATCTACCTCTTCCTTCTCAAATGTTAAACAAAAACCAGAAGAGCCATATGAAGACTTTATATCAAGACTTGCAGAGGCAGTCAACAGAGTAATTTCCAACACTGAGGCAGCTAGTATATTGATAAAACAACTGGCATTTGAAAATGCTAATTCTACCTGCCAGGCCATTTTACGTCCTATTAAAAAAACTGGGGAAATAATAGATTATATCAGGCAATGTGCAGATGTAGGACCAGCGATGATGCAGGGCGTTGCCATAGCTGCAGCCATAAAGGGAAATTCTTACCAGCAGGCAGTACAGTCCTTTTTTACAAATAGAAATAACCCGTCAAAGAGTCATTCCAGTAGTCCAGGCCAGAATATTGGTTTATCCAAGGCCTGCTTCTCTTGCGGACGGGAAGGGCACCTTATGCGAGCTTGTCCCCAAAAAGCAGCCGGTTCTTCTCTGCCGAATTCTCCCTCCCCGGCTGTGCCTACTAATCTCCCTAGATCTCTCTGCCCTCGTTGTCAAAAAGGATATCACTGGGCAAAAGAATGTAGGTCACAATTCCATAGAAATGGAGCCTTTTTGGGCCCCGACCAGCAGTCGGGAAACGGATTGAGGGGCCAGCCTCAGGCCCCGACAACAATTGGGGCAGCCTCACTGAACCCATTCATTCCCTTCGTCCCATCGCAGAACTCATCAGAGCAACCCCAGGCAGCGCAGGACTGGACCTCAGTTCCACCACCTCAGCAATATTAACACCAGATAGCCCCACTGTAAAAATACCTACAGGAGTTAAAGGCCCATTACCAACAGGTTTAGTAGGAATTATACTAGGCAGAAGTTCCTTAGCTATGCAAGGTCTCACAATCATCCCTGGAGTAATTGACTCAGATTATACAGGAGAAATCCAGATAATGATTTCACCCCCAACTAAAACTTTCCAAATACATCAGGGACAAAGAATAGCCCAACTTTTGCTTTTGCCTTACCACACTGCAATTGGGCGCACAGCTACTCAAAATGAAAGGCAGGATAAAGGATTTGGGTCTAGTGATATGGTTTTTTGGATAACAGAAATTACTCAGAAACGTCCTATGAAGACTATCCTGATTAATGGCAAGTCTATTGTGGGGTTATTAGACACAGGAGCAGATGTTTCTTGCATTTCAGGAAAAGACTGGCCCAGCTCCTGGCCCACACATACTACTGAAAATAACTTGGTGGGGATAGGAAGAGCCCCCACAATAGCCAAAAGTGCAAAAATTTTAGATTGGCAATTTGAGGATACCCGTGGAACTTTCCAACCTTATGTCGTTCCTTCGCTCCCCCTTACCCTGTGGGGGAGGGACGTGCTATCTCAAATGGGAGTGTTACTTTTTAGCCCTGATGATAAAGTGACCTCTCAGATGTTGCAGATGGGCTATGATCCATCAAAAGGATTGGGTAAACAACAGACAGGAATAATTGAGCCAATTTGCCCAACTCCTCGCAAGCTACGTGCTGGATTGGGATATCCAAATTTATAATTGAGGCCATTGTTTTTGCTGCCGACCCCATCACATGGAAATCTCAAGATCCGGTGTGGGTAGAACAGTGGCCTCTGCATAAGGAAAAATTATTGGCAGCTAAAGCATTAATCTTTGAACAATTAGAATTGGGACATATTGAGCCCTCCAATAGCCCCTGGAACACTCCTATTTTTGTCATTAAGAAAAAATCTGGTAAATGGCGACTTTTACAGGATTTGAGAGCTATTAATGCCACCATGGAGGACATGGGGGCCTTACAGCCTGGGCTCCCTTCCCCAGTAGCCGTTCCAGAGGGATATAATATAATTGTTATTGATTTACAAGATTGTTTTTTCACTATTCCCTTAAATCCTGAGGATAAAAAGCGATTTGCCTTTAGTCTGCCATCAGAAAATCTTAAACAGCCTTATTTACGGTTTCAGTGGAAGGTTCTGCCTCAGGGAATGAAAAATAGCCCTACTTTATGCCAAAAATTTGTTAATGCCGCTCTAGAAGATACTAGGGCTAAATATGAACACGTGTATATGATTCACTATATGGATGATATTTTAATAGCTCATCCTGATAGAGTTCACCTGCAGACTGTGCTCCAGGACCTGACCCAGGCATTGACAGACAGAGGCCTAAAAATTGCCCCAGAAAAAATTCAAATCAATCCGCCCATAACTTACTTAGGAAGAGTCATAAATTCGGAAACGGTGACTCATACCCCGCTGCAATTGAGAAAAGACCATCTTATTACTTTAAATGATTATCAAAAACTCTTAGGTGATATTAATTGGATTAGACCATATTTAAAATTAACCACTGCCGAATTAAAACCTCTTTTTAACACTTTACGCGGGGATCCTGATCCAACCTCAAAAAGACAATTAACAGCTGAGGCTCAAGAAGCCCTAGGCAAAGTAGAAGCAGCCTTATCAAATAGCTATGTAAAAAGAATTGATTTGACGATGACGTGGCAGTTCCTTTGCCTAGCTACTCCAACGGCGCCTACGGGAGTTCTGTGGCAACGCGGCCCTTTAGAATGGATCCATCTTCCTACCCAAGCTAAAAAAGTCGTGGCTTCTTATCCTGGTTTAATTGCCACATTAATGCTAAAAGGAAGGAAGCGGAGCATTGAATTGTTTGGTAAAGAGCCATCAGAGATTGTAATTCCATATAATAAGGAGCAGCTTGATGCTCTTTTAATGTTTGATGAAGACTGGCAGATTGCCATAGGGAATTACTGTGGTCAAATTTTGCATCATTTACCCTCGCATGTTTTACTAAATTTTATGTCTAACCATCCAGTTATTTTTCCTGTCCGGTGTAAACAGTTCCCTATTTCAGATGCTCAGGTAGTCTTTACTGATGGATCGGCTAACGGTAGAGCCTCTATAGTCACAAGAGATCATCAAAAACTTTTGGAAACACAAGAAACTTCAGCTCAAAGGGCTGAAATCACAGCTGTTATTGAGGCCTTTGTTATGTTTGCGGAGAAAGAATTTAACCTTTATTCTGACTCTCAGTATGTGGTCAGGCTGTTTCCACACATTGAGACTGCAGTTTTGCCTGAAAACAAAACTGCTATCTTCCATTTGTTAACTAAACTGCAGCAGCAAATATGGAAAAGAAATCGGGCGTTCTTTATCGGCCACATTCGGGCTCATTCCGGCCTGCCTGGCCCTTTAAATGCTCTCAATGAATTGGCAGATTCGTTAACCAGGATTTCAGTGGCTTCTGTTTTTGAAGAAGCTCGAGCTTCTCACTCACTTCATCACCAAAATGCCACTGCCTTACGATACCAGTTTCAAATTCCTCGAGAATCTGCCCGAGAGATTGTTCGTTCTTGTTCACATTGTCCTACTACCGTGAATGCTTTGCCTCTGGGAGTTAACCCTCGCGGTCTCAAACCTAATGCACTCTGGCAAATGGATGTAACCCATGTCTCTTCATTTGGAAAACTGTCTTTTGTTCATGTAACTGTAGATACCTTCTCTCATGTTATTATTGCCACTGCTCGTACAGGGGAAGCAGTTAAAGATGTAATACAACATCTTTTTACATGCTTTTCCTATCTGGGCTTGCCAAAAGCTTTAAAAACTGATAATGCTCCTGCTTACACTTCTAAATCTTTTCAGCAATTCTGTACAAGATTTCAAATTAAACATAACACCGGCATCCCTTATAACCCACAAGGACAAGCCATTGTGGAAAGAGCACATCAAACACTGAAAATCCATATTCAAAAACTAAAAGAAGGGGAATTTAAATATAGTTCCCCCCATCAGATTTTGCAACATGCTCTTTTCGTAATAAATAACTTAAATGCTGATTCATCCGGAAACACTGCAATGCTTCGCCATTGGTGCCCAGAGCAATTGAATGCAAAACCATTAGTAAAATGGAGGGACCTTCTTTCCGGACAATGGAAAGGTCCTGACCCCTTATTAACCAATGGGCGAGGGTATGCTTGTGTTTTTCCACAGGACGCGGACGCTCCGATTTGGGTTCCAGACAGACTAATTCGCCATGTCTCAGCTCCCCGGATACCAGAATCCCCCGCCACCGCGATCTCTAAAAAGGAAGAAACTCCCTCTTCCCCCGCTCCCTCCGCCAGCACGGGAAACGCCGCTGACCCCAGGACAGCTGACATTGGAGATCCCGGATAGGCGCGGATCGGAGCCACCCACTGGACAGATGTCACGACTTCAGATACAGGATATTGCACCCCCTGATTTTTTGCCTCGCAGGAATCCATTAGGACGCCCAGCTCAGTCAACCCAACAAGCCTCCTTGCCCACCTGGGGACAGATTAAAGCTCTCTGTCGCCAGGCACAGGGGATAGCTACCCTACAGGGATCGTCAGTCTCTCCTGAAAAGGTGTTTATTGCCATGCTTGCCTTGCTCTCTTGCCAGGTAAGCGCTGCTCCCATTCCAACCAAATATTGGGCGTTTCTCCCGGATCCTCCAACTTTCCAAGTTGTTACTTGGAACAGTGACCCCATACGAGTTAGTACAGACCAGCCTCGCCTTTTGGGAGGATCTTATACTTCCTATACAAAAGACCAATACCCTATTAATTTCAATTATACCTTTAAAGGACTAGCAGATGATTTTCCTGTCTGCTTTAATTTTCCTCCTGGCCTTACAGGAGACTTCTTTACCAAGACAGGATGCGTTGGAGCCTCCACAAAAGCAGTTATGACAGATTCCCCAACCTCTAAATTTGCATCTATAGGGGATCGGTCTGCTTGGATATTACGAGCCCGTATGCCTGGGGTCCTTGGCCCCTATAAGTCTTTGTCTCTCAAAACTCCATCAGAATATCCAAATTGTGATGATGTTGCTCCCTCAGATGTTATTTGGAAAACTATAGATGATCATTCAGGATATCCGATTTGGAAATCTTGTATTTATAATTCGAGAGTAGATTACAATATGCCGGGAGGAAGAAATTGTGCGATTCAGGACTGGAGCAACCCAAATCCAGGTCAAGACCCTGAGTCTGACGATGACTTTATCAATAGATTGGATAATTGGAAAGAATATTCAATTTCTTGGCCGTTAGTTGCCACCAGACGGCATCATAACCAATTTGTTCCCCCTATGCTGTCTTATATAACTAGAGGTAAAACCTTTTGGCAGCCAGAAATTTGGAGAGCCCTTGCGGCTACCGCCCCTATTATTTTAATCCGACCAAAAAATACCTCTATTTACTCTATTTTAGCTTGTCTACTCTCTCCTTATGTTTTTCTTTTCACTAATGATTCTGAAAGACTTAACATACAATTGAATTATACAGGTGGACCCCATGTAGTGTCTTGTGAACAATGTATGCTTTCATCCTGTTTAACTCCTCAATATAAAGTTTGCTCTTTCATGGTTTTAAAACGTCCGCCCTATCTCATGGTACCTGTAACTGTAGCCACGTATTGGTATGATAACCATGGCCTAGCTGTACTGCAACAGCTACAAGATTTAATGCGAACACGACGGTTTGTGGGCTTACTTGTTTTGGGAATATCAGCTTTGATAACCGCAATTACTTCTGTTACTGTGGCGGCATTATCATTGTCTCAACAAGTGTATACTGCCCAATATGTTGACACCGTATCCAAAAATGTTTCTCTAACGCTGGCAACCCAGGAAATTATAGATAGGAAGCTAGAAATAAGGATTGATGCCTTAGAAGAAGCAGTAATGCATATTGGGAATGAATTACAGAGTCTGAAAATGAAATTGGCTCTTTCATGTCATGCCGATTACCGGTGGATATGTGTTACATCCCTGAAAGTAAATGAGACAGATTTTAAATGGGAGAGGGTCAAAAATCATATTTTAGGTGTCTGGAACAGCTCAGATATTAGTTTAGATTTAGGGAAACTTCATAATCAGATTCAGACCTTGGAACACTCCCGATTAGATTTTACCGCCACAGGAGAAGCCAATGACTTTTTCCACACCTTCTCTGACTTCATTTCTGGAAAAACTCTTCTGACTACTGTCTCTAGCTATGCTGCTGTGGGTGCCATAATCCTGCTCCTTGTAATCGTGCTTCCTTGTGTTGTCAGGACTCTTCGGCAGAGCATTCGGAATCTCGCGACTGAACTGCACCTAATTTTTTTAAAAAACTAATAAAGAAGGGGGAGTTGCCGGAAGCCAGTGTGAGGAATCCCGCCCGTGACAAGGTCATGAGGAAGGAAGCTGACATACGCAAGGCGTGCTCAGACTTCAGGGACCCCTCTGGATATTCCTAAGCATGTACCCCAGCAAAAATCTGCCGGCTTTTGTGCTCTGCTTTTCCACTTTTCTGATATTCTCTGGAAAAAAGTCAATTCAGGGTTTTAGTCTTCTGCATTTGAAAGGGATGTTTCAGTTAAACCCCTCTGATAGCTCTCTAGTCTGCCTAACAGGTTCCCCAGACCTCTTACAGCTTGTGAATTGCTTACAGCCCCCCAACCGCGAGAGGCACAAAGCTTACAGCTTGTGAATTGCTTACAGCCCCCCAACCGCGGGAGGCACAAAGCTTAAAAGCATCTTAAAGATACAGAGCCTTTTCTAAAGAGTTAAAAATTATATTGGTAGAGGGTTTTCACTGTTGACTCAAGGATTGCTGCCAGACCTCCTTATTCTTTATCTTTTAGGCACCTGGAAGGATGTTAATGTAAGCAGGATGTAGAAAAAGATACATAGTAGTTTTGATGTTAGCAACACTAGACTTTTGAGTTAATTGCTTCTCTTTTGCTATAAATCACTGCACTCCCTCTACTTGTTATAAGTTGCTGTATCCTTGCTGTCTAAGAATGTAACTTTCTTTAGTGCTTTCCGAGAGTGGCACCAGACCTTGGGAAGATCAACACAAATAAGTCTTGTGGTTGACAAACCCTTATCAGAAAAAAGGCTGTAAAATGTTAATTGGCCCTTTTGGTTGGAAGATGATGTAAATTACCTAAGACTTGTGTATACAATTAGGTATGCAGAGAGAAAAGCCTGGTTTTGATAAGAGTCTGGACTGCTAACGCTGCATAACTTTGTGTTACCCATTGATCTCCATGTTTTATCAAAAGTATAAAAGGCCTTCTGAACAATAAAGGACGGGACCAGATTCTCAGACCAGTTTCTCGGACTAGTCTCGGCCTGGTTTCTTGGGAATCTGGCTCCCCCCGTGTCTCTCTCTCTCTCTCTTTTTCTCTCCCTTTTCTTCCCTCTGCTCTTTACTTTAATTTCAGGCTGAATTTCCATCTGGGGCGCGGAGGCTCGCCAGGTCTACTTATTTGCCCTGGTTATTAAGATCCGCGAGAAAGGGAGCTTAAGGCGAGGCACCCTTAGATATTCAAGCGGGCACCGGTGGCCCAACGTAGATGGTGCAAATTCCTTGTCTGGAATTTTATTGGTCTTCCGCGTAAACCAAGCTATTCAGCCCTCTTTCTCCACTTAATCTTCCTACTGCACTACAGTTTCTTAATCTAATCTTATATTAATAAATAAACAAGTCTTTCCACGCCAACGCCGTCCACCCTTCGAATTCCCTGGATCCACCGGGGCTGGACCCCGGCAATACCCGTCTCCACTAGAGAGGAAGCACGATGGTCCCGCCCACATCCAGAGGAGCCCCGTTTCCCCCTCGTAGCTCGAGATGAGGGATCCTCTCCCTGCTTTCAACGGGAAAGAATTCCCGGCGTTCCCGTCGCATCTCAAGAGGAGGCACTCTCAACAGGAAAGGCGAGAGGAACTCCATGGTCGTACCACCATTCCAAGAGTCCCCCAGATGTCTCAGTCCATTCCAGAGGAACCTCTTTGCCCTGCACTGGCTCATCTTTCACGCCGAGGATCGACTCACACCACGGTGGCACGTGGGACAGCCCTGTGGGAAAGCCTCGAGGGAAAGCCTCGAGGGAAAACCACAGATCCTTTGATCCACGCGACGGGAAGCGTGACATTGCTGCTACAGCCTGGAAGGAAAGCGCACGTGCATGCCCCCACTCGAGACGAGGCCTGACTCCCCTGGGGAGACTCCAGAAGTACCCAAAGATCCATGTCAGCCCCTGAGAGGAATCCTCGGTTCCGGCCCTGACTCCACACAAGGATTTTGGCCCCGGTATCAACGGGAGAGGAATCCCGAGAGGCCCCCTAGCAACTCGCCTAGGGACTGGCCTCTCCTGAGGCCACCAGGGCGGGTCCCTGAGGTCCCCGTCGTAACTCGAGAACACCTGCCGCAACTCGAGAAAATCCAGGAAGTTCTCCCTTCCAGGCGAGATGAGGCCTATTTCCGATGAGGCGTCTGGAGACTAATGACACCTAACCTCTGGAACTTCGAAAGGGTCTTTCACACCCTTGCTGCAACTCAAGAAGTTCACCGCCATACCCGTCTCCACTCGAGAGGAAGCACGATGGTCCCGCCCACATCCAGAGGAGCCCCGTTTCCCCCTCGTAGCTCGAGATGAGGGATCCTTTCCCTGCTTTCAACGGGAAAGAATTCCCGGCGTTCCCGTCGCATCTCAAGAGGAGGCACTCTCAACAGGAAAGGCGAGAGGAACTCCATGGTCGTACCACCATTCCAAGAGTCCCCCAGATGTCTCAGTCCATTCCAGAGGAACCTCTGTGCCCTGCACTGGCTCATCTTTCACGCCGAGGATCGACTCACACCACGGTGGAACGTGGGACAGCCCTGTGGGAAAGCCTCGAGGGAAAACCACAGATCCTTTGATCCACGCGACGGGAAGCGTGACATTGCTGCTACAGCCTGGAAAGAAAACGCACGTGCATGCCCCCACTCGAGACGAGGCCTGAATCCCCTGCGGAGACTCCAGAAGTACCCAAAGATCCATGTCAGCCCCTGAGAGGAATCCTCATTTCCGGCCCTGACTCCACACAAGGTTTTTGGCCCCGGTATCGACGGGAGAGGAATCCCGCGAGGCCCCCTAGCAACTCGCATGTGGACTGGCCTCTCCTGAGGCCACCAGGGCGGGTCCCTGAGGTCCCCGTCGTAACTCGAGAACACCTGCCGCATCTCGAGAAAATCCAGGAAGTTCTCCCTTGCAGGCGAGATGAGGCCTATTTCCGATGAGGCGTCTGGAGACTAATGACACCTAACCTCTGGAACTTCGAAAGGGTCTTTCACACCCTTGCTGCAACTCAAGAAGTTCACTTCCATACCCGTCTCCACTCGAGAGGAAGCAGGATGGTCCCGCCCACATCCAGAGGAGCCCGGTTTCCCCCTCGTAGCTCGAGATGAGGGATCCTTTGCCTGCTTTCAACGGGAAAGAATTCCCGGCGTTCCCGTCGCATCTCAAGAGGAGGCACTCTCAACAGGAAAGGCGAGAGGAACTCCATGGTCGTACCACCATTCCAAGAGTCCCCCAGATATCTCAGTCCATTCCAGAGGAAGCTCTTTGCCCTGCACTGGCTCATCTTTCACGCCGAGGATCGACTCACACCACGGTGGCACGTGGGACAGCCCTGTGGGAAAGCCTCGAGGGAAAACCACAGATCCTATGATCCACGCGACGGGAAGCATGACATTGCTGCTACAGCCTGGAAGGAAAGCGCACGTGCATGCCCCCACTCGAGACGAGGCCTGACTCAACTGGGGAGTCTCCAGACGTACCCAAAGATCCATGTCAGCCCATGAGAGGAATCCTCGGTTACGGCCCTGACTCCACACAAGGTTGTTGGCCCCGGTATCGACGGGAGAGGAATCCCGAGAGGCCCCCTAGCAACTCGCATAGGGGCTGGCCTCTCCTGAGGCCACCAGGGCGGGTCCCTGAGGTCCCCGTCGTAACTCGAGAACACCTGCCACAACTCGAGAAAATCCAGGAAGTTCTCCCTTCCAGGCGAGATGAGGCCTATTTCTGATGAGGCGTCTGGAGACTAATGACACCTAACCTCTGGAACTTCGAAAGGGTCTTTCACACCCTTGCTGCAACTCAAGAAGTTCACCGCCATACCCGTCTCCACTCGAGAGGAAGCACGATGGTCCCGCCCACATCCAGAGGAGTCCCGTTTTCCCCTCGTAGCTCGAGATGAGGGATCCTTTCCCTGGTTTCAAAGGGAAAGAGTTCCCGGCGTTCCCGTCGCATCTCAAGAGGAGGCACTCTCAACAGGAAAGGCGAGAGGAACTCCATGGTCGTACCACCATTCCAAGAGTCCCCCAGATATCTCAGTCCATTCCAGAGGAACCTCTTTGTCCTGCACTGGCTCATCTTTCACGCCGAGGATCGACTCACACCACGGTGGCACGTGGGACAGCCCTGTGGGAAAGCCTCGAGGGAAATCCACAGATCCTTTGATCCACGCGACGGGAAGCGTGACATTGCTGCTACAGCCTGGAAGGAAAGTGCACGTGCATGCCCCCACTCGAGACGAGGCCTGACTCCCCTGGGGAGACTCCAGAAGTACCCAAAGATCCATGTCAGCCCCTGAGAGGAATCCTCGGTTCCGGCCCTGACTCCATACAAGGTTTTTGGCCCCGGTATCGACGGGAGAGGAATCCCGAGAGGCCCCCTAGCACCTCGCATAGGGACTGGCCTCTCCTGAGGCCACCAGGGCGGGTTCCTGAGGTCCCCGTCGTAACTCGAGAACACCTGCCGCAACTCGAGAAAATCCAGGAAGTTCTCCCTTCCAGGCGAGATGAGGCCTATTTCCTATGAGGCGTCTGGAGACTAATGACACCTAACCTCTGGAACTTCGAAAGGGTCTTTCACACCCTTGCTGCAACTCAAGAAGTTCACCACCATACCCGTCTCCACTAGAGAGGAAGCACGATGGTCCCGCCCACATCCAGAGGAGCCCCGTTTCCCCCTCGTAGCTCGAGATGAGGGATCCTTTTCCTGCTTTCAACGGGAAAGAATTCCCGGCGTTCCCGTCGCATCTCAAGAGGAGGCACTCTCAACAGGAAAGGCGAGAGGAACTCCATGGTCGTACCACCATTCCAAGAGTCCCCCAGATGTCTCAGTCCATTCCAGAGGAACCTCTTTGCCCTGCACTGGCTCATCTTTCACGCCGAGGATCGACTCACACCACGGTGGCACGTGGGACAGCCCTGTGGGAAAGCCTCGAGGGAAAGCCTCGAGGGAAAACCACAGATCCTTTGATCCACGCGACGGGAAGCGTGACATTGCTGCTACAGCCTGGAAGGAAAGCGCACGTGCATGCCCCCACTCGAGACGAGGCCTGACTCCCCTGGGGGGACTCCAGAAGAACCCAAAGATCCATGTCAGCCCCTGAGAGGAATCCTCGGTTCCGGCCCTGACTCCATACAAAGTTTTTGGCCCCGGTATCGACGGGAGAGGAATCCCGAGAGGCCCCCTAGCAACTCGCATGGGGACTGGCCTCTCCGGAGGCCACCAGGGCGGGTCCCTGAGGTCCCCGTCGTAACTCGAGAACACCTGCCGCAACTCGAGAAAATCCAGGAAGTTCTCCCTTCCAGGCGAGATGAGGCCTATTTCCGATGAGGCCTCTGGAGACTAATGACACCAAACCTCTGGAACTTCGAAAGGGTCTTTCACACCCTTGCTGCAACTCAAGAAGTTCACCGCCATACCCGTCTCCACTCGAGAGGAAGCAGGATGGTCCCGCCCACATCCAGAGGAGCCCCGTTTTCCCCTCGGTGCTCGAGATGAGGGATCCTTTCCCTGGTTTCAACGGGAAAGAATTCCCGGCGTTCCCGTCGCATCTCAAGAGGAGGCACTCTCAACAGGAAAGGCGAGAGGAACTCCATGGTCGTACCACCATTCCAAGAGTCCCCCAGATGTCTCAGTCCATTCCAGAGGAACCTCTGTTCCCTGCACTGGCTCATCTTTCACGCCGAGGATCGACTCACAAAACGGTGGCACGTGGGACAGCCCTGTGGGAAAGCCTCGAGGGAAAGCCTCGAGGGAAAACCACAGATCCTTTGATCCACGCGACGGGAAGCGTGACATTGCTGCTACAGGCTGGAAGGAAAGCGCACGTGCATGCCCCCACTCGAGACGAGGCCTGACTCCCCTGGGGAGACTCCAGAAGTACCCAAAGATCCATGTCAGCCCCTGAGAGGAATCCTCGGTTCCGGCCCTGACTGCACACAAGGTTTTTGGCCCCGGTATCGACGGGAGAGGAATCCCGAGAGGCCCCCTAGCAACTCGCATGTGGACTGGCCTCTCCTGAGGCCACCAGGGCGGGTCCCTGAGGTCCCCGTCGTAACTCGAGAACACCTGCCGCAACTCGAGAAAATCCAGGAAGTTCTCCCTTCCAGGCGAGATGAGGCCTATTTCCGATGAGGCCTCTGGAGACTAATGACACCTAACCTCTGGAACTTCGAAAGGGTCTTTCACACCCTTGCTGCAACTCAAGAAGTTCACCGCCATACCCGTCTCCACTCGAGAGGAAGCACGATGGTCCCGCCCACATCCAGAGGAGCCCCGTTTCCCCCTCGTAGCTCGAGATGAGGGATCCTTTCCCTGCTTTCAACGGGAATGTATTCCCGGCGTTCCCGTCGCATCTCAAGAGGAGGCACTCTCAACAGGAAAGGCGAGAGGAACTCCATGGTCGTACCACCATTCCAAGAGTCCCCCAGATATTTCAGTCCATTCCAGAGGAACCTCTTTGCCCTGCACTGGCTCATCTTTCAAGCCGAGGATCGACTCACAACACGGTGGCACGTGGGACAGCCCTGTGGGAAAGCCTCGAGGGAAAGCCTCGAGGGAAAACCACAGATCCTTTGATCCACGCGACGGGAAGCGTGACATTGCTGCTACAGCCTGGAAGGAAAGTGCACGTGCATGCCCCCACTCGAGACGAGGCCTGACTCCCCTGGGGAGACTCCAGAAGTACCCAAAGATCCATGTCAGCCCCTGAGAGGAATCCTCGGTTCCGGCCCTGACTCCACACAATCTTTTTGGCCCCGGTATCGACGGGAGAGGAATCCCGAGAGGCCCCCTAGCAACTCGCATGGGGACTGGCCTCTCCTGAGGCCACCAGGGCGGGTCCCTGAGGTCCCCGTCGTAACTCGAGAACACCTGCCGCAACTCGAGAAAATCCAGGAAGTTCTCCCTTCCAGGCGAGATGAGGCCTATTTCCGATGAGGCGTCTGGAGACTAATGACACCTAACCTCTGGAACTTCGAAAGGGTCTTTCTCACCCTTGCTGCAACTCAAGAAGTTCGCCGCCATACCCGTCTCCACTCGAGAGAAAGCACGATGGTCCCGCCCACATCCAGAGGAGCCCCGTTTCCCCCTCGTAGCTCGAGATGAGGGATCCTTTCCCTCCTTTCAACGAGAAAGAATTCCCGGCGTTCCCGTCGCATCTCAAGAGGAGGCACTCTCAACAGGAAAGGCGAGAGGAACTCCATGGTCGTACCACCATTCCAAGAGTCCCCCAGATGTCTCAGTCCATTCCAGAGGAACCTCTTTGCCCTGCACTGGCTCATTTTTCACGCCGAGATTGGACTCACACCACGGTGTCACGTGGGACAGCCCTGTGGGAAAGCCTCGAGGGAAAGCCTCGAGGGAAAACCACAGATCCTTTGATCCACGCGACGGGAAGCGTGACATTGCTGCTACAGCCTGGAAGGAAAGTGCACGTGCATGCCCCCACACGAGACGAGGCCTGTCTCCCCTGGCGAGACTCCAGAAGTACCCAAAGATCCATATCAGTCCCTGAGAGGAATCCTCGGTTCCAGCCCTGTCTCCACACAAGGTTTTTGGCCCCGGTATCGACGGGAGAGGAATCCCGAGGGGCCCCCTAGCAACACGCATAGGGACTGGCCTCTCCTGAGGCCAACAGGGCGGGTCCCTGAGGTCCCCGTCGTAACTCGAGAACACCTGCCGCAACTCGAGAAAATCAAGGAAGTTCTTCCTTCCAGGCGAGATGAGGCCTATTTCCGATGAGGCGTCTGGAGACTAATGACACCTAACCTCTGGAACTTCGAAAGGGTCTTTCACACCCTTGCTGCAACTCAAGAAGTTCACCGCCATACCCGTCTCCACTCGAGAGAAAGCACGATGGTCCCGCCCACATCCAGAGGAGCCCCGTTTCCCCCTCGTAGCTCGAGATGAGGGATCCTTTCCCTGCTTTCAACGGGAAAATATTCCCGGCGTTCCCGTCGCATCTCAAGAGGAGGCACTCTCAACAGGAAAGGCGAGAGGAACTCCATGGTCGTACCACCATTCCAAGAGTCCCCCAGATGTCTCAGTCCATTCCAGAGGAACCTCTTTGCCCTGCACTGGCTCATCTTTCACGCCGAGGATCGACTCACACCACGGTGGCACGTGGGACAGCCCTGTGGGAAAGCCTCGAGGGAAAACCACAGATCATTTGATCCACGCGACAGGTAGCGTGACATTGCTGCTACAGCCTGGAAGGAAAGTGCACGTGCATGCCCCCACTCGAGACGAGGCCTGACTCCCCTGGGGAGACTCCAGAAGTACCCAAAGATCCATGTCAGCCCCTGAGAGGAATCCTCGGTTCCGGCCCTGACTCCACACAAGGTTTTTGGCCCCGGTATCGACGGGAGAGGAATCCCGAGAGGCCCCCTAGCAACTCGCATAGGGACTGGCCTCTCCTGAGGCCACCAGGGCGGGTCCCTGAGGTCCCCGTCGTAACTCGAGAACACCTGCCGCAACTCGAGAAAATCCAGGAAGTTCTCCCTTCCAGGCGAGATGAGGCCTATTTCCGATGAGGCGTCTGGAGACTAATGACACCTTACCTCTGGAACTTCGAAAGGGTCTTTCACAGCCTTGCTGCAACTCAAGAAGTTCACCACCATACCCTGCCGGAAGCCAGTGTGAGGAATCCCGCCCGTGACAAGGTCATGAGGAAGGAAGCTGACATACGCAAGGCGTGCTCAGACTTCAGGGACCCCTCTGGATATTCCTAAGCATGTACCCCAGCAAAAATCTGCTGGCTTTTGTGCTCTGCTTTTCCACTTTTCTGATATTCTCTGGAAAAAAGTCAATTCAGGGTTTTAGTCTTCTGCATTTGAAAGGGATGTTTCAGTTAAACCCCTCTGATAGCTCTCTAGTCTGCCTAACAGGTTCCCCAGACCTCTTACAGCTTGTGAATTGCTTACAGCCCCCCAACCGCGAGAGGCACAAAGCTTACAGCTTGTGAATTGCTTACAGCCCCCCAACCGCGGGAGGCACAAAGCTTAAAAGCATCTTAAAGATACAGAGCCTTTTCTAAAGAGTTAAAAATTATATTGGTAGAGGGTTTTCACTGTTGACTCAAGGATTGCTGCCAGACCTCCTTATTCTTTATCTTTTAGGCACCTGGAAGGATGTTAATGTAAGCAGGATGTAGAAAAAGATACATAGTAGTTTTGATGTTAGCAACTCTAGACTTTTGAGTTAATTGCTTCTCTTTTGCTATAAATCACTGCACTCCCTCTACTTGTTATAAGTTGCTGTATCCTTGCTGTCTAAGAATGTAACTTTCTTTAGTGCTTTCCGAGAGTGGCACCAGACCTTGGGAAGATCAACACAAATAAGTCTTGTGGTTGACAAACCCTTATCAGAAAAAAGGCTGTAAAATGTTAATTGGCCCTTTTGGTTGGAAGATGATGTAAATTACCTAAGACTTGTGTATACAATTAGGTATGCAGAGAGAAAAGCCTGGTTTTGATAAGAGTCTGGACTGCTAACGCTGCATAACTTTGTGTTACCCATTGATCTCCATGTTTTATCAAAAGTATAAAAGGCCTTCTGAACAATAAAGGACGGGACCAGATTCTCAGACCAGTTTCTCGGACTAGTCTCGGCCTGGTTTCTTGGGAATCTGGCTCCCCCCCTGTCTCTCTCTCTCTCTCTTTTTCTCTCCCTTTTCTTCCCTCTGCTCTTTACTTTAATTTCAGGCTGAATTTCCATCTGGGGCGCGGAGGCTCGCCAGGTCTACTTATTTGCCCTGGTTATTAAGATCCGCGAGAAAGGGAGCTTAAGGCGAGGCACCCTTAGATATTCAAGCGGGCACCGGTGGCCCAACGTAGATGGTGCAAATTCCTTGTCTGGAATTTTATTGGTCTTCCGCGTAAACCAAGCTATTCAGCCCTCTTTCTCCACTTAATCTTCCTACTGCACTACAGTTTCTTAATCTAATCTTATATTAATAAATAAACAAGTCTTTCCACGCCAACGCCGTCCACCCTTCGAATTCCCTGGATCCACCGGGGCTGGACCCCGGCAAGTGGCGCCCGGAACAGGCTATTCGAAGGTAGGTTCCTCGGAGCAAAAGCTCCCCCCGGAGCACTCTCTGTAGCTCCCCCCGGAGCACTCTCTGTTGCTCCCCCCGGAGCACTCTCTGTTGCTCCCCCCCGGAGTGACTTAATCACTCCCCCCGGAGTACTTTCGGGTACTCCCCCAGTGTTGAGTGTTCGGGACGGCTAGGACCCCACTCAGGGTGCCGCGGACCCCCCTGTAGGATAGACAGGGTGAGGAGGAGTGGGAAGTGTTCAAGGGTTTAAGAGAAACCTGGTGCTCTAGAGGTTGAAAAGAAACCTGCTATCTTAGGGTTGAAAACAAAACCCCCCTCGCCAAAGGTAAAACCTTTTTGTTGAGGTAGACTTTTCTATAAGACTTAATTTTCTGACATGGGAAACAGTGAATCAAAAGAAAGACAGCTTTTTACAGGAGTAATCTTGCAGTTACTAACTAAACGAGGAATTAAAGTTAAAAAATCCAATATTCATTCATTTTTTTTCCTTTGTACAAGAACAGTGTCCCTGGTTTCCAGAAGAAGGCACTGTTAACTTAGACACCTGGGAGAGAGTAGGAAAACAACTAAAAACTTACCATGCTGAACATGGCTCACAAAAGGTGCCTACTGACGCCTTTTCCTTATGGAATATAATTAGGGACGCTCTAGACCCTGCCCCTGAATCTGAAAAGGTACATCTTAAAGAGGAAAGTGCAGAGAAAAAGGTATCTATCGAAGAGGAGAGTGATGAAAAGGAGGCTACACCTAACTATCGGCAGTTGAGTCAAATGATAGCTGCAATGACTGCCCAAGAAAAGGTAATAGATAGAGATGACAAAAAAGAGCAGCTTTCAGATGAGGAAGATTTGGAAGAGGAAGTAAGTCAAGATCATTCTGATGAGGACTGGTCTTTATTAAATAAAGATGCTCCAAGGAGTTTAAGAGAAACTTCTCCAATTAGATTATCTGCTCCAAAGAGCTTAATAAAAACTTCCCCAACCAGACCACCTGCTTCCACAAATTCAAGAGAAATTTCCTTAATTAAGCCTTCTGCTTCCAGAGGCTCAAGACAAATGTCCCCCATCAGATTATATGCACCTGAGAGTTTAAGGCCAGATTCCCCAGATAAAACATCCGTAAGACCTAAACACAGAACGGATAAAAAATTCCCAAAGTACGAAGAAAGTGACATAGGACACCCCTTGCCCCCCCCTCCCTATAAGGGTGAGGGGCCTCCACTAGAAGCTCCCCGAAGAAGAGTTTTCTCTAGCCCAGATGATGAACTTGATCCCCACCTTGAGGCTTGTTTCCCCATAATATTTGGTGGAAGTGGTGGGAGAACAGCCCCCCACTGGGAACCCATTCCAATGAAAATGATTAAAGAACTCAAACAGGCTTGTGCTTTGTATGGGCCTAAAGCCCCGTACACTGTATCATTGGTGGAAGCTTTAGCGGGCAGATGGATGACACCCCATGACTGGAAGACAGTCGCTAAAGCTTGTCTGTCTGGAGGTCAATATGTACTTTGGAGAACTGAATATGAAGATCTAGCCCAAAAACAGGCTGATGCTAACCAAAAATATGGCCCAAGATATATTATAAAAAATATGTTGGCAGGGACTAATGATTTTGGAACACTTAGAGATCAAATGGGATTAGATAAAACCACTTTAGATCAAGTAACCGCCTGCGCCCTTGGGGCTTGGCGTTTGTTGCCTGAAGGGAAAGAATCTACCTCTTCCTTCTCAAATGTTAAACAAAAACCAGAAGAGCCATATGAAGACTTTATATCAAGACTTGCAGAGGCAGTCAACAGAGTAATTTCCAACACTGAGGCAGCTAGTATATTGATAAAACAACTGGCATTTGAAAATGCTAATTCTACCTGCCAGGCCATTTTACGTCCTATTAAAAAAACTGGGGAAATAATAGATTATATCAGGCAATGTGCAGATGTAGGACCAGCGATGATGCAGGGCGTTGCCATAGCTGCAGCCATAAAGGGAAATTCTTACCAGCAGGCAGTACAGTCCTTTTTTACAAATAGAAATAACCCGTCAAAGAGTCATTCCAGTAGTCCAGGCCAGAATATTGGTTTATCCAAGGCCTGCTTCTCTTGCGGACGGGAAGGGCACCTTATGCGAGCTTGTCCCCAAAAAGCAGCCGGTTCTTCTCTGCCGAATTCTCCCTCCCCGGCTGTGCCTACTAATCTCCCTAGATCTCTCTGCCCTCGTTGTCAAAAAGGATATCACTGGGCAAAAGAATGTAGGTCACAATTCCATAGAAATGGAGCCTTTTTGGGCCCCGACCAGCAGTCGGGAAACGGATTGAGGGGCCAGCCTCAGGCCCCGACAACAATTGGGGCAGCCTCACTGAACCCATTCATTCCCTTCGTCCCATCGCAGAACTCATCAGAGCAACCCCAGGCAGCGCAGGACTGGACCTCAGTTCCACCACCTCAGCAATATTAACACCAGATAGCCCCACTGTAAAAATACCTACAGGAGTTAAAGGCCCATTACCAACAGGTTTAGTAGGAATTATACTAGGCAGAAGTTCCTTAGCTATGCAAGGTCTCACAATCATCCCTGGAGTAATTGACTCAGATTATACAGGAGAAATCCAGATAATGATTTCACCCCCAACTAAAACTTTCCAAATACATCAGGGACAAAGAATAGCCCAACTTTTGCTTTTGCCTTACCACACTGCAATTGGGCGCACAGCTACTCAAAATGAAAGGCAGGATAAAGGATTTGGGTCTAGTGATATGGTTTTTTGGATAACAGAAATTACTCAGAAACGTCCTATGAAGACTATCCTGATTAATGGCAAGTCTATTGTGGGGTTATTAGACACAGGAGCAGATGTTTCTTGCATTTCAGGAAAAGACTGGCCCAGCTCCTGGCCCACACATACTACTGAAAATAACTTGGTGGGGATAGGAAGAGCCCCCACAATAGCCAAAAGTGCAAAAATTTTAGATTGGCAATTTGAGGATACCCGTGGAACTTTCCAACCTTATGTCGTTCCTTCGCTCCCCCTTACCCTGTGGGGGAGGGACGTGCTATCTCAAATGGGAGTGTTACTTTTTAGCCCTGATGATAAAGTGACCTCTCAGATGTTGCAGATGGGCTATGATCCATCAAAAGGATTGGGTAAACAACAGACAGGAATAATTGAGCCAATTTGCCCAACTCCTCGCAAGCTACGTGCTGGATTGGGATATCCAAATTTATAATTGAGGCCATTGTTTTTGCTGCCGACCCCATCACATGGAAATCTCAAGATCCGGTGTGGGTAGAACAGTGGCCTCTGCATAAGGAAAAATTATTGGCAGCTAAAGCATTAATCTTTGAACAATTAGAATTGGGACATATTGAGCCCTCCAATAGCCCCTGGAACACTCCTATTTTTGTCATTAAGAAAAAATCTGGTAAATGGCGACTTTTACAGGATTTGAGAGCTATTAATGCCACCATGGAGGACATGGGGGCCTTACAGCCTGGGCTCCCTTCCCCAGTAGCCGTTCCAGAGGGATATAATATAATTGTTATTGATTTACAAGATTGTTTTTTCACTATTCCCTTAAATCCTGAGGATAAAAAGCGATTTGCCTTTAGTCTGCCATCAGAACATCTTAAACAGCCTTATTTACGGTTTCAGTGGAAGGTTCTGCCTCAGGGAATGAAAAATAGCCCTACTTTGTGCCAAAAATTTGTTAATGCCGCTCTAGAAGATACTAGGGCTAAATATGAACACGTGTATATGATTCACTATATGGATGATATTTTAATAGCTCATCCTGATAGAGTTCACCTGCAGACTGTGCTCCAGGACCTGACCCAGGCATTGACAGACAGAGGCCTAAAAATTGCCCCAGAAAAAATTCAAATCAATCCGCCCATAACTTACTTAGGAAGAGTCATAAATTCGGAAACGGTGACTCATACCCCGCTGCAATTGAGAAAAGACCATCTTATTACTTTAAATGATTATCAAAAACTCTTAGGTGATATTAATTGGATTAGACCATATTTAAAATTAACCACTGCCGAATTAAAACCTCTTTTTAACACTTTACGCGGGGATCCTGATCCAACCTCAAAAAGACAATTAACAGCTGAGGCTCAAGAAGCCCTAGGCAAAGTAGAAGCAGCCTTATCAAATAGCTATGTAAAAAGAATTGATTTGACGATGACGTGGCAGTTCCTTTGCCTAGCTACTCCAACGGCGCCTACGGGAGTTCTGTGGCAACGCGGCCCTTTAGAATGGATCCATCTTCCTACCCAAGCTAAAAAAGTCGTGGCTTCTTATCCTGGTTTAATTGCCACATTAATGCTAAAAGGAAGGAAGTGGAGCATTGAATTGTTTGGTAAAGAGCCATCAGAGATTGTAATTCCATATAATAAGGAGCAGCTTGATGCTCTTTTAATGTTTGATGAAGACTGGCAGATTGCCATAGGGAATTACTGTGGTCAAATTTTGCATCATTTACCCTCGCATGTTTTACTAAATTTTATGTCTAACCATCCAGTTATTTTTCCTGTCCGGTGTAAACAGTTCCCTATTTCAGATGCTCAGGTAGTCTTTACTGATGGATCGGCTAACGGTAGAGCCTCTATAGTCACAAGAGATCATCAAAAACTTTTGGAAACACAAGAAACTTCAGCTCAAAGGGCTGAAATCACAGCTGTTATTGAGGCCTTTGTTATGTTTGCGGAGAAAGAATTTAACCTTTATTCTGACTCTCAGTATGTGGTCAGGCTGTTTCCACACATTGAGACTGCAGTTTTGCCTGAAAACAAAACTGCTATCTTCCATTTGTTAACTAAACTGCAGCAGCAAATATGGAAAAGAAATCGGGCGTTCTTTATCGGCCACATTCGGGCTCATTCCGGCCTGCCTGGCCCTTTAAATGCTCTCAATGAATTGGCAGATTCGTTAACCAGGATTTCAGTGGCTTCTGTTTTTGAAGAAGCTCGAGCTTCTCACTCACTTCATCACCAAAATGCCACTGCCTTACGATACCAGTTTCAAATTCCTCGAGAATCTGCCCGAGAGATTGTTCGTTCTTGTTCACATTGTCCTACTACCGTGAATGCTTTGCCTCTGGGAGTTAACCCTCGCGGTCTCAAACCTAATGCACTCTGGCAAATGGATGTAACCCATGTCTCTTCATTTGGAAAACTGTCTTTTGTTCATGTAACTGTAGATACCTTCTCTCATGTTATTATTGCCACTGCTCGTACAGGGGAAGCAGTTAAAGATGTAATACAACATCTTTTTACATGCTTTTCCTATCTGGGCTTGCCAAAAGCTTTAAAAACTGATAATGCTCCTGCTTACACTTCTAAATCTTTTCAGCAATTCTGTACAAGATTTCAAATTAAACATAACACCGGCATCCCTTATAACCCACAAGGACAAGCCATTGTGGAAAGAGCACATCAAACACTGAAAATCCATATTCAAAAACTAAAAGAAGGGGAATTTAAATATAGTTCCCCCCATCAGATTTTGCAACATGCTCTTTTCGTAATAAATAACTTAAATGCTGATTCATCCGGAAACACTGCAATGCTTCGCCATTGGTGCCCAGAGCAATTGAATGCAAAACCATTAGTAAAATGGAGGGACCTTCTTTCCGGACAATGGAAAGGTCCTGACCCCTTATTAACCAATGGGCGAGGGTATGCTTGTGTTTTTCCACAGGACGCGGACGCTCCGATTTGGGTTCCAGACAGACTAATTCGCCATGTCTCAGCTCCCCGGATACCAGAATCCCCCGCCACCGCGATCTCTAAAAAGGAAGAAACTCCCTCTTCCCCCGCTCCCTCCGCCAGCACGGGAAACGCCGCTGACCCCAGGACAGCTGACATTGGAGATCCCGGATAGGCGCGGATCGGAGCCACCCACTGGACAGATGTCACGACTTCAGATACAGGATATTGCACCCCCTGATTTTTTGCCTCGCAGGAATCCATTAGGACGCCCAGCTCAGTCAACCCAACAAGCCTCCTTGCCCACCTGGGGACAGATTAAAGCTCTCTGTCGCCAGGCACAGGGGATAGCTACCCTACAGGGATCGTCAGTCTCTCCTGAAAAGGTGTTTATTGCCATGCTTGCCTTGCTCTCTTGCCAGGTAAGCGCTGCTCCCATTCCAACCAAATATTGGGCGTTTCTCCCGGATCCTCCAACTTTCCAAGTTGTTACTTGGAACAGTGACCCCATACGAGTTAGTACAGACCAGCCTCGCCTTTTGGGAGGATCTTATACTTCCTATACAAAAGACCAATACCCTATTAATTTCAATTATACCTTTAAAGGACTAGCAGATGATTTTCCTGTCTGCTTTAATTTTCCTCCTGGCCTTACAGGAGACTTCTTTACCAAGACAGGATGCATTGGAGCCTCCACAAAAGCAGTTATGACAGATTCCCCAACCTCTAAATTTGCATCTATAGGGGATCGGTCTGCTTGGATATTACGAGCCCGTATGCCTGGGGTCCTTGGCCCCTATAAGTCTTTGTCTCTCAAAACTCCATCAGAATATCCAAATTGTGATGATGTTGCTCCCTCAGATGTTATTTGGAAAACTATAGATGATCATTCAGGATATCCGATTTGGAAATCTTGTATTTATAATTCGAGAGTAGATTACAATATGCCGGGAGGAAGAAATTGTGCGATTCAGGACTGGAGCAACCCAAATCCAGGTCAAGACCCTGAGTCTGACGATGACTTTATCAATAGATTGGATAATTGGAAAGAATATTCAATTTCTTGGCCGTTAGTTGCCACCAGACGGCATCATAACCAATTTGTTCCCCCTATGCTGTCTTATATAACTAGAGGTAAAACCTTTTGGCAGCCAGAAATTTGGAGAGCCCTTGCGGCTACCGCCCCTATTATTTTAATCCGACCAAAAAATACCTCTATTTACTCTATTTTAGCTTGTCTACCCTCTCCTTATGTTTTTCTTTTCACTAATGATTCTGAAAGACTTAACATACAATTGAATTATACAGGTGGACCCCATGTAGTGTCTTGTGAACAATGTATGCTTTCATCCTGTTTAACTCCTCAATATAAAGTTTGCTCTTTCATGGTTTTAAAACGTCCGCCCTATCTCATGGTACCTGTAACTGTAGCCACGTATTGGTATGATAACCATGGCCTAGCTGTACTGCAACAGCTACAAGATTTAATGCGAACACGACGGTTTGTGGGCTTACTTGTTTTGGGAATATCAGCTTTGATAACCGCAATTACTTCTGTTACTGTGGCGGCATTATCATTGTCTCAACAAGTGTATACTGCCCAATATGTTGACACCGTATCCAAAAATGTTTCTCTAACGCTGGCAACCCAGGAAATTATAGATAGGAAGCTAGAAATAAGGATTGATGCCTTAGAAGAAGCAGTAATGCATATTGGGAATGAATTACAGAGTCTGAAAATGAAATTGGCTCTTTCATGTCATGCCGATTACCGGTGGATATGTGTTACATCCCTGAAAGTAAATGAGACAGATTTTAAATGGGAGAGGGTCAAAAATCATATTTTAGGTGTCTGGAACAGCTCAGATATTAGTTTAGATTTAGGGAAACTTCATAATCAGATTCAGACCTTGGAACACTCCCGATTAGATTTTACCGCCGCAGGAGAAGCCAATGACTTTTTCCACACCTTCTCTGACTTCATTTCTGGAAAAACTCTTCTGACTACTGTCTCTAGCTATGCTGCTGTGGGTGCCATAATCCTGCTCCTTGTAATCGTGCTTCCTTGTGTTGTCAGGACTCTTCGGCAGAGCATTCGGAATCTCGCGACTGAACTGCACCTAATTTTTTTAAAAAACTAATAAAGAAGGGGGAGTTGCCGGAAGCCAGTGTGAGGAATCCCGCCCGTGACAAGGTCATGAGGAAGGAAGCTGACATACGCAAGGCGTGCTCAGACTTCAGGGACCCCTCTGGATATTCCTAAGCATGTACCCCAGCAAAAATCTGCCGGCTTTTGTGCTCTGCTTTTCCACTTTTCTGATATTCTCTGGAAAAAAGTCAATTCAGGGTTTTAGTCTTCTGCATTTGAAAGGGATGTTTCAGTTAAACCCCTCTGATAGCTCTCTAGTCTGCCTAACAGGTTCCCCAGACCTCTTACAGCTTGTGAATTGCTTACAGCCCCCCAACCGCGAGAGGCACAAAGCTTACAGCTTGTGAATTGCTTACAGCCCCCCAACCGCGGGAGGCACAAAGCTTAAAAGCATCTTAAAGATACAGAGCCTTTTCTAAAGAGTTAAAAATTATATTAGCAGAGGGTTTTCACTGTTGACTCAAGGATTGCTGCCAGACCTCCTTATTCTTTATCTTTTAGGCACCTGGAAGGATGTTAATGTAAGCAGGATGTAGAAAAAGATACATAGTAGTTTTGATGTTAGCAACACTAGACTTTTGAGTTAATTGCTTCTCTTTTGCTATAAATCACTGCACTCCCTCTACTTGTTATAAGTTGCTGTATCCTTGCTGTCTAAGAATGTAACTTTCTTTAGTGCTTTCCGAGAGTGGCACCAGACCTTGGGAAGATCAACACAAATAAGTCTTGTGGTTGACAAACCCTTATCAGAAAAAAGGCTGTAAAATGTTAATTGGCCCTTTTGGTTGGAAGATGATGTAAATTACCTAAGACTTGTGTATACAATTAGGTATGCAGAGAGAAAAGCCTGGTTTTGATAAGAGTCTGGACTGCTAACGCTGCATAACTTTGTGTTACCCATTGATCTCCATGTTTTATCAAAAGTATAAAAGGCCTTCTGAACAATAAAGGACGGGACCAGATTCTCAGACCAGTTTCTCGGACTAGTCTCGGCCTGGTGTCTTGGGAATATGGCTCCCCCCGTGTCTCTCTCTCTCTCTCTTTTTCTCTCCCTTTTCTTCCCTCTGCTCTTTACTTTAATTTCAGGCTGAATTTCCATCTGGGGCGCGGAGGCTCGCCAGGTCTACTTATTTGCCCTGGTTATTAAGATCCGCGAGAAAGGGAGCTTAAGGCGAGGCACCCTTAGATATTCAAGCGGGCACCGGTGGCCCAACGTAGATGGTGCAAATTCCTTGTCTGGAATTTTATTGGTCTTCCGCGTAAACCAAGCTATTCAGCCCTCTTTCTCCACTTAATCTTCCTACTGCACTACAGTTTCTTAATCTAATCTTATATTAATAAATAAACAAGTCTTTCCACGCCAACGCCGTCCACCCTTCGAATTCCCTGGATCCACCGGGGCTGGACCCCGGCAATACCCGTCTCCACTAGAGAGGAAGCACGATGGTCCCGCCCACATCCAGAGGAGCCCCGTTTCCCCCTCGGAGCTCGAGATGAGGGATCCTTTCCCTGCTTTCAACGGGAAAGAATTCCCGGCGTTCCCGTCGCATCTCAAGAGGAGGCACTCTCAACAGGAAAGGCGAGAGGAACTCCATGGTCGTACCACCATTCCAAGAGTCCCCCAGATGTCTCAGTCCATTCCAGAGGAACCTCTTTGCCCTGCACTGGCTCATCTTTCACGCCGAGGATCGACTCACACCACGGTGGAACGTGGGACAGCCCTGTGGGAAAGCCTCGAGGGAAAACCACAGATCCTTTGATCCACGCGACGGGAAGCGTGACATTGCTGCTACAGCCTGGAAAGAAAACGCACGTGCATGCCCCCACTCGAGACGAGGCCTGACTCCCCGGCGGAGACTCCAGAAGTACCCAAAGATCCATGTGAGCCCCTGAAAGGAATCCTCGTTTCCGGCCCTGACTCCACACAAGGTTTTTGGCCCCGGTATCGACGGGAGAGGAATTCCGAGAGGCCCCCTAGCAACTCGCATGTGGACTGGCCTCTCCTGAGGCCACCAGGGCGGGTCCCTGAGGTCCCCGTCGTAACTCGAGAACACCTGCCGCATCTCGAGAAAATCCAGGAAGTTCTCCCTTCCAGGCGAGAAGAATCCTATTTCCGATGAGGCGTCTGGAGACTAATGACACCTAACCTCTGGAATTTCGAAAGGGTCTTTCACACCCTTGCTGCAACTCAAGAAGTTCACTTCCATACCCGTCTCCACTCGAGAGGAAGCAGGATGTTCCCGCCCACATCCAGAGGAGCCCCGTTTCCCCCTCGTAGCTCGAGATGAGGGATCCTTTGCCTGCTTTCAACGGGAAAGAATTCCCGGCGTTCCCATCGCATCTCAAGAGGAGGCACTCTCAACAGGAAAGGCGAGAGGAACTCCATGGTGGTACCACCATTCCAAGAGTCCCCCAGATGTCTCAGTACATTCCAGAGGAAGCTCTTTGCCCTGCACTGGCTCATCTTTCACGCCGAGGATCGACTCACACCACGGTGGCACGTGGGACAGCCCTGTGGGAAAGCCTCGAGGGAAAGCCTCGAGGGAAAATCACAGATCTTATGATCCACGCGACGGGAAGCGTGACATTGCTGCTACAGCCTGGAAGGAAAGTGCACGTGCATGCCCCCTCACGAGACGAGGCCTGTCTCCCCTGGCGAGACTCCAGAAGTACCCAAAGATCCATATCAGTCCCTGAGAGGAATCCTCGGTTCTGGCCCTGACTCCACACAAGGTTTTTGGCCCCGGTATCGACGGGAGAGGAATCCCGAAAGGCCCCCTAGCAACTCGCATGGTGACTGGCCACTCCTGAGGCCACCAGGGCGGGTCCCTGAGGTCCCCGTCGTAACTCGAGAACACCTGCCGCAACTCGAGAAAATCCAGGAAGTTCTCCCTTCCAGGCGAGATGAGGCCTATTTCCGATGAGGCGTCTGGAGACTAATGACACCTAACCTCTGGAACTTCGAAAGGGTCTTTCACACCCTTGCTGCAACTCAAGAAGTTCACCGCCATACCCGTCTCCACTCGAGAGGAAGCACGATGGTCCCGCCCACATCCAGAGGAGCCCCGTTTCCCCCTCGTAGCTCGAGATGAGGGATCCTTTGCCTGCTTTCAACGGGAAAGAATTCCCGGAGTTCCCGTCGCATCTCAAGAGGAGGCACTCTCAACAGGAAAGGCGAGAGGAACTCCATGGTCGTACCACCATTCCAAGAGTCCCCCAGATGTCTCAGTCCATTCCAGAGGAACCTCTTTGCCCTGCACTGGCTCATCTTTCACGCCGAGGATCGACTCACACCACGGTGGCACGTGGGACAGCCCTGTGGGAAAGCCTCGAGGGAAAACCACAGATCCTTTGATCCACGCGACGGGAAGCGTGACATTGCCTCTACAGCATGGAAAGAAAACGCACGTGCATGCCCCCACTCGAGACGAGGCCTGACTCCCCTGCGGAGACTCCAGAAGAACCCAAAGATCCATGTCAGCCCCTGAGAGGAATCCTCGTTTCCGGCCCTGACTCCACACAAGGTTTTTGGCCCCGGTATCGACGGGAGAGGAATCCCGAGAGGCCCCCTAGCACCTCGCATGGGGACTGGCCTCTCCTGAGGCCACCAGGGCGGGTCCCTGAGGTCCCCGTCGTAACTCGAGAACACCTGCCGTATCTCGAGAAAATCCAGGAAGTTCTCCCTTCCAGGCGAGATGAGGCCTATTTCCGATGAGGCGTCTGGAGACTAATGACACCTAACCTCTGGAACTTCGAAAGGGTCTTTCACACCCTTGCTGCAACTCAAGAAGTTCACCGCCATACCCGTCTCCACTCGAGAGGAAGCACGATGGTCCCGCCCACATCCAGAGGAGCCCTGTTTCCCCCTCGTAGCTCGAGATGAGGGATCCTTTGCCTGCTTTCAACGGGAAAGAATTCCCGGCGTTCCCGTCGCATCTCAAGAGGAGGCACTCTCAACAGGAAAGGCGAGAGGAACTCCATGGTGGTACCACCATTCCAAAAGTCCCCCAGATGTCTCAGTCCATTCCAGAGGAACCTCTTTGCCCTGCACTGGCTCATCTTTCACGCCGAGGATCCACTCACACCACGGTGGCACGTGGGACAGCCCTGTGGGAAAGCCTCGAGGGAAAGCCTCGAGGGAAAACCACAGATCCTATGATCCACGCTTCGGGAAGCGTGACATTGCTGCTACAGCCTGGAAGGAAAGCGCACGTGCATGCCCCCACTCGAGACGAGGCCTGACTCCCCTGGGGAGACTCCAGAAGTACCCAAAGATCCATGTCAGCCCCTGAGAGGAATCCTCGGTTCCGGCCCTGACTCCACACAAGGTTTTTGGCCCCGGTATCGACGGGAGAGGAATCCCGAGAGGCCCCCTAGCACCTCGCATGGGGACTGGCCTTTCCTGAGGCCACCAGGGCGGGTCCCTGAGGTCCCCGTCGTAACTCGAGAACACCTGCCGCAACTCGAGAAAATCCAGGAAGTTCTCCCTTCCAGGCGAGATGAGTCCTATTTCCGATGAGGCGTCTGGAGACTAATGACACCTAACCTCTGGAACTTCGAAAGGGTCTTTCACACCCTTGCTGCAACTCAAGAAGTTCACCGCCATACCCGTCTCCACTCGAGAGGAAGCACGATGGTCCCGCCCACATCCAGAGGAGCCCCGTTTCCCCCTCGTAGCTCGAGATGAGGGATCCTTTTCCTGCTTTCAACGGGAAAGTATTCCCGTCATTCCCGTCGCATCTCAAGAGGAGGCACTCTCAACAGGAAAGGCGAGAGGAACTCCATGGTCGTACCACCATTCCAAGAGTCCCCCAGATGTCTCAGTCCATTCCAGAGGAAACTCTTTGCCCTGCACTGGCTCATCTTTCATGCCGAGGATCGACTCACACCACGGTGGCACGTGGGACAGCCCTGAGGGAAAGCCTCGAGGGAAAGCCTCGAGGGAAAACCACAGATCCTTTGATCCACGCGAAGGAAAGCGTGACATTGCTGCTACAGCCTGGAAGGAAAGCGCACGTGCATGCCCCCACTCGAGAAGAGGCCTAACTCCCCTGGGGAGACTCCAGAAGTACCCAAAGATCCATGACAGCCACTGAGAGGAATCCTCGGTTCCGGCCCTGACTCCACACAAGGTTTTTGGCCCCGGTATCGACGGGAGAGGAATCCCGAGAGGCCCCCTAGCACCTCGCATGGGGACTGGCCTCTCCTGAGGCCACCAGGGCGGGTCCCTGAGGTCCCCGTCGTAGCTCGAGAACACCTGCCGCAACTCGAGAAAATCCAGGAAGTTCTCCCTTTCAGGCGAGATGAGGCCTATTTCCGATGAGGCGTCTGGAGACTAATGACACCTAACCTCTGGAACTTCGAAAGGGTCTTTCACACCCTTGCTGCAACTCAAGAAGTTCACCGCCATACCCGTCTCCACTCGAGAGGAAGCACGATGGTCCCGCCCACATCCAGAGGAGCCCCGTTTCCCCCTCGTATCTCGAGATGAGGGAACCTTTCCCTGCTTTAGACGGGAAAGAATTCCCGGCGTTCCCGTCGCATCTCAAGAGGAGGCACTCTCAACAGGAAAGGCGAGAGGAACTCCATGGTCGTACCACCATTCAAGGAGTCCCGAAGATGTCTCAGTCCATTCCAGAGGAACCTCTTTGCCCTGCACTGGCTCATCTTTCACGCCGAGGATCGACTCATACCACGGTGGCACGTGGGACAGCCCTGTGGGAAAGCTTCGAGGGAAAGCCTCGAGGGAAAACCACAGATCCTTTGATCCACGCGACAGGAAACGTGACATTGCTGCTACAGCCTGGAAGGAAAGCGCACGTGCATGCCCCCACTCGAGACGAGGCCTGACTCCCCTGGGGAGACTCCAGAAGTACCCAAAGATCCATGTCAGCCCCTGAGAGGAATCCTCGGTTCCGGCCCTGACTCCACACAAGGTTTTTGGCCCCGGTATCGACGGGAGAGGAATCCCGAGAGGCCCCCTAGCACATCGCATGGGGACTGGCCTCTCCTGAGGCCACCAGGGCGGGTCCCTGAATTCCCCGTCGTAACTCGAGAACACCTGCCGCAACTCGAAAAAATCCAGGAAGTTCTCCCTTCCAGGCGAGATGAGGCCTATTTCCGATGAGGCGTCTGGAGACTAATGACACCTAACCTCTGGAACTTCGAAAGGGTCTTTCACACCCTTGCTGCAACTCAAGAAGTTCACCGCCATACCCGTGTCCACTCGAGAGGAAGCACGATGATCCCGCCCACATCCAGAGGAGCCCCGTTTCCCCCTCGTAGCTCGAGATGAGGGATCCTTTCCCTGCTTTCAACGGGAAAGAATTCCCGGCGTTCCCGTCGCATCTCAAGAGGAGGCACTCTCAACAGGAAAGGCGAGAGGAACTCCATGGTCGTACCACCATTCCAAGAGTCCCCCAGATGTCTCAGTCCATTCCAGAGGAACCTCTTTGCCCTGCACTGGCTCATCTTTCACGCCGAGGATCGACTCACACCACGGTGGCACGTGGGACAGCCCTGTGGGAAAGTCTCGAGGGAAAACCACAGATCCTTTGATACACGCCACGGGAAGCGTGACATTGCTGCTACAGCCTGGAAGGAAAGCGCACGTGCATGCCCCCACTCGAGTCGAGGCCTGACTCCCCTGGGGAGACTCCAGAAGTACCCAAAGATCCATGTCAGCCCCTGAGAGGAATCCTCGGTTCCGGCCCTGACTCCACACAAGCTTTTTGGCCCCGGTATCGACGGGAGAGGAATCCCGAGAGGCCCCCTAGCACATCGCATGGGGACTGGCCTCTCCTGAGGCCACCAGGGCGGGTCCCTGAGTTCCCCGTCGGAACTCGAGAACACCTGCCGCAACTCGAGAAAATCCAGGAAGTTCTCCCTTCCAGGCGAGATGAGGCCTATTTCCGATGAGGCGTCTGGAGACTAATGACACCTAACCTTTGGAATTTCAAAAGGGTCTTTCACACCCTTGCTGCAACTCAAGAAGTTCACCGCCATACCCGTCTCCACTCGAGAGGAAGCACGATGGTCCCGCCCACATCCAGAGGAGCCCCGTTTCCCTCTCGGAGCTCGAGATGAGGGATCCTTTCCTGCTTTCAACGGGAAGGAATTCCCGGCGTTCCCGTCGCATCTCAAGAGGAGGCACTCTCAACAGGAAAGGCGAGAGGAACTCCATGGTCGTACCACCATTCCTAGAGTCCCCCAGATGTCTCAGTCCATTCCAGAGGAACCTCTTTGCCCTGCACTGGCTCATCTTTCACGCCGAGGATCGACTCACACCACGGAGGCACGAGGGACAGCCCTGTGGGAAAGCCTCGAGGGAAAGCCTCGAGGGAAAACCACAGATCCTTTGATCCACGCGACGGGAAGCGTGACATTGCTGCTACAGCCTGGAAGGAAAGCGCACGTGCATGCCCCCACTCGAGACGAGGCCTGTCTCCCCTGGCGAGACTCCAGAAGTACCCAAAGATCCATATAAGCCCCTGAGAGGAATCCTCGGTTCCGACCCTGACTCCACACAAGGTTTTTGGCCTTGGTATCGACGGGAGAGGAATCCCGAGAGGCCCCCTAGCACCTCGCATGGGGACTGGCCTCTCCTGAGGCCACCAGGGCGGGTCCCTGAGGTCCCCGTCGTAACTCGAGAACACCTGCCGCAACTCGAGAAAATCCAGGAAGTTCTCCCTTCCAGGCGAGATGAGGCCTATTTCCGATGAGGCGTCTGGAGACTAATGACACCTAACCTCTCGAACTTCGAAAGGGTCTTTCACACCCTTGCTGCAACTCAAGAAGTTCACCGCCATACCCGTCTCCACTCGAGAGAAAGCACGATGGTCCCGCCCACATCCAGAGGAGCCCCGTTTCCCCCTCTTAGCTCGAGATGAGGGATCCTTTCCCTGCTTTCAACGGGAAAGAATTCCCGGTGTTCCCGTCGTATCTCAAGAGGAGGCACTCTCAACAGGAAAGGCGAGAGGAACTCCATGGTCGTACCACCATTCCAAGAGTCCCCCAGATGTCTCAGTCCATTCCAGAGGAACCTCTTTGCCCTGCACTGGCTAATCTTTCACGCCGAGGATCGACTCACACCACGGTGGCACGTGGGACAGCCCTGTGGGAAAGCCTCGAGGGAAAGCCTCGAGGGAATACCACAGATCCTTTGATCCACGCGACGGGAAGCGTGACATTGCTGCTACAGCCTGGAAGGAAAGCGTACGTGCATGCCCCCACTCGAGTCGAGGCCTGACTCCCCTGGGGAGACTCCAGAAGTACCCAAAGATCCATGTCAGCCCCTGCGAGGAATCCTCGGTTCCGGCCTTGACTCCACACAAGCTTTTTGGCCCCGGTATCGACGGGAGAGGAATCCAGAGAGGCCCCCTAGCACCTCGCATGGGGACTGGCCTCTCCTGAGGCCACCAGGGCGGGTCCCTGAGGTCCCCGTCTTAACTCGAGAACACCTGCCGCAACTCGAGAAAATCCAGGAAGTTCTCCCTTCCAGGCGAGATGAGGCCTATTTCCGATGAGGCGTCTGGAGACTAATGACACCTAACCTTTGGAATTTCGAAAGGGTCTTTCACACCCTTGCTGCAACTCAAGAAGTTCACCGCCATACCCGTCTCCACTCGAGAGGAAGCACGATGGTCCCGCCCACATCCAGAGAAGCCCCGTTTCCCTCTCGGAGCTCGAGATGAGGGATCCTTTCCTGCTTTCAACGGGAAGGAATTCCCGGCGTTCCCGTCGCATCTCAAGAGGAGGCACTCTCAACAGGAAAGGCGAGAGGAACTCCATGGTCGTACCACCATTCCTAGAGTCCCCCAGATGTCTCAGTCCATTCCAAAGGAACCTCTTTGCCCTGCACTGGCTCATCTTTCACGCCGAGGATCGACTCACACCACGGAGGCACGTGGGACAGACCTGTGGGAAAGCCTCGAGGGAAAGCCTCGAGGGAAAACCACAGATCCTTTGATCCACGCGACGGGAAGCGTGACATTGCTGCTACAGCCTGGAAGGAAAGCGCACGTGCATGCCCCCACTCGAGACGAGGCCTGTCTCCCCTGGCGAGACTCCAGAAGTACCCAAAGATCCATGTCAGCCCCTGAGAGGAATCCTCAGTTCCGGCCCTGACTCCACACAAGGTTTTTGGCCCCGGTATCGACGGGAGAGGAATCCCGAGAGGCCCCCTAGCAACTCGCATGGGGACTGGCCTCTCCTGAGGCCACCAGGGCGGGTCCCTGAGGTCCCCGTCGTAACTCGAGAACACCTGCCGCAACTCGAGAAAATCCAGGAAGTTCTCCCTTCCAGGCGAGATGAGGCCTATTTCCGATGAGGCGTCTGGAGACTAATGACACCTAACCTCTGGAACTTCGAAAGAGTCTTTCACACCCTTGCTGCAACTCAAGAAGTTCACCGCCATACCCGTCTCCACTCGAGTGGAAGCACGATGGTCCCGCCCACATCCAGAGGAGCCCCGTTTCCCCCTCGTAGCTCGAGATGAGGGATCCTTTGCCTGCTTTCAACGGGAAAGAATTCCCGGCGTTCCCGTCGCATCTCAAGAGGAGGAACTCTCAACAGGAAAGGCGAGAGGAACTCCATGGTCGTACCACCATTCCAAGAGTCCCCCAGATGTCTCAGTCCATTCCAGAGGAACCTCTTTGCCCTGCACTGGCTCATCTTTCACGCCGAGGATCGACTCACACCACGGTGGCACGTGGTACAGACCTGTGGGAAAGCCTCGAGGGAAAGCCCCGAGGGAAAACCACAGATCCTTTGATCCACGCGACGGGAAGCGTGACATTGCTGCTACAGCCTGGAAGGAAAGCGCACGTCCATGCCCCCACTCGAGACGAGGCCTGACTCCACTGGGGAGTCTCCAGACGTACCCAAAGATCCATGTCAGCCCATGAGAGGAATCCTCGGTTACGGCCCTGACCCCACACAAGGTTGTTGGCCCCGGTATCGACGGGAGAGGAATCCCGAGAGGCCCCCTAGCACATCGCATGGGGACTGGCCTCTCCTGAGGCCACCAGGGCGGGTCCCTGAGTTCCCCGTCGTAACTCGAGAACACCTGCCGCAACTCGAGAAAATCCAGGAAGTTCTCCCTTCCAGGCGAGATGAGGCCTATTTCCGATGAGGCGTCTGGAGACTAATGACACCTAACCTTTGGAATTTCGAAAGGGTCTTTCACACCCTTGCTGCAACTCAAGAAGTTCACCGCCATACCCGTCTCCACTCGAGAGGAAGCACGATGGTCCCGCCCACATCCAGAGGAGCCCCGTTTCCCTCTCGGAGCTCGAGATGAGGGATCCTTTCCTGCTTTCAACGGGAAGGAATTCCCGGCGTTCCCGTCGCATCTCAAGAGGAGGCACTCTCAACAGGAAAGGCGAGAGGAACTCCATGGTCGTACCACCATTCCTAGAGTCCCCCAGATGTCTCAGTCCATTCCAGAGGAACCTCTTTGCCCTGCACTGGCTCATCTTTCACGCCGAGGATCGACTCACACCACGGAGGCAAGAGGGACAGCCCTGTGGGAAAGCCTCGAGGGAAAGCCTCGAGGGAAAACCACAGATCCTTTGATCCACGCGACGGGAAGCGTGACATTGCTGCTACAGCCTGGAAGGAAAGCGCACGTGCATGCCCCCACTCGAGACGAGGCCTGTCTCCCCTGGCGAGACTCCAGAAGTACCCAAAGATCCATATAAGCCCCTGAGAGGAATCCTCGGTTCCGACCCTGACTCCACACAAGGGTTTTGGCCTTGGTATCGACGGGAGAGGAATCCCGAGAGGCCCCCTAGCACCTCGCATGGGGACTGGCCTCTCCTGAGGCCACCAGGGCGGGTCCCTGAGGTCCCCGTCATAACTCGAGAACACCTGCCGCAACTCGAGAAAATCCAGGAAGTTCTCCCTTCCAGGCGAGATGAGGCCTATTTCCGATGAGGCGTCTGGAGACTAATGACACCTAACCTCTCGAACTTCGAAAGGGTCTTTCACACCCTTGCTGCAACTCAAGAAGTTCACCGCCATACCCGTCTCCACTCGAGAGGAAGCACGATGGTCCCGCCCACATCCAGAGGAGCCCCGTTTCCCCCTCTTAGCTCGAGATGAGGGATCCTTTCCCTGCTTTCAACGGGAAAGAATTCCCGGTGTTCCCGTCGTATCTCAAGAGGAGGCACTCTCAACAGGAAAGGCGAGAGGAACTCCATGGTCGTACCACCATTCCAAGAGTCCCCCAGATGTCTCAGTCCATTCCAGAGGAACCTCTTTGCCCTGCACTGGCTAATCTTTCACGCCGAGGATCGACTCACACCACGGTGGCACGTGGGACAGCCCTGTGGGAAAGCCTCGAGGGAAAGCCTCGAGGGAATACCACAGATCCTTTGATGCACGCGACGGGAAGCGTGACATTGCTGCTACAGCCTGGAAGGAAAGCGCACGTGCATGCCCCCACTCGAGTCGAGGCCTGACTCCCCTGGGGAGACTCCAGAAGTACCCAAAGATCCATGTCAGCCCCTGCGAGGAATCCTCGGTTCCGGCCTTGACTCCACACAAGCTTTTTGGCCCCGGTATCGACGGGAGAGGAATCCCGAGAGGCCCCCTAGCACCTCGCATGGGGACTGGCCTCTCCTGAGGCCACCAGGGCGGGTCCCTGAGGTCCCCGTCTTAACTCGAGAACACCTGCCGCAACTCGAGAAAATCCAGGAAGTTCTCCCTTCCAGGCGAGATGAGGCCTATTTCCGATGAGGCGTCTGGAGACTAATGACACCTAACCTTTGGAATTTCGAAAGGGTCTTTCACACCCTTGCTGCAACTCAAGAAGTTCACCGCCATACCCGTCTCCACTCGAGAGGAAGCACGATGGTCCCGCCCACATCCAGAGAAGCCCCGTTTCCCTCTCGGAGCTCGAGATGAGGGATCCTTTCCTGCTTTCAACGGGAAGGAATTCCCGGCGTTCCCGTCGCATCTCAAGAGGAGCACTCTCAACAGGAAAGGCGAGAGGAACTCCATGGTCGTACCACCATTCCAAGAGTCCCCCAGATGTCTCAGTCCATTCCAGAGGAACCTCTTTGCCCTGCACTGGCTCATCTTTCACGCCGAGGATCGACTCACACCACGGTGGCACGTGGGACAGCCCTGTGGGAAAGCCTCGAGGGAAAAACACAGATCCTTTGACCCACGCGACGGGAAGCGTGACATTGCTGCTACAGCCTGGAAGGAAAGTGCACGTGCATGCCCCCACTCGAGACGAGGCCTGACTCCCCTGGGGAGACTCCAGAAGTACCCAAAGATCCATGTCAGCCCCTGAGAGGAATCCTCGGTTCCGGCCCTGACTCCACACAAGGTTTTTGGCCCCGGTATCGACGGGAGAGGAATCCCGAGAGGCCCCCTAGCACCTCGCATGGGTACTGGCCTATCCTGAGGCCACCAGGGCGGGTCCCTGAGGTCCCCGTCGTAACTCGAGAACACCTGCCGCAACTCGAGAAAATCCAGGAAGTTCTCCCTTCCAGGCGAGATGAGGCCTATTTCCGATGAGTCGTCTGGAGACTAATGACACCTAACCTCTGGAAATTCGAAAGGGTCTTTCACACCCTTGCTGCAACTCAAGAAGTTCACCGCCATACCCGTGTCCACTCAAGAGGAAGCACGATGGTCCCGCCCACATCCAGAGGAGCCCCGTTTCCCCCTCGTAGCTCGAGATGAGGGATCCTTTCCCTGCTTTCAACGGGAAAGAATTCCCGGCGTTCCCGTCGCATCTCAAGAGGAGGCACTCTCAACAGGAAAGGCGAGAGGAACTCCATGGTCCTACCACCATTCCTAGAGTCCCCCAGATGTCTCAGTCCATTCCAGAGGAACCTCTTTGCCCTGCACTGGCTCATCTTTCACGCCGAGGATCGACTCACACCACGGAGGCACGTGGGACAGCCCTGTGGGAAAGCCTCGAGGGAAAGCCTCGAGGGAAAACCACAGATCCTTTGATCCACGCGACGGGAAGCGTGACATTGCTGCTACAGCCTGGAAGGAAAGCGCACGTGCATGCCCCCACTCGAGACGAGGCCTGACTCCCCTGGGGAGACTCCAGAAGTACCCAAAGATCCATGTCAGCCCCTGAGAGGAATCCTCGGTTCCGGCCCTGACTGCACACAAGGTTTTTGGCCCCGGTATCGACGGGAGAGGAATCCCGATAGGCCCCGTAGCACCTCGCATGGGGACTGGCCTCTCCTGAGGCCACCAGAGCGGGTCCCTGAGGTCCCCGTCGTAACTCCAGAACACCTGCCGCAACTCGAGAAAATCCAGGAAGTTCTCCCTTCCAGGCGAGATGAGGCCTATTTCCGATGAGGCGTCTGGAGACTAATGACACCTAACCTCTGGAACTTCGAAAGGGTCTTTCACAACCTTGCTGCAACTCAAGAAGTTCACCGCCATACCCGTGTCCACTCGAGAGGAAGCACGATGGTCCCGCCCACATCCAGAGGAGCCCCGTTTCCCCCTCGTAGCTCGAGATGAGGGATCCTTTCCCTGCTTTCAACGGGAAAAAATTCCCGGCGTTCCCGTCGCATCTCAAGAGGAGGCACTCTCAACAGGAAAGGCGAGAGGAACTCCATGGTCGTACCACCATTCCAAGAGTCCCCCAGATGTCTCAGTCCATTCCAGAGGAACCTCTTTGCCCTGCACTGGCTCATCTTTCACGCCGAGGATCGACTCAAACCACGGTGGCACGTGGGACAGCCCTGTGGGAAAGCCTCGAGGGAAAACCACAGATCCTTTGATCCACGCCACGGGAAGCGTGACATTGCTGCTACAGCCTGGAAGGAAAGCGCACGTGCATGCCCCCACTCGAGACGAGGCCTGACTCCCTTGGGGAGACTCCAGAAGTACCCAAAGATCCATGTCAGCCCCTGAGAGGAATCCTCGGTTACGGCCCTGACTCCACACAAGGTTTTTGGCCCCGGTATCGACGGGAGAGGAATCCCGAGAGGCCCCGTAGCAAATCGCATGGGGACTGGCCTCTTGAGGCAACCAGGGCGGGTCCCTGAGGTCCCCGTCGTAACTCGAGAACACCTACCGCAACTTGAGAAAATCAAGGAAGTTCTCCCTTGCAGGCGAGATGAGGCCTATTTCCGATGAGGCGTCTGGAGACTAATGACACCCAACCTCTGGAACTTCGAAAGGGTCTTTCACACCCTTGCTGCTACTCAAGAAGTTCACCTCCTTGCCCGTCTCCACTCGAGAGGAAGCACGATGGTCCCGCCCACATCCAGAGGAGCCCCGTTTCCCCCTCGTAGCTAGAGATGAGGGATCCTTTCCCTGCTTTCAACGGGAAAGAATTCCCGGCATTCCCGTCGCATCTCAAGAGGAGGCACTCTCAACAGGAAAGGCGAGAGGAACTCCATGGTCGTACCACCATTCCAAGAGTCCCCCAGATGTCTGAGTCCATTCCAGAGGAACCTCTTTGCCCTGCACTGGCTCATCTTTCATGCCGAGGATCGACTGACACCACGGTGGCACGTGGGACAGCCCTGTGGGAAAGCCTCGAGGGAAAGCCTCGAGGGAAAACCACAGATCCTTTGATCCACGCGACGGGAAGCGTGACATTGCTGCTACAGCCTGGAAGGAAAGCACACGTGCATGCCCCCACTCGAGACGAGGACTGACTCCCCTGGGGAGACTCCAGAAGTACCCAAAGATCCATGTCAGCCCCTGAGAGGAATCCTCGGTTCCGGCCCTGACTCCATACAAGGTTTTTGGCCCCGGTATCGACGGGAGAGGAATCCCGAGAGGCCCCCTAGCAACTCGCATGGGGACTGGCTGTTCTTGAGGCCACCAGGGCGGGTCCCTGAGATCCCCGTCGTAACTCGAGAACACCTGCCGCAACTCGAGAAAATCCAGGAAGTTCTCCCTTCCAGGCGAGATGAGGCCTATTTCCGATGAGGCGTCTGGAGACTAATGACACCTAACCTCTGGAACTTCGAAAGGGTCTTTCACACCCTTGCTGCAACTCAAGAAGTTCACCGCCATACCCGTCTCCACTCGAGAGGAAGCACGATGGTCCCGCCCACATCCAGAGGAGCCCCGTTTCCCCCTCGGAGCTAGAGATGAGGGATCCTTTCCCTGCTTTCAACGGGAAAGAATTCCCGGCGTTCCCGTCGCATCTCAAGAGGAGGCACTCTCAACAGGAAAGGCGAGAGGAACTCCATGGTCGTACCACCATTCCAAGAGACCCCCAGATGTCTCAGTCCATTCCAGAGGAACCTCTTTGCCCTGCACTGGCTCATCTTTGACGCCGAGGATCGACTCACACCACGGTGGCACGTGGGACAGCCCTGCGGGAAAGCCTCGAGGGAAAGCCTCGAGGGAAAACCACAGATCCTTTGATGCACGCGACGGGAAGCGTGACATTGCTGCTACAGCCTGGAAGGAAAGCGCACGTGCATGCCCCCACTCGAGACGAGGCCTGAATCCCCTGGGGAGACTCCAGAAGTACCCAAAGATCCATGTCACCCCTGTGAGGAATCCTCGGTTCCGGCCCTGACTCCACACAAGGTTTTTGGCCCTAGTATCGACGGGAGAGGAATCCCGAGAGGCCCCCTAGCAACTCGCATGGGGACTGGCCTCTCCTGAGGCCATCAGGGCGGGTCCCTTTGGTACCCGTCGTAACTCGAGAACACCTGCCGCACCTCGAGAAAATCCAGGAAGTTCTCCCTTCCAGGCGAGATGAGGTCTATTTCCGATGAGGCATCTGGAGACTGACACGAAACCTCTGGAACTTCGAAAGGGTCTTTCACACCCTTGATGCAACTCAAGAAGTTCACCGCCATACCCGTCTCCACTCGAGAGGAAGCACGATGGTCCCACCCACATCCAGAGGAGCCCCGTTTCCCCCTCGTAGCTCGAGATGAGGGATCCTTTCCCTGCTTTCAACGGGAAAGAATTCCCGGCGTTCCCGTCGCATCTCAAGAGGAGGCACTCTCAACAGGAAAGGCGAGAGGAACTCCATGGTCGTACCACCATTCCAAGAGTTCCCTAGATGTCTCAGTCCATTCCAGAGGAACCTCTTTGCCCTGCCCTGGCTCATCTTTCACGCCGAGGATCGACTCACACCACGGTGGAACGTGGGACAGCCCTGCGGGAAAGCCTCGAGGGAAAGCCTCGAGGGAAAACCACAGATCCTTTGATGCACGCGACGGGAAGCGTGACATTGCTGCTACAGCCTGGAAAGAAAGCGCACGTGCATGCCCCCACTCGAGACGAGGCCTGACTCCCCTGGGGAGACTCCAGAAGTACCCAAAGATCCATGTCACCCCTGAGAGGAATCCTCGGTTCCGGCCCTGACTCCACACAAGGTTTTTGGCCCCGGTATCGACGGGAGAGGAATCCCGAGAGGCCCCCTAGCAACTCGCATGGGGACTGGCCTCTCCTGAGGCCACCAGGGCGTGTCCCTGAGGTCCCCGTCATAACTCGAGAACACCTGCCGCAACTCGAGAAAATCCAGGAAGTTCTCCCTTCCAGGCGAGATGAGGCGTATTTCCGATGAGGTGTCTGGAGACTAATGACACCTAAACTCTGGAACTTCGAAAGGGTCTTTCACACCCTTGCTGCAACTCAAGAAGTTCACCGCCATACCCGTCTCCACTCGAGAGGAAGCACGATGGTCCCGCCCACATCCAGAGGAGCCCCGTTTCCCCCTCGGAGCTCGAGATGTGGGATCCTTTCCCTGCTTTCAACGGGAAAGAATTCCCGGCGTTCCCGTCGCATCTCAAGAGGAGGCACTCTCAACAGGAAAGGCGAGAGGAACTCCAGGGTCGTACCACCATTCCAAGAGTCCCCCAGATGTCTCAGTCCATTCCAGAGGAACCTCTTTGCCCTGCACTGGCTCATCTTCCACGCCGAGGATCGACTCACACCACGTTGGCACGTGGGACAGCCCTGCGGGAAAGCCTCGAGGGAAAGCCTCGAGGGAAAACCACAGATCCTTTGATGCACGCGACGGGAAGCGTGACATTGCTGCTACAGCCTGGAAGGAAAGCGCACGTGCATGCCCCCACTCGAGACGAGGCCTGACTCCCCTGGGGAGACTCCAGAAGTACCCAAAGATCCATGTCACCCCTGTGAGGAATCCTCGGTTCCGGCCCTGACTCCACACAAGGTTTTTGGCCCTAGTATCGACGGGAGAGGAATCCCGAGAGGCCCCCTAGCAACTCGCATGGGGACTGGCCTCTCCTGAGGCCACCAGGGCGGGTCCCTTTGGTACCCGTCGTAACTCGAGAACACCTGCCGCACCTCGAGAAAATCCAGGAAGTTCTCCCTTCCAGGCGAGATGAGGTCTATTTCCGATGAGGCATCTGGAGACTGACACGTAACCTCTGGAACTTCGAAAGGGTCTTTCACACCCTTGCTGCAACTCAAGAAGTTCACCGCCATACCCGTCTCCACTCGAGAGGAAGCACGATGGTCCCACCCACATCCAGAGGAGCCCCGTTTCCCCCTCGTAGCTCGAGATGAGGGATCCTTTCCCTGCTTTCAACGGGAAAGAATTCCCGGCGTTCCCGTCGCATCTCAAGAGGAGGCACTCTCAACAGGAAAGGCGAGAGGAACTCCATGGTCGTACCACCATTCCAAGAGTCCCCTAGATGTCTCAGTCCATTCCAGAGGAACCTCTTTGCCCTGCCCTGGCTCATCTTTCACGCCGAGGATCGACTCACACCACGGTGGAACGTGGGACAGCCCTGCGGGAAAGCCTCGAGGGAAAGCCTCGAGGGAAAACCACAGATCCTTTGATGCACGCGACGGGAAGCGTGACATTGCTGCTACAGCCTGGAAAGAAAGCGCACGTGCATGCCCCCACTCGAGACGAGGCCTGACTCCCCTGGGGAGACTCCAGAAGTACCCAAAGATCCATGTCACCCCTGAGAGGAATCCTCGGTTCCGGCCCTGACTCCACACAAGGTTTTTGGCCCTGGTATCGACGGGAGAGGAATCCCGAGAGGCCCCCTAGCAACTCGCATGGGGACTGGCCTCTCCTGAGGCCACCAGGGCGTGTCCCTGAGGTCCCCGTCATAACTCGAGAACACCTGCCGCAACTCGAGAAAATCCAGGAAGTTCTCCCTTCCAGGCGAGATGAGGCATATTTCCGATGAGGTGTCTGGAGACTAATGACACCTAAACTCTGGAACTTCGAAAGGGTCTTTCACACCCTTGCTGCAACTCAAGAAGTTCACCGCCATACCCGTCTCCACTCGAGAGGAAGCACGATGGTCCCGCCCACATCCAGAGGAGCCCCGTTTCCCCCTCGGAGCTCGAGATGTGGGATCCTTTCCCTGCTTTCAACGGGAAAGAATTCCCGGCGTTCCCGTCGCATCTCAAGAGGAGGCACTCTCAACAGGAAAGGCGAGAGGAACTCCAGGGTCGTACCACCATTCCAAGAGTCCCCCAGATGTCTCAGTCCATTCCAGAGGAACCTCTTTGCCCTGCACTGGCTCATCTTCCACGCCGAGGATCGACTCACACCACGGTGGCACGTGGGACAGCCCTGTGGGAAAGCCTCGAGGGAAAGCCTCGAGGGAAAACCACAGATCCTTTGATCCACGCGACGGGAAGTGTGACATTGCTGCTACAGCCTGGAAGGAAAGCGCACGTGCATGCCCCCACTCGAGACGAGGCCTGACTCCCCTGGGGAGACTCCAGAAGTACCCAAAGATCCATGTCAGCCCCTGAGAGGAATCCTCGGTTCCGGCCTTGACTCCACACAAGGTTTTTGGCCCCGGTATCGACGGGAGAGGAATCCCGAGAGGCCCCCTAGCAACTCGCATGGGGACTGGCCTCTCCTGAGGCCACCAGGGCGGGTCCCTGAGGTCCCCGTCGTAACTCGAGAACACCTGCCGCAAATCGAGAAAATCCAGGAAGTTCTCCCTTCCAGGCGAGATGAGTCCTATTTCCGATGAGGCGTCTGGAGACTAATGACACCTAACCTCTGGAACTTCGAAAGGGTCTTTCACACCCTTGCTGCAACTCAAGAAGTTCAGCGCCATACCCGTGTCCACTCGAGAGGAAGCACGATGGTCCCGCCCACATCCAGAGGAGCCCCGTTTCACCCTCGTAGCTCGAGATGAGGGATCCTTTCCCTGCTTTCAACGGGAAAGAATTCCCGGCGTTCCCGTCGCATCTCAAGAGGAGGCACTCTCAACAGGAAAGGCGAGAGGAACTCCATGGTCGTACCACCATTCCAAGAGTCGCCCAGATGTCTCAGTCCATTCCAGAGGAACCTCTTTGCCCTGCACTGGCTCATCTTTCACGCCGAGGATCGACTCACACCACGGTGGCACGTGGGACAGCCCTGCTGGAAAGCCTCGAGGGAAAGCCTTGAGGGAAAACCACAGATCCTTTGATGCACGCGACGGGAAGCGTGACATTGCTGCTACAGCCTGGAAGGAAAGCGCACGTGCATGCCCCCACTCGAGACGAGGCCTGACTCCCCTGGGGAGACTCCAGAAGTACCCAAAGATCCATGTCACCCCTGAGAGGAATCCTCGGTTCCGGCCCTGACCCCACACAAGGTTTTTGGTCCCGGTATCGACGGGAGAGGAATCCCGAGAGGCCCCCTAGCAACTCGCATGGGTACTGGCCTCTCCTGATGCCACCAGGGCGGGTCCCTGAGGTCCCCGTCATAACTCGAGAACACCTGCCGCGAATCGAGAATAACCAGGAAGTTCTCCCTTCCAGGCGAGATGAGGCCTATTTCCGATGAGGCGTCTGGAGACTAATGACACCTAACCTCTGGAATTTCGAAAGGGTCTTTCACACCCTTGCTGCAACTCAAGAAGTTCACCGCCATACCCGTGTCCACTCGAGAGGAAGCATGATGGTCCCGCCCACATCCAGAGGAGCCCCGTTTCCCCCTCGTAGCTCGAGATGAGGGATCCTTTCCCTGCTTTCAACGGGAAAGAATTCCCGGCGTTCCCGTCGCATCCAAAGAGGAGGCACTCTCAACAGGAAAGGCGAGAGGAACTCCATGGTCGTACCACCATTCCAAGAGTCCCCCAGATGTCTCAGTCCATTCCAGAGGAACCTCTTTGCCCTGCACTGGCTCATCTTTCACGCCGAGGATCGACTCACACCACGGTGGCACGTGGGACAGCCCTGTGGGAAAGCCTCGAGGGAAAGCCTCGAGGGAAAAACACAGATCCTTTGATGCACGCGACGGAAAGCGTGACATTGCTGCTACAGCCTGGAAGGAAAGCGCACGTGCATGCCCCCACTCGAGACGAGGCCTGACTCCCCTGGGGAGACTCCAGAAGTACCCAAAGATCCATGTCACCCCTGAGAGGAATGCTCGGTTCTGGCCCTGACTCCACACAAGGCTTTTGGCCCCGGTATCGACGGGAGAGGAATCCCGAGAGGCCCCCTAGCAACTCGCATGGGGACTGGCCTTTCCTGAGGCCACCAGGGCGGGTCCCTGAGGTCCCCGTCGTAACTCGAGAACACCTGCCGCAACTCGAGAAAATCCAGGAAGTTCTCCCTTCCAGGCGAGATGAGGCCTATTTCCGATGAGGCGTCTGCAGACTAATGACACCTAAACTCTGGAACTTCGAAAGGGTCTTTCACACCCTTGCTGCAACTCAAGACGTTCACTGCCATACCCGTGTCCACTCGGGAGGAAGCACGATGGTCCCGCCCACATCCAGAGGAGCCCCATTTCCCCCTCGGAGCTCGAGATGAGGGATCCTTTCCCTGCTTTCAACGGGAAAGAATTCCCGGCGTTCCCGTCGCATCTCAAGAGGAGGCACTCTCAACAGGAAAGGCGAGAGGAACTCCATGGTCGTACCACCATTCCAAGAGTCCCCCAGATGTCTCAGTCCATTCCAGAGGAACCTCTTTGCCCTGCACTGGCTCATCTTTCACGCCGAGGATCGACTCACACCACGGTGGCACGTGGGACAGCCCTGTGGGAAAGCCTCGAGGGAAAGCCTCGAGGGAAAACCACAGATCCTTTGATCCACGCGACGGGAAGCGTGACATTGCTGCTACAGCCTGGAAGGAAAGCATACGTGCATGCCCCCACTCGAGACGAGGCCTGACTCCCCTGGGGAGACTCCAGAAGTACCCAAAGATCCATGTCAGCCCCTGAGAGGAATCCTCGGTTACGGCCCTGACTCCACACAAGGTTTTTGGCCCCGGTATCGACGGGAGAGGAATCCCGAGAGGCCCCCTAGCAACTTGCATGGGGACTGGCCTCTCCTGAGGCCACAAGGGCGGGTCCCTGAGGTCCCCGTCGTAACTCGAGAACACCTGCCGCAACTCGAGAAAATCCAGGAAGTTCTCCCTTCCAGGCGAGATGAGGCCTATTTCCGATGAGGCGTCTGGAGACTAATGACACCTAACCTCTGGAACTTCGAAAGGGTCTTTCACACCCTTGCTGCAACTAAAGAAGTTCACCGCCATACCCGTGTCCACTCGGGAGGAAGCACGATGGTCCCGCCCACATCCAGAGGAGCCCCGTTTCCCCCTCGGAGCTCGAGATGAGGGATACTTTCCCTGCTTTCAACGGGAAAGAATTCCCGGCGTTCCCGTCGCATCTCAAGAGGAGGCACTCTCAACAGGAAAGGCGAGAGGAACTCCATGGTCGTACCACCATTCCAAGAGTCCCCCAGATGTCTCAGTCCATTCCAGAGGAACCCCTTTGCCCTGCACTGGCTCATCTTTCACGCCGAGGATCGACTCACACCACGGTGGCACGTGGGACAGCCCTGTGGGAAAGCCTCGAGGGAAAGCCTCGAGGGAAAACCACAGATCATTTGATCCACGCGACGGGAAGCGTGACATTGCTGCTACAGCCTGAAAGGAAAGCGCACGTGCATGCCCCCACTCGAGACGAGGCCTGACTCCCCTGGGCAGACTCCAGAAGTACCCAAAGATCCATGTCAGCCCCTGAGAGGAATCCTCGGTTCCGGCCCTGACTCCACACAAGGTTTTTGGCCCCGGTATCGACGGGAGAGGAATCCCGAGAGGCCCCCTAGCAACTCGCATGGGGACTGGCCTCTCCTGAGGCCATCAGGGCGTTTCCCTGTGGTACCCGTCGTAACTCGAGAACATCTGCCGCACCTCGAGAAAATCCAGGAAGTTCTCCCTTCCAGGCGAGATGAGGCCTATTTCCGATGAGGCGTCTGGAGACTAATGACACCTAACCTCTGGAACTTCGAAAGGGTCTTTCACACCCTTGCTGCAACTCAAGAAGTTCACCGACATACCCGTGTCCACTCGAGAGGAAGCACGATGGTCCCGCCCACATCCCGAGGAGCCCCGTTTCCCCCTCGTAGCTCGAGATGAGGGATCCTTTCCCTGCTTTCTACGGGAAAGAATTCCCGGCGTTCCCGTCGCATTTCAAGAGGAGGCACTCTCAACAGGAAAGGCGAGAGGAACTCCATGGTCGTACCACCATTCAAGGAGTCCCGAAGATGTCTCAGTCCATTCCAGAGGAACCTCTTTGCCCTGCACTGGCTCATCTTTCACGCCGAGGATCGACTCATACCACGGTGGCACGTGGGACAGCCCTGTGGGAAAGCCTCGAGGGAAAGCCTCGAGGGAAAACCACAGATCCTTTGATCCACGCGACAGGAAGCGTGAAATTGCTGCTACAGCCTGGAAGGAAAGCGCACGTGCATGCCCCCACTCGAGACGAGGCCTGACTCCCCTGGGGAGACTCCAGAAGTACCCAAAGATCCATGTCAGCCCCTGAGAGGAATCCTCGGTTCCGGCCCTGACTCCACACAAGGTTTTTGGCCCCGGTATCGACGGGAGAGGAATCCCGAGAGGCCCCCTAGCACATCGCATGGGGACTGGCCTCTCCTGAGGCCACCAGGAAGGGGTTCCTGAGTTCCCCGTCGTAACTCGAGAACACCTGCCGCAACTCGAGAAAATCCAGGAAGTTCTCCCTTCCAGGCGAGATGAGGCCTATTTCCGATGAGGCGTCTGGAGACTAATGACACCTAACCTCTGGAACTTCGAAAGGGTCTTTCACACCCTTGCTGCAACTCAAGAAGTTCACCGCCATACCCGTGTCCACTCGAGAGGAAGCACGATGGTCCCGCCCACATCCAGAGGAGCCCTGTTTCCCCCTCGTAGCTCGAGATGAGGGATCCTTTCCCTGCTTTCAACGGGAAAGAATTCCCGGCGTTCCCGTCGCATCTCAAGAGGAGGCACTCTCAACAGGAAAGGCGAGAGGAACTCCATGGTCGTACCACCATTCCAAGAGTCCCCCAGATGTCTCAGTCCATTCCAGAGGAACCTCTTTGCCCTGCACTGGCTCATCTTTCACGCCGAGGATCGCCTCACACCACGGAGGCACGTGGGACAGCCCTGTGGGAAAGCCTCGAGGGAAAGCCTCGAGGGAAAACCACAGATCCTTTGATCCACGCGACGGGAAGCGTGACATTGCTGCTACAGCCTGCAAGGAAAGCGCACGTGCATGCCCCCACTCGAGACGAGGCCTGTCTCCCCTGGCGAGACTCCAGAAGTACCCAAAGATCCATATAAGCCCCTGCGAGGAATCCTCGGTTCCGACCCTGACTCCACACAAGGTTTTTGGCCTTGGTATCGACGGGAGAGGAATCCCGAGAGGCCCCCTAGCACCTCGCATGGGGACTGGCCTCTCCTGAGGCCACCAGGGCGGGTCCCTGAGGTCCCCGTCGTAACTCGAGAACACCTGCCGCAACTCGAGAAAATCCAGGAAGTTCTCCCTTCCAGGCGAGATGAGGCCTATTTCCGATGAGGCGTCTGGAGACTAATGACACCTAACCTCTGGAACTTCGAAAGGGTCTTTCACACCCTTGCTGCAACTCAAGAAGTTCACCGCCATACCCGTCTCCACTCGAGAGGAAGCACGATGGTCCCGCCCACATCCAGAGGAGCCCCGTTTCCCCCTCTTAGCTCGAGATGAGGGATCCTTTCCCTGCTTTCAACGGGAAAGAATTCCCGGTGTTCCCGTCGTATCTCAAGAGGAGGCACTCTCAACAGGAAAGGCGAGAGGAACTCCATGGTCGTACCACCATTCCAAGAGTCCCCCAGATGTCTCAGTCCATTCCAGAGGAACCTCTTTGCCCTGCACTGGCTAATCTTTCACACCGAGGATCGACTCACACCACGGTGGCACGTGGGACAGCCCTGTGGGAAAGCCTCGAGGGAAAGCCTCGAGGGAATACCACAGATCCTTTGATCCACGCGACGGGAAGCGTGACATTGCTGCTACAGCCTGGAAGGAAAGCGCACGTGCATGCCCCCACTCGAGTCGAGGCCTGACTCCCCTGGGGAGACTCCAGAAGTAACCAAAGATCCATGTCAGCCCCTGAGAGGAATCCTCGGTTCCGGCCTTGACTCCACACAAGCTTTTTGGCCCCGGTATCGACGGGAGAGGAATCCCGAGAGGCCCCCTAGCACCTCGCATGGGGACTGGCCTCTCCTGAGGCCACCAGGGCGGGTCCCTGAGGTCCCCGTCTTAACTCGAGAACACCTGCCGCAACTCGAGAAAATCCAGGAAGTTCTCCCTTCCAGGCGAGATGAGGCCTATTTCCGATGAGGCGTCTGGAGACTAATGACACCTAACCTTTGGAATTTCGAAAGGGTCTTTCACACCCTTGCTGCAACTCAAGAAGTTCACCGCCATACCCGTCTCCACTCGAGAGGAAGCACGATGGTCCCGCCCACATCCAGAGGAGCCCCGTTTCCCTCTCGGAGCTCGAGATGAGGGATCCTTTCCTGCTTTCAACGGGAAGGAATTCCCGGCGTTCCCGTCGCATCTCAAGAGGAGGCACTCTCAACAGGAAAGGCGAGAGGAACTCCATGGTCGTACCACCATTCCTAGAGTCCCCCAGATGTCTCAGTCCATTCCAAAGGAACCTCTTTGCCCTGCACTGGCTCATCTTTCACGCCGAGGATCGACTCACACCACGGAGGCACGTGGGACAGCCCTGTGGGAAAGCCTCGAGGGAAAGCCTCGAGGGAAAACCACAGATCCTTTGATCCACGTGACGGGAAGCGTGACATTGCTGCTACAGCCTGGAAGGAAAGCGCACGTGCATGCCCCCACTCGAGACGAGGCCTGTCTCCCCTGGCGAGACTCCAGAAGTACCCAAAGATCCATATAAGCCCCTGAGAGGAATCCTCGGTTCCGACCCTGACTCCACACAAAGTTTTTGGCCTTAGTATCGACGGGAGAGGAATCCCGAGAGGCTCCCTAGCACCTCGCATGGGGACGGGCCTCTCCTGAGGCCACCAGGGCGGGTCCCTGAGGTCCCTGTCGTAACTCGAGAACACCTGTCAAAACTCGAGAAAATCCAGGAAGTTCTCCCTTCCAGGCGAGATGAGGCCTATTTCCGATGAGGCGTCTGGAGACTAATGACACCTAACCTCTCGAACTTCGAAAGGGTCTTTCACACCCTTGCTGCAACTCAGGAAGTTCACCGCCATACCCGTCTACACTCAAGAGGAAGCACGATGGTCCCGCCCACATCCAGAGGAGCCCCGTTTCCCCCTCTTAGCTCGAGATGAGGGATCCTTTCCCTGCTTTCAACGGGAAAGTATTCCCGGTGTTCCCGTTGTATCTCAAGAGGAGGCACTCTCAACAGGAAAGGCGAGAGGAACTCCATGGTCGTACCACCATTCCAAGAGTCCCCCAGATGTCTCAGTCCATTCCAGAGGAACCTCTTTGCCCTGCACTGGCTCATCTTTCACGCCGAGGATCGACTCACACCACGGTGGCACGTGGGACAGCCCTGTGGGAAAGCCTCGAGGGAAAACCACAGATCCTTTGATCCACGCCACGGGAAGCGTGACATTGCTGCTACAGCCTGTAAGGAAAGCGCACGTGCATGCCCCCACTCGAGACGAGGCCTGACTCCCCTGGGGAGACTCCAGAAGTACCCAAAGATCCATGTCAGCCCCTGAGAGGAATCCTCGGTTCCGGCCCTGACTCCACACAAGGTTTTTGGCCCCGGTATCGACGGGAGAGGAATCCCGAGAGGCCACCTAGCACCTCGCATGGGTACTGGCCTATCCTGAGGCCACCAGGGCGGGTCCCTGAGGTCCCTGTCGTAACTCGAGAACACCTGCCGCAACTCGAGAAAATCCAGGAAGTTCTCCCTTCCAGGCGAGATGAGGCCTATTTCCGATGAGTCGTCTGGAGACTAATGACACCTAACCTCTGGAAATTCGAAAGGGTCTTTCACACCCTTGCTGCAACTCAAGAAGTTCACCGCCATACCCGTCTCCACTCGAGAGGAAGCACGATGGTCCCGCCCACATCCAGAGGAGCCCCGTTTCCCCCTCGTAGCTCGAGATGAGGGATCCTTTCCCTGTTTTCAACGGGAAAGAATTCCCGGCGTTCCCGTCGCATCTCAAGAGGAGGCACTCTCAACAGGAAAGGCGAGAGGAACTCCATGGTCCTACCACCATTCCAAGAGTCCCCCAGATATCTCAGTCCATTCCAGAGGAACCTCTTTGCCCTGCACTGGCTCATCTTTCACGCCGAGGATCGACTCACACCACGGAGGCACGTGGGACAGCCCTGTGGGAAAGCCTCGAGGGAAAGCCTCGAGGGAAAACCACAGATCCTTTGATCCACGCGACGGGAAGCGTGACATTGCTGCTACACCCTGGAAGGAAAGCGCACGTGCATGCCCCCACTCGAGACGAGGCCTGACTCCCGTGGGGAGACTCCAGAAGTACCCAAAGATCCATATAAGCCCCTGAGAGGTATCCTCGGTTCCGGCCCTGACTGCACAAAAGGTTTTTGGCCCCGGTATCGACGGGAGAGGAATCCCGAGAGGCCCCCTTGCACCTCGCATGGGGACTGGCCTCTCCTGAGGCCACCAGGGCGGGTCCCTGAGGTCCCCGTCGTAACTCGAGAACACCTGCCGCAACTCGAGAAAATCCAGGAAGTTCTCCCTTCCAGGCGAGATGAGGCCTATTTCCGATGAGGCGTCTGGAGACTAATGACACCTAACCTCTCGAACTTCGAAAGGGTCTTTCACACCCTTGCTGCAACTCAAGAAGTTCACCGCCATACCCGTCTCCACTCGAGAGGAAGCACGATGGTCCCGCCCACATCCAGAGGAGCCCCGTTTCCCCCTCGTAGCTCAAGATGAGGGCTCCTTTCCCTGTTTTCAACGGGAAAGAATTCCCGGCGTTCCCGTCGCATCTCAAGAGGAGGCACTCTCAACAGGAAAGGCGAGAGGAACTCCATGGTCGTACCACCATTCCAAGAGTCCCCCAGATGTCTCAGTCCATTCCAGAGGAACCTCTTTGCCCTGCACTGGCTCATCTTTCATGCCGAGGATCGACTCACACCACTGTGGCACGTGGGACAGCCCTGTGGGAAAGCCTCGAGGGAAAACCACAGATCCTTTGATCCACGCCACGGGAAGCGTGACATTGCTGCTACAGCCTGGAAGGAAAGCCCACGTGCATGCCCCCACTCGAGACGAGGCCTGACTCCCCTGGGGAGACTCCAGAAGTACCCAAAGATCCATGTCAGCCCCTGAGAGGAATCCTCGGTTCCGGCCCTGACTCCACACAAGGTTTTTGGCCCCGGTATCGACGGGAGAGGAATCCCGAGAGGCCCCCTAGCACCTCGCATGGGGACTGGCCTCTCCTGAGGCCACCAGGGCGGGTCCCTGAGGTCCCCGTCGTAACTCGAGAACACCTGCCGCAACTCGAGAAAATCCAGGAAGTTCTCCCTTCCAGGCGAGATGAGGCCTATTTCCGATGAGTCGTCTGGAGACTAATGACACCTAACCTCTGGAAATTCGAAAGGGTCTTTCACACCCTTGCTGCAACTCAAGAAGTTCACCGCCATACCCGTCTCCACTCGAGAGGAAGCACGATGGTCCCGCCCACATCCAGAGGAGCCCCGTTTCCCCCTCGTAGCTCGAGATGAGGGATCCTTTCCCTGCTTTCAACGGGAAAGAATTCCCGGCGTTCCCGTCGCATCTCAAGAGGAGGCACTCTCAACAGGAAAGGCGAGAGGAACTCCATGGTCGTACCACCATTCCAAGAGTCCCCCAGATGTCTCAGTCCATTCCAGTGGAACCTCTTTGCACTGCACTGGCTCATCTTTCACGCCGAGGATCGACTCACACCACGGTGGCACGTGGGACAGCCCTGTGGGAAAGCCTCGAGGGAAAACCACAGATCCTTTGATCCACGCCACGGGAAGCGTGACATTGCTGCTACAGCCTGGAAGTAAAGCGCACGTGCATGCCCCGACTCGAGACGAGGCCTGACTCCCCTGGGGAGACTCCAGAAGTACCCAAAGATCCATGTCAGCCCCTGAGAGGAATCCTCGGTTCCGGCCCTGACTCCACACAAGGTTTTTGACCCCGGTATCGACGGGAGAGGAATCCCGAGAGGCCCCCTAGCAACTCGCATGGGGACTGGCCTCTCCTGAGGCCACCAGGGCGGGTCCCTGAGGTCCCCGTTGTAACTCGAGAACACCTGCCGCAACTCGAGAAAATCCAGGAAGTTCTCCCTTCCAGGCGAGATGAGGCCTATTTCCGATGAGGCGTCTGGAGACTAATGACACCTAACCTCTGGGACTTCGAAAGGGTCTTTCACACCCTTGCTGCAACTCAAGAAGTTCACCGCCATACCCGTCTCCACTCGAGAGGAAGCACGATGGTCCCGCCCACATCCAGAGGAGCCCCGTTTCCCGCTCGTGGCTCGAAATGAGGGATCCTTTCCCTGCTTTCAACGGGAAAGAATTCCCGGCGTTCCCGTCGCATCTCAAGACGTGGCACTCTCAACAGGAAAGGCGAGAGGAACTCCATGGTCGTACCACCATTCCACGAGTCCCCCAGATGTCTCAGTCCATTCCAGAGGAACTTCTTTGCCATGCACTGGCTCATCTTTCACGCCGAGGATCGACTCACACCACGGTGGCACGTGGGACAGCCCTGTGGGAAAGCCTCGAGGGAAAGCCTCGAGGGAAAACCACAGATCCTTTGATCCATGCGACGGGAAGCGTGACATTGCTGCTACAGCCTGGAAGGAAAGCGCACGTGCATGCCCCAACTCGAGACGAGCCCTGACTCCCTTGGGGAGACTCCAGAAATACCCAAAGATCCATGTCAGCCCCTGAGAGGAATCCTCGGTTCCGCCCCTGACTCCACACAAGGTTTTTGGCCCCGGTATCGACGGGAGAGGAATCCCGAGAGGCCCCCTAGCAACTCCCATGGGGACTGGCCTCTCCAGAGGCCACCAGGGCGGGTCCCTGAGGTCCCCGTCGTAACTCGAGAACACCTGCCGCAACTCGAGAAAATCCAGGAAGTTCTCCCTTCCAGGCGAGATGAGGCCTATTTCCGATGAGGCGTCTGGAGACTAATGACACCTAAACTCTGGAACTTCGAAAGGGTCTTTCACACCCTTGCTGCAACTCAAGAAGTTCACCGCCATATGCGTCTCCACTCGAGAGGAAGCACGATGGTCCCGCCCACATCCAGAGGAGCCCCGTTTCCCCCTCGTAGCTCGAGATGAGGGATCCTTTCCCTGCTTTCAACGGGAAAGAATTCCCGGCGTTCCCGTCGCATCTCAAGAGGAGGCACTCTCAACAGGAAAGGCGAGAGGAACTCCATGGTCGTACCACCATTCCAAGAGTCCCCCAGATGTCTCAGTCCATTCCAGAGGAACCTCTTTGCCCTGCACTGGCTCATCTTTCACGCCGAGGATCGACTCACACCACGGTGGCACGTGGGACAGCCCTGTGGGAAAGCCTCGAGGGAAAACCACAGATCCTTTGATCCACGCCACGGGAAGCGTGACATTGCTGCTGCAGCCTGGATGTAAAGCGCACGTGCATGCCCCGACTCGAGACGAGGCCTGACTCCCCTGGGGAGACTCCAGAAGTACCCAAAGATCCATGTCAGCCCCTGAGAGGAATCCTCGGTTCCGGCCCTGACTCCACACAAGGTTTTTGACCCCGGTATCGACGGGAGAGGAATCCCGAGAGGCCCCGTAGCAACTCGCATGGGGACTGGCCTCTTCTGAGGCCACCAGGGCGGGTCCCTGAGGTCCCCATTGTAACTCGAGAACACCTGCCGCAACTCGAGAAAATCCAGGAAGTTCTCCCTTCCAGGAGAGATGAGGCCTATTTCCGATGAGGCGTCTGGAGACTAATGACACCTAACCTCTGGGACTTCGAAAGGGTCTTTCACACCCTTGCTGCAACTCAAGAAGTTCACCGCCATACCCGTCTCCACTCGAGAGGAAGCACGATGGTCCCGCCCACATCCAGAGGAGCCCCGTTTCCCCCTCGTGGCTCGAAATGAGGGATCCTTTCCCTGCTTTCAACGGGAAAGAATTCCCGGCGTTCCCGTCGCATCTCAAGAGGTGGCACTCTCAACAGGAAAGGCGAGAGGAACTCCATGGTCGTACCACCATTCCACGAGTCCGCCAGATGTCTCAGTCCATTCTAGAGGAACCTCTTTGCCCTGCACTGGCTCATCTTTCACGCCGAGGATCGACTCACACCACGGTGGCACGTGGGACAGCCCTGTGGGAAAGCCTCGAGGGAAAGCCTCGAGGGAAAACCACAGATCCTTTGATCCATGCGACGGGAAGCGTGACATTGCTGCTACAGCCTGTAAGGAAAGCGCACGTGCATGCCCCAACTCGAGACGAGCCCTGACTCCCTTGGGGAGACTCCAGAAATACCCAAAGATCCATGTCAGCCCCTGAGAGGAATCCTCGGTTCCGCCCCTGACTCCACACAAGGTTTTTGGCCCCGGTATCGACGGGAGAGGAATCCCGAGAGGCCCCCTAGCAACTCCCATGGGGACTGGCCTCTCCTGAGGCCACCAGGGCGGGTCCCTGAGGTCCCCGTCGTAACTCGAGAACACCTGCCGCAACTCGAGAAAATCCAGGAAGTTCTCCCTTCCAGGCGAGATGAGGCCTATTTCCGATGAGGCGTCTGGAGACTAATGACACCTAAACTCTGGAACTTCGAAAGGGTCTTTCACACCCTTGCTGCAACTCAAGAAGTTCACCGCCATATGCGTCTCCACTCGAGAGGAAGCACGATGGTCCCGCCCACATCCAGAGGAGCCCCGTATCCCCCTCGTAGCTCGAGATGAGGGATCCTTTCCCTGCTTTCAACGGGAAAGAATTCCCGGCGTTCCCGTCGCATCTCAAGAGGAGGCACTCTCAACAGGAAAGGCGAGAGGAACTCCATGGTCGTACCACCATTCCAAGAGTCCCCCAGATGTCTCAGTCCATTCCAGAGGAACCTCTTTGCCCTGCACTGGCTCATCTTTGACGCCGAGGATCGACTCACACCACGGTGGCACGTGGGACAGCCCTGCGGGAAAGCCTCGAGGGAAAGCCTCGAGGGAAAATCACAGATCCTTTGATGCACGCGACGGGAAGCGTGACATTGCTGCTACAGCCTGGAAGGAAAGCGCACGTGCATGCCCCCACTCGAGACGAGGCCTGACTCCCCTGGGGAGACTCCAGAAGTACCCAAAGATCCATGTCACCCCTGTGAAGAATCCTCGGTTCCGCCCCTGACTCCACACAAGGTTTTTGGCCCTAGTATCGACGGGAGAGGAATCCCGAGAGGCCCCCTAGCAACTCGCATGGGGACTGGCCTCTCCTGAGGCCATCAGGGCGGGTCCCTTTGGTACCCGTCGTAACTCGAGAACACCTGCCGCACCTCGAGAAAATCCAGGAAGTTCTCCCTTCCAGGCGAGAAGAGGTCTATTTCCGATGAGGCATCTGGAGACTGACACGTAACCTCTGGAACTTCGAAAGGGTCTTTCACACCCTTGCTGCAACTCAAGAAGTTCACCGCCATACCCGTCTCCACTCGAGATGAAGCACGATGGTCCCGCCCACATCCAGAGGAGCCCCGTTTTCTCCTCGTAGCTCGAGATGAGGGATCCTTTCCCTGGTTTCAAAGGGAAAGCGTTCCCGGCGTTCCCGTCGCATCTCAAGAGGAGGCACTCTCAACAGGAAAGGCGAGAGGAACTCCATGGTCGTACCACCATTCCAAGAGTCCCCCAGATATCTCAGTCCATTCCAGAGGAACCTCTTTGTCCTGCACTGGCTCATCTTTCACGCCGAGGATCGACTCACACCACGGTGGCAGGTGGGACAGCCCTGTGGGAAAGCCTCGAGGGAAAACCACAGATCCTTTGATCCACGCGACGGGAAGCCTGACATTGCTGCTACAGCCTGGAAGGAAAGTGCACGTGCATGCCCCCACTCGAGACGAGGCCTGACTCCCCTGGGGAGACTCCAGAAGTACCCAAAGATCCATGTCAGCCCCTGAGAGGAATCCTCGGTTCCGGCCCTGACTCCATACAAGGTTTTTGGCCCCGGTATGGACGGGAGAGGAATCCCGAGAGGCCCCCTAGCAACTCGCATAGGGACTGGCCTCTCCTGAGGCCACCAGGGCGGGTTCCTGAGGTCCCCGTCGTAACTCGAGAACACCTGCCGCAACTCGAGAAAATCCAGGAAGTTCTCCCTTCATGGCGAGATGAGGCCTATTTCCTATGTGGCGTCTGGAGACTAATGACACCTAACCTCTGGAACTTCGAAAGGGTCTTTCACACCCTTGCTGCAACTCAAGAAGTTCACCACCATACCCGTCTCCACTCGAGAGGAACCACGATGGTCCCACCCACATCCAGAGGAGCCCCGTTTCCCCCTCGTAGCTCGAGATAAGGGATCCTTTTCCTGCTTTCAACGGGAAAGAATTCCCGGCGTTCCCGTCGCATCTCAAGAGGAGGCACTCTCAACAGGAAAGGCGAGAGGAACTCCATGGTCGTACCACCATTCCAAGAGTCCCCCAGATGTCTCAGTCCATTCCAGAGGAACCTCTTTGCCCTGCACTGGCTCATCTTTCACGCCGAGGATCGACTCACACCACGGTGGCACGTGGGACAGCCCTGTGGGAAAGCCTCGAGGGAAAGCCTCGAGGGAAAACCACAGATCCTTTGATCCACGCGACAGGAAGCGTGACATTGCTGCTACAGCCTGGAAGGAAAGCGCACGTGCATGCCCCCACTCGAGACGAGGCCTGACTCCCCTGGGGAGACTCCAGAAGTACCCAAAGATCCATGTCAGCCCCTGAGAGGAATCCTCGGTTCCGGCCCTGACTCCACACAAGGTTTTTGGCCCCGGTATCGACGGGAGAGGAATCCCGAGAGGCCCCCTAGCACATCGCATGGGGACTGGCCTCTCCTGAGGCCACCAGGGCGGGTCCCTGAGTTCCCCGTCGTAACTCGAGAACACCTGCCCCTACTCGAGAAAATCCAGGAAGTTCTCCCTTCCAGGCGAGATGAGGCCTATTTCCAATGAGGCGTCTGGAGACTAATGACACCTAACCTCTGGAACTTCGAAAGGGTCTTTCACACCCTTGCTGCAACTCAAGAAGTTCACCGCCATACCCGTCTCCACTCGAGAGGAAGCACGATGGTCCCGCCCACATCCAAAGGAGCCCCGTTTCCCCCTCGGAGCTCGAGATGATGGATCCTTTCCCTGCTTTCAACGGGGAAGATTTCCCGGCGTTCCCGTCGCATCTCAAGAGGAGGCACTCTCAACAGGAAAGGCGAGAGGAACTCCATGGTCGTACCACCATTCCAAGAGTCCCCCAGATGTCTCAGTCCATTCCAGAGGAACCTCTTTGCCCTGCACTGGCTCATCTTTCACGCCGAGGATCGACTCACACCACGGTGGCACGTGGGACAGCCCTGTGGGAAAGCCTCGAGGGAAAACCACAGATCCTTTGATACACGCCACGGGAAGCGTGACATTGCTGCTACAGCCGGGAAAGAAAGCGCACGTGCATGCCCCCACTCGAGAAGAGGCCTAACTCCCCTGGGGAGACTCCAGAAGTACCCAAAGATCCATGTCAGCCCCTGAGAGGAATCCTCGGTTCCGGCCCTGACTCCACACAAGCTTTTTGGCCCCGGTATCGACGGGAGAGGAATCCCGAGAGGCCCCCTAGCACCTCGCATGGGGACTGGCCTCTCCTGAGGCCACCAGGGCGGGTCCCTGAGGTCCCCGTCTTAACTCGAGAACACCTGCCGCAACTCGAGAAAATCCAGGAAGTTCTCCCTTCCAGGCGAGATGAGGCCTATTTCCGATGAGGCGTCTGGAGACTAATGACACCTAACCTTTGGAATTTCGAAAGGGTCTTTCACACCCTTGCTGCAACTCAAGAAGTTCACCGCCATACCCGTCTCCACTCGAGAGGAAGCACGATGGTCCCGCCCACATCCAGAGGAGCCCCGTTTCCCTCTCGGAGCTCGAGATGAGGGATCCTTTCCTGCTTTCAACGGGAAGGAATTCCCGGCTTTCCCGTCGCATCTCAAGAGGAGGCACTCTCAACAGGAAAGGCGAGAGGAACTCCTTGGTCGTACCACCATTCCTAGAGTCCCCCAGATGTCTCAGTCCATTCCAGAGGAACCTCTTTGCCCTGCACTGGCTCATCTTTCACGCCGAGGATCGACTCACACCACGGAGGCACGTGGGACAGCCCTGTGGGAAAGCCTCGAGGGAAAGCCTCGAGGGAAAACCACAGATCCTTTGATCCACGCGACGGGAAGCGTGACATTGCTGCTACAGCCTGGAAGGAAAGCGCACGTGCATGCCCCCACTCGAGACGAGGCCTGTCTCCCCTGGCGAGACTCCAGAAGTACCCAAAGATCCATATAAGCCCCTGAGAGGAATCCTCGGTTCCGACCCTGACTCCACACAAGGTTTTTGGCCTTGGTATCGACGGGAGAGGAATCCCGAGAGGCCCCCTAGCTCCTCGCATGGGGACTGGCCTCTTCTGAGGCCACCGGGGCGGGTCCCTGAGGTCCCCGTCGTAACTCGAGAACACCTGCCGCAACTCGAGAAAATCCAGGAAGTTCTCCCTTCCAGGCGAGATGAGGCCTATTTCCGATGAGGCGTCTGGAGACTAATGACACCTAACCTCTCGAACTTCGAAAGGGTCTTTCACACCCTTGCTGCAACTCAAGAAGTTCACCGCCATACCCGTCTCCACTCGAGAGGAAGCACGATGGTCCCGCCCACATCCAGAGGAGCCCCGTTTCCCCCTCTTAGCTCGAGATGAGGGATCCTTTCCCTGCTTTCAACGGGACAGAATTCCCGGTGTTCCCGTCGTATCTCAAGAGGAGGCACTCTCAACAGGAAAGGCGAGAGGAACTCCATGGTCGTACCACCATTCCAAGAGTCCCCCAGATGTCTCAGTCCATTCCAGAGGAACCTCTTTGCCCTGCACTGGCTAATCTTTCACGCCGAGGATCGACTCACACCACGGTGGCACGTGGGACAGCCCTGTGGGAAAGCCTCGAGGGAAAACCACAGATCCTTTGATCCACGCCACGGGAAGCGTGACATTGCTGCTACAGCCTGTAAGGAAATCGCACGTGCATGCCCCCACTCGAGACGAGGCCTGACTCCCCTGGGGAGACTCCAGAAGTACCCAAAGATCCATGTCAGCCCCTGAGAGGAATCCTCGGTTCCGGCCCTGACTCCACACAAGGTTTTTGGCCCCGGTATCGACGGGAGAGGAATCCCGAGAGGCCCCCTAGCACCTCGCATGGGTACTGGCCTATCCTGAGGCCACCAGGGCGGGTCCCTGAGGTCCCCGTCGTAACTCGAGAACACCTGCCGCAACTCGAGAAAATCCAGGAAGTTCTCCCTTCCAGGCGAGATGAGGCCTATTTCCGATGAGTCGTCTGGAGACTAATGACACCTAACCTCTGGAAATTCGAAAGGGTCTTTCACACCCTTGCTGCAACTCAAGAAGTTCACCGCCATACCCGTCTCCACTCGAGAGGAAGCACGATGGTCCCGCCCACATCCAGAGGAGCCCCGTTTCCCCCTCGTACCTCAAGATGAAGGATCCTTTCCCTGCTTTCAACGGGAAAGAATTCCCGGCGTTCCCGTCGCATCTCAAGAGGAGGCACTCTCAACAGGAAAGGCGAGAGGAACTCCATGGTCCTACCACCATTCCTAGAGTCCCCCAGATGTCTCAGTCCATTCCAGAGGAACCTCTTTGCCCTGCACTGGCTCATCTTTCACGCCGAGGATCGACTCACACCACGGAGGCACGTGGGACAGCCCTGTGGGAAAGCCTCGAGGGAAAGCCTCGAGGGAAAACCACAGATCCTTTGATCCACGCGACGGGAAGCGTGACATTGCTGCTACACCCTGGAAGGAATGCGCACGTGCATGCCCCCACTCGAGACGAGGCCTGACTCCCGTGGGGAGACTCCAGAAGTACCCAAAGATCCATATAAGCCCCTGAGAGGAATCCTCGGTTCCGGCCCTGACTGCACAAAAGGTTTTTGGCCCCGGTATCGACGGGAGAGGAATCCCGAGAGGCCCCCTAGCACCTCGCATGGGGACTGGCCTCTCCTGAGGCCACCAGGGCGGGTCCCTGAGGTCCCCGTCGTAACTCGAGAACACCTGCCGCAACTCGAGAAAATCCAGGAAGTTCTCCCTTCCAGGCGAGATGAGGCCTATTTCCGATGAGGCGTCTGGAGACTAATGACACCTAACCTCTGGAACTTCGAAAGGGTCTTTCACACCCTTGCTGCAACTCAAGAAGTTCACCGCCATACCCGTCTCCACTCGAGAGGAAGCACGATGGTCCCGCCCACATCCAGAGGAGCCCCGTTTCCCCCTCGTAGCTCAAGATGAGGGATCCTTTCCCTGCTTTCAACGGGAAAGAATTCCCGGCGTTCCCGTCGCATCTCAAGAGGAGGCACTCTCAACAGGAAAGGCGAGAGGAACTCCATGGTCGTACCACCATTCCAAGAGTCCCCCAGATGTCTCAGTCCATTCCAGAGGAACCTCTTTGCCCTGCACTGGCTCATCTTTCACGCCGAGGATCGACTCACACCACTGTGGCACGTGGGACAGCCCTGTGGGAAAGCCTCGAGGGAAAACCACAGATCCTTTGATCCACGCCACGGGAAGCGTGACATTGCTGCTACAGCCTGGAAGGAAAGCCCACGTGCATGCCCCCACTCGAGACGAGGCCTGACTCCCCTGGGGAGACTCCAGAAGTACCCAAAGATCCATGTCAGCCCCTGAGAGGAATCCTCGGTTCCGGCCCTGACTCCACACAAGGTTTTTGGCCCCGGTATCGACGGGAGAGGAATCCCGAGAGGCCCCCTAGCACCTCGCATGGGTACTGGCCTCTCCTGAGGCCACCAGGGCGGGACCCTGAGGTCCCCGTCGTAACTCGAGAACACCTGCCGCAACTCGAGAAAATCCAGGAAGTTCTCCCTTCCAGGCGAGATGAGGCCTATTTCCGATGAGTCGTCTGGAGACTAATGACACCTAACCTCTGGAAATTCGAAAGGGTCTTTCACACCCTTGCTGCAACTCAAGAAGTTCACCGCCATACCCGTCTCCACTCGAGAGGAAGCACGATGGTCCCGCCCACATCCAGAGGAGCCCCGTTTCCCCCTCGTAGCTCGAGATGAGGGATCCTTTCCCTGCTTTCAACGGGAAAGAATTCCCGGCGTTCCCGTCGCATCTCAAGAGGAGGCACTCTCAACAGGAAAGGCGAGAGGAACTCCATGGTCGTACCACCATTCCAAGAGTCCCCCAGATGTCTCAGTCCATTCCAGAGGAACCTCTTTGCACTGCACTGGCTCATCTTTCACGCCGAGGATCGACTCACACCACGGTGGCACGTGGGACAGCCCTGTGGGAAAGCCTCGAGGGAAAACCACAGATACTTTGACCCACGCCACGGGAAGCGTGACATTGCTGCTACAGCCTGGAAGTAAAGCGCACGTGCATGCCCCGACTCGAGACGAGGCCTGACTCCCCTGGGGAGACTCCAGAAGTACCCAAAGATCCATGTCAGCCCCTGAGAGGAATCCTCGGTTCCGGCCCTGACTCCACACAAGGTTTTTGACCCCGGTATCGACGGGAGAGGAATCCCGAGAGGCCCCCTAGCAACTCGCATGGGGACTGGCCTCTCCTGAGGCCACCAGGGCGGGTCCCTGAGGTCCCCGTTGTAACTCGAGAACACCTGCCGCAACTCGAGAAAATCCAGGAAGTTCTCCCTTCCAGGCGAGATGAGGCCTATTTCCGATGAGGCGTTGGAGACTAATGACACCTAACCTCTGGGACTTCGAAAGGGTCTTTCACACCCTTGCTGCAACTCAAGAAGTTCACCGCCATACCCGTCTCCACTCGAGAGGAAGCACGATGGTCCCGCCCACATCCAGAGGAGCCCCGTTTCCCCCTCGTGGCTCGAAATGAGGGATCCTTTCCCTGCTTTCAACGGGAAACAATTCCCGGCGTTCCCGTCGCATCTCAAGAGGTGGCACTCTCAACAGGAAAGGCGAGAGGAACTCCATGGTCGTACCACCATTCCACGAGTCCCCCAGATGTCTCAGTCCATTCCAGAGGAACCTCTTTGCCCTGCACTGGCTCATCTTTCACGCCGAGGATCGACTCACACCACGGTGGCACGTGGGACAGCCCTGTGGGAAAGCCTCGAGGGAAAGCCTCGAGGGAAAACCACAGATCCTTTGATCCATGCGACGGGAAGCGTGACATTGCTGCTACAGCTTGGAAGGAAAGCGCACGTGCATGCCCCAACTCGAGACGAGCCCTGACTCCCTTGGGGAGACTCCAGAAATATCCAAAGATCCATGTCAGCCCCTGAGAGGAATCCTCGGTTCCGCCCCTGACTCCACACAAGGTTTTTGGCCCCGGTATCGACGGGAGAGGAATCCCGAGAGGCCCCCTAGCAACTCCAATGGGGATTGGCCTCTCCTGAGGCCACCAGGGCGGGTCCCTGAGGTCCCCGTCGTAACTCGAGAACACCTGCCGCAACTCGAGAAAATCCAGGAAGTTCTCCCTTCCAGGCGAGATGAGGCCTATTTCCGATGAGGCGTCTGGAGACTAATGACACCTAAACTCTGGAACTTCGAAAGGGTCTTTCACACCCTTGCTGCAACTCAAGAAGTTCACCGCCATATGCGTCTCCACTCGAGAGGAAGCACGATGGTCCCGCCCACATCCAGAGGAGCCCCGTTTCCCCCTCGTAGCTCGAGATGAGGGATCCTTTCCCTGCTTTCAACGGGAAAGAATTCCCGGCGTTCCCGTCGCATCTCAAGAGGAGGCACTCTCAACAGGAAAGGCGAGAGGAACTCCATGGTCGTACCACCATTCCAAGAGTCCCCCAGATGTCTCAGTCCATTCCAGAGGAACCTCTTTGCCCTGCACTGGCTCATCTTTCACGCCGAGGATCGACTCACACCACGGTGGCACGTCGGACAGCCCTTTTGGAAAGCCTCGAGGGAAAACCACAGATCCTTTGATCCACGCGACGGGAAGCGTGACATTGCTGCTACAGCCTGGAAGGAAAGCGCACGTGCATGCCCCCACTCGAGACGAGGCCTGACTCCCCTGGGGAGACTCCAGAAGTACCCAAAGATCCATGTCAGCCCCTGAGAGGAATCCTCGGTTCCGGCCCTGACTGCACACAAGGTTTTTGGCCCCGGTATCGACGGGAGAGGAATCCCGATAGGCCCCCTAGCACCTCGCATGGGGACTGGCCTCTCCTGAGGCCACCAGAGCGGGTCCCTGAGGTCCCCGTCGTAACTCGAGAACACCTGCCGCAACTCGAGAAAATCCAGGAAGTTCTCCCTTCCAGGCGAGATGAGGCCTATTTCCGATGAGGCGTCTGGAGACTAATGACACCTAACCTCTGGAAATTCGAAAGGGTCTTTCACAACCTTGCTGCAACTCAAGAAGTTCACCGCCATACCCGTGTCCACTCGAGAGGAATCACGATGGTCCCGCCCACATCCAGAGGAGCCCCGTTTCCCCCTCGTAGCTCGAGATGAGGGATCCTTTCCCTGCTTTCAACGGGAAAGAATTCCCGGCGTTCCCGTCGCATCTCAAGAGGAGGCACTCTCAACAGGAAAGGCGAGAGGAACTCCATGGTCGTACCACCATTCCAAGAGTCCCCCAGATGTCTCAGTCCATTCCAGAGGAACCTCTTTGCCCTGCACTGTCTCATCTTTCACGCCGAGGATCGACTCAAACCACGGTGGCACGTGGGACAGCCCTGTGGGAAAGCCTCGAGGGAAAACCACAGATCCTTTGATCCACGCCACGGGAAGCGTGACATTGCTGCTACAGCCTGGAAGGAAAGCGCACGTGCATGCCCCCACTCGAGACGAGGCCTGACTCCCCTGGGGAGACTCCAGAAGTACCCAAAGATCCATGTCAGCCCCTGAGAGGAATCCTCGGTTACGGCCCTGACTCCACACAAGGTTTTTGGCCCCGGTATCGACGGGAGAGGAATCCCGAGAGGCCCCGTAGCAAATCGCATGGGGACTGGCCTCTTGAGGCAACCAGGGCGGGTCCCTGAGGTCCCCGTCGTAACTCGAGAACACCTACCGCAACTCGAGAAAATCAAGGAAGTTCTCCCTTGCAGGCGAGATGAGGCCTATTTCCGATGAGGCGTCTGGAGACTAATGACACCTAACCTCTGGAACTTCGAAAGGGTCTTTCACACACTTGCTGCAACTCAAGAAGTTCACCGCCATACCCGTCTCCACTCGAGAGGAAGCACGATGGTCCCGCCCACATCCAGAGGAGCCCCGTTTCCCCCTCGTAGCTCGAGATGAGGGATCCTTTCCCTGTTTTCAACGGGAAAGTATTCCCGTCATTCCCGTCGCATCTCAAGAGGAGGCACTCTCAACAGGAAAGGCGAGAGGAACTCCATGGTCGTACCACCATTCCAAGAGTCCCCCAGATGTCTCAGTCCATTCCAGAGGAACCTCTTTGCCCTGCACTGGCTCATCTTTCACGCCGATGATCGACTCACACCACGGTGGCACGTGGCACAGCCATGTGGGAAAGCCTCGAGGGAAAGCCTCGAGGGAAAACCACAGATCCTTTGATCCACGCGACGGGAAGCGTGACATTGCTGCTACAGCCTGGAAGGAAAGCGCACGTGCATGCCCCCACTCGAGACGAGGCCTGAATCCCCTGGGGAGACTCCAGAAGTACCCAAAGATCCATGTCAGCCCCTGAGAGGAATCCTCGTTTCCGGCCCTGACTGCACACAAGGTTTTTGGCCCCGGTATCGACGGGAGAGGAATCCCGAGAGGCCCCCTAGCACCTCGCATGGGGACTGGCCTCTCCTGAGGCCACCAGGGCGGGTCCCTGAGGTCCCCGTCGTAACTCGAGAACACCTGCCGCAACTCGAGAAAATCCAGGAAGTTCTCCCTTCCAGGCGAGATGAGGCCTATTTCCGATGAGGCGTTTGGAGACTAATGACACCCAACCTCTGGAAGTTCGAAAGGGTCCTCACACCCTTGCTGCTACTCAAGAAGTTCACCTCCTTGCCCGTCTCCACTCGAGAGAAAGCACGATGGTCCCGCCCACATCCAGAGGAGCCCCGTTTCCCCCTCGTAGCTAGAGATGAGGGATCCTTTCCCTGCTTTCAACGGGAAAGGATTCCCGGCATTCCCGTCGCATCTCAAGAGGAGGCACTCTCAACAGGAAAGGCGAGAGGAACTCCATGGTCGTACCACCATTCCAAGAGTCCCCCAGATGTCTGAGTCCATTCCAGAGGAACCTCTTTGCCCTGCACTGGCTCATCTTTCATGCCGAGGATCGACTCACACCACGGTGGCACGTGGGACAGCCCTGTGGGAAAGCCTCGAGGGAAAGCCTAGAGGGAAAACCACAGATCCTTTGATCCACGCGACGGGAAGCGTGACATTGCTGCTACAGCCTGGAAGGAAAGCAAACGTACATGCCCCCACTCGAGACGAGGCCTGACTCCCCTGGGGAGACTCCAGAAGTACCCAAAGATCCATGTCAGCCCCTGAGAGGAATCCTCGGTTCCGGCCCTGACTCCACACAAGGTTTTTGGCCACGGTATCGACGGGAGAGGAATCCCGAGAGGCCCCCTAGCAACTCGCATGGGGACTGGCTGTTCTTGAGGCCACCAGGGCGGGTCCCTGAGGTCCCCGTCGTAACTCGAGAACACCTGCCGCAACTCGAGAAAATCCAGGAAGTTCTCCCTTCCAGGCGAGATGAGGCCTATTTCCGATGAGGCGTCTGGAGACTAATGACACCTAACCTCTGGAACTTCGAAAGGGTCTTTCACACCCTTGCTGCAACTCAAGAAGTTCACCGCCATACCCGTCTCCACTCGAGAGGAAGCACGATGGTCCCGCCCACATCCAGAGGAGCCCCGTTTCCCCCTCGGAGCTCGAGATGAGGGATCCTTTCCCTGCTTTCAACGGGAAAGAATTCCCGGCGTTCCCGTCGCATCTCAAGCGGAGGCACTCTCAACAGGAAAGGCGAGAGGAACTCCATGGTCGTACCACCATTCCAAGAGTCCCCCAGATGTCTCAGTCCATTCCAGAGGAACCTCTTTGCCCTGCACTGGCTCATCTTTGACGCCGAGGATCGACTCACACCACCATGGCACGTGGGACAGCCCTGCGGGAAAGCCTCGAGGGAAAGCCTCGAGGGAAAACCACAGATCCTTTGATGCACGCGACGGGAAGCGTGACATTGCTGCTACAGCCTGGAAGGAAAGCGCACGTGCATGCCCCCACTCGAGACGAGGCCTGACTCCCCTGGGGAGACTCCAGAAGTACCCAAAGATCCATGTCACCCCTGTGAGGAATCCTCGGTTCCGGCCCTGACTCCACACAAGGTTTTTTGCCCTAGTATCGACGGGAGAGGAATCCCGAGAGGCCCCCTAGCAACTCGCATGGGGACTGGCCTCTCCTGAGGCCATCAGGGCGGGTCCCTTTGGTACCCGTCGTAACTCGAGAACACCTGCCGCACCTCGAGAAAATCCAGGAAGTTCTCCCTTCCAGGCGAGATGAGGTCTATTTCCGATGAGGCATCTGGAGACTGACACGTAACCTCTGGAACTTCGAAAGGGTCTTTCACACCCTTGCTGCAACTCAAGAAGTTCACCGCCATACCCGTCTCCACTCGAGAGGAAGCATGATGGTCCCACCCACATCCAGAGGAGCCCCGTTTCCCCCTCGTAGCTCGAGATGAGGGATCCTTTCCCTGCTTTCAACGGGAAAGAATTCCCGGCGTTCCCGTCGCATCTCAAGAGGAGGCACTCTCAACAGGAAAGGCGAGAGGAACTCCATGGTCGTACCACCATTCCAAGAGTCCCCCAGATGTCTCAGTCCATTCCAGAGGAACCTCTTTGCCCTGCCCTGGCTCATCTTTCACGCCGAGGATCGACTCACACCACGGTGGAACGTGGGACAGCCCTGCGGGAAAGCCTCGAGGGAAAGCCTCGAGGGAAAACCACAGATCCTTTGATGCACGCGACGGGAAGCGTGACATTGCTGCTACAGCCTGGAAGGAAAGCGCACGTGCATGCCCCCACTCGAGACGAGGCCTGACTCCCCTGGGGAGACTCCAGAAGTACCGAAAGATCCATATCACCCCTGAGAGGAATCCTCGGTTCCGGCCCTGACTCCACACAAGGTTTTTGGCCCCGGTATCGACGGGAGAGGAATCCCGAGAGGCCCCCTAGCAACTCGCATGGGGACTGGCTGTTCTTGAGGCCACCAGGGCGGGTCCCTGAGGTCCCCGTCGTAACTCGAGAACACCTGCCGCAACTCGAGAAAATCCAGGAAGTTCTCCCTTCCAGGCGAGATGAGGCCTATTTCCGATGAGGCGTCTGGAGACTAATGACACCTAACCTCTGGAACTTCGAAAGGGTCTTTCACACCCTTGCTGCAACTCAAGAAGTTCACCGCCATACCCGTCTCCACTCGAGAGGAAGCACGATGGTCCCGCCCACATCCAGAGGAGCCCCGTTTCCCCCTCGGAGCTCGAGATGAGGGATCCTTTCCCTGCTTTCAACGGGAAAGAATTCCCGGCGTTCCCGTCGCATCTCAAGAGGAGGCACTCTCAACAGGAAAGGCGAGAGGAACTCCATGGTCGTACCACCATTCCAAGAGTCCCCCAGATGTCTCAGTCCATTCCAGAGGAACCTCTTTGCCCTGCACTGGCTCATCTTTGACGCCGAGGATCGACTCACACCACGGTGGCACGTGGGACAGCCCTGCGGGAAAGCCTCGAGGGAAAGCCTCGAGGGAAAACCACAGATCCTTTGATGCACGCGACGGGAAGCGTGACATTGCTGCTACAGCCTGGAAGGAAAGCGCACGTGCATGCCCCCACTCGAGACGAGGCCTGACTCCCCTGGGGAGACTCCAGAAGTACCCAAAGATCCATGTCACCGCTGTGAGGAATCCTCGGTTCCGGCCCTGACTCCACACAAGGTTTTTTGCCCTAGTATCGACGGGAGAGGAATCCCGAGAGGCCCCCTAGCAACTCGCATGGGGACTGGCCTCTCCTGAGGCCACCAGGGCGGGTCCCTTTGGTACCCGTCGTAACTCGAGAACACCTGCCGCACCTCGAGAAAATCCAGGAAGTTCTCCCTTCCAGGCGAGATGAGGTCTATTTCCGATGAGGCATCTGGAGACTGACACGTAACCTCTGGAACTTCGAAAGGGTCTTTCACACCCTTGCTGCAACTCAAGAAGTTCACCGCCATACCCGTCTCCACTCGAGAGGAAGCACGATGGTCCCACCCACATCCAGAGGAGCCCCGTTTCCCCCTCGTAGCTCGAGATGAGGGATCCTTTCCCTGCTTTCAACGGGAAAGAATTCCCGGCGTTCCCGTCGCATCTCAAGAGGAGGCACTCTCAACAGGAAAGGCGAGAGGAACTCCATGGTCGTACCACCATTCCAAGAGTCCCCCAGATGTCTCAGTCCATTCCAGAGGAACCTCTTTGCCCTGCCCTGGCTCATCTTTCACGCCGAGGATCGACTCACACCACGGTGGAACGTGGGACAGCCCTGCTGGAAAGCCTCGAGGGAAAGCCTCGAGGGAAAACCACAGATCCTTTGATGCACGCGACGGGAAGCGTGACATTGCTGCTACAGCCTGGAAGGAAAGCGCACGTGCATGCCCCCACTCGAGACGAGGCCTGACTCCCCTGGGGAGACTCCAGAAGTACCCAAAGATACATATCACCCCTGAGAGGAATCCTCGGTTCCGGCCCTGACTCCACACAAGGTTTTTGGCCCCGGTATCGACGGGAGAGGAATCCCGAGAGGCCCCCTAGCAACTCGCATGGGGACTGGCCTCTCCTGAGGCCACCAGGGCGTGTCCCTGAGGTCCCCGTCATAACTCGAGAACACCTGCCGAACCTCGAGAAAATCCAGGAAGTTCTCCCTTCCAGGCGAGATGAGGCGTATTTCCGATGAGGCGTCTGGAGACTAATGACACCTAAACTCTGGAACTTCGAAAGGGTCTTTCACACCATTGCTGCAACTCAAGAAGTTCACCGCCATACCCGTCTCCACTTGAGAGGAAGCACGATGGTCCCGCCCACATCCAGAGGAGCCCCGTTTCCCCCTCGGAGCTCGAGATGTGGGATCCTTTCCCTGCTTTCAACGGGAAAGAATTCCCGGCGTTCCCGTCGCATCTCAAGAGGAGGCACTCTCAACAGGAAAGGCGAGAGGAACTCCAGGGTCGTACCACCATTCCAAGAGTCCCCCAGATGTCTCAGTCCATTCCAGAGGAACCTCTTTGCCCTGCACTGGCTCATCTTCCACGCCGAGGATCGACTCACACCACGGTGGCACGTGGGACAGCCCTGTGGGAAAGCCTCGAGGGAAAGCCTCGAGGGAAAACCACAGATCCTTTGATCCACGCGACGGGAAGTGTGACATTGCTGCTACAGCCTGGAAGGAAAGCGCACGTGCATGCCCCCACTGGAGACGAGGCCTGACTCCCCTGGGGAGACTCCAGAAGTACCCAAAGATCCATGTCAGCCCCTGAGAGGAATCCTCGGTTCCGGCCTTGACTCCACACAAGGTTTTTGGCCCCGGTATCGACGGGAGAGGAATCCCGAGAGGCCCCCTAGCAACTCGCATGGGGACTGGCCTCTCCTGAGGCCACCAGGGCGGGTCCCTGAGGTCCCCGTCGTAACTCGAGAACACCTGCCGCAAATCGAGAAAATCCAGGAAGTTCTCCCTTCCAGGCGAGATGAGGCCTATTTCCGATGAGGCGTCTGGAGACTAATGACACCTAACCTCTGGAACTTCGAAAGGGTCTTTCACACCCTTGCTGCAACTCAAGAAGTTCAGCGCCATACCCGTGTCCACTCGAGAGGAAGCACGATGGTCCCGCCCACATCCAGAGGAGCCCCGTTTCACCCTCGTAGCTCGAGATGAGGGATCCTTTCCCTGCTTTCAACGGGAAAGAATTCCCGGCGTTCCCGTCGCATCTCAAGAGGAGGCACTCTCAACAGGAAAGTCGAGAGGAACTCCATGGTCGTACCACCATTCCAAGAGTCGCCCAGATGTCTCAGTCCATTCCAGAGGAACCTCTTTGCCCTGCACTGGCTCATCTTTCACGCCGAGGATCGACTCACACCACGGTGGCACGTGGGACAGCCCTGCTGGAAAGCCTCGAGGGAAAGCCTCGAGGGAAAACCACAGATCCTTTGATGCACGCGACGGGAAGCGTGACATTGCTGCTACAGCCTGGAAGGAAAGCGCACGTGCATGCCCCCACTCGAGACGAGGCCTGACTCCCCTGGGGAGACTCCAGAAGTACCCAAAGATCCATGTCACCCCTGAGAGGAATCCTCGGTTCCGGCCCTGACTCCACACAAGGTTTTTGGCCCCGGTATCGACGGGAGAGGAATCCCGAGAGGCCCCCTAGCAACTCGCATGGGGACTGGCCTCTCCTGAGGCCACCAGGGCGGGTCCCTGAGGTCCCCGTCGTAACTCGAGAACACCTGCCGCAACTCGAGAATATCCAGGAAGTTCTCCCTTCCAGGCGAGATGAGGCCTATTTCCGATGAGGCGTCTGGAGACTAATGACACCTAACCTCTGGAATTTCGAAAGGGTCTTTCACACCCTTGCTGCAACTCAAGAAGTTCACCGCCATACCCGTCTCCACTCGAGAGGAAGCATGATGGTCCCGCCCACATCCAGAGGAGCCCCGTTTCCCCCTCGTAGCTCGAGATGAGGGATCCTTTCCCTGCTTTCAACGGGAAAGAATTCCCGGCGTTCCCGTCGCATCCAAAGAGGAGGCACTCTCAACAGGAAAGGCGAGAGGAACTCCATGGTCGTACCACCATTCCAAGAGTCCCCCAGATGTCTCAGTCCATTCCAGAGGAACCTCTTTGCCCTGCACTGGCTCATCTTTCACGCCGAGGATCGACTCACACCACGGTGGCACGTGGGACAGCCCTGTGGGAAAGCCTCGAGGGAAAGCCTCGAGGGAAAACCACAGATCCTTTGATGCACGCGACGGGAAGCGTGACATTGCTGCTACAGCCTGGAAGGAAAGCGCACGTGCATGCCCCCACTCGAGACGAGGCCTGACTCCCCTGGGGAGACTCCAGAAGTACCCAAAGATCCATGTCACCCCTGAGAGGAATGCTCGGTTCCGGCCCTGACTCCACACAAGGCTTTTGGCCCCGATATCGACGGGAGAGGAATCCCGAGAGGCCCCCTAGCAACTCGCATGGGGACTGGCCTCTCCTGAGGCCACCAGGGCGGGTCCCTAAGGTCCCCGTCGTAACTCGAGAACACCTGCCGCAACTCGAGAAAATCCAGGAAGTTCTCCCTTCCAGGCGAGATGAGGCCTATTTCCGATGAGGCGTCTGCAGACTAATGACACCTAAACTCTGGAACTTCGAAAGGGTCTTTCACACCCTTGCTGCAACTCAAGAAGTTCACCGCCATACCCGTGTCCACTCGGGAGGAAGCACGATGGTCCCGCCCACATCCAGAGGAGCCCCATTTCCCCCTCGGAGCTCGAGATGAGGGATCCTTTCCCTGCTTTCAACGGGAAAGAATTCCCGGCGTTCCCGTCGCATCTCAAGAGGAGGCACTCTCAACAGGAAAGGCGAGAGGAACTCCATGGTCGTACCACCATTCCGAGAGTCCCCCAGATGTCTCAGTCCATTCCAGAGGAACCTCTTTGCCCTGCACTGGCTCATCTTTCACGCCGAGGATCGACTCACACCACGGTGGCACGTGGGACAGCCCTGTGGGAAAGCCTCGAGGGAAAAACACAGATCCTTTGATCCACGCCACGGGAAGCGTGACATTGCTGCTACAGCCTGGAAGGAAAGCGCACGTACCTGTCCCCACTCGAGACGAGGCCTGACTCCCCTGGGGAGACTCCAGAAGTACCCAAAGATCCATGTCAGCCCCTGAGAGGAATCCTCGGTTCCGGCCCTGACTCCACACAAGGTTTTTGGCCCCGGTATCGACGGGAGAGGAATCCCGAGAGGCCCCCTAGCAACTCGCATGGGGACTGGCCTCTCCTGAGGCCACCAGGGCGGGTCCCTGAGGTCCCCGTCGTAACTCGAGAACACCTGCCGCAACTCGAGAAAATCCAGGAAGTTCTCCCTTCCAGGCTAGATGAGGCCTATTTCCGATGAGGCGTCTGGAGACTAATGACACCTAACCTCTGGAACTTCGAAAGGGTCTTTCACACCCTTGCTGCAACTCAAGAAGTTCACCGCCATACCCGTGTCCACTCGAGAGGAAGCACGATGGTCCCGCCCACATCCAGAGGAGCCCCGTTTCCCCCTCGTAGCTCGAGATGAGGGATCCTTTCCCTGCTTTCAACGGGAAAGAATTCCCGGCGTTCCCGTCGCATCTCAAGAGGAGGCACTCTCAACAGGAAAGGCGAGAGGAACTCCATGGTCGTACCACCATTCCAAGAGTCCCCCAGATGTCTCAGTCCATTCCAGAGGAACCTCTTTGCCCTGCACTGTCTCATCTTTCACGCCGAGGATCGACTCAAACCACGGTGGCACGTGGGACAGCCCTGTGGGAAAGCCTCGAGGGAAAACCACAGATCCTTTGATCCACGCCACGGGAAGCGTGACATTGCTGCTACAGCCTGGAAGGAAAGCGCACGTGCATGCCCCCACTCGAGACGAGGCCTGACTCCCCTGGGGAGACTCCAGAAGTACCCAAAGATCCATGTCAGCCCCTGAGAGGAATCCTCGGTTACGGCCCTGACTCCACACAAGGTTTTTGGCCCCGGTATCGACGGGAGAGGAATCCCGAGAGGCCCCGTAGCAAATCGCATGGGGACTGGCCTATTGAGGCAACCAGGGCGGGTCCCTGAGGTCCCCGTCGTAACTCGAGAACACCTACCGCAACTCGAGAAAATCAAGGAAGTTCTCCCTTGCAGGCGAGATGAGGCCTATTTCCGATGAGGCGTCTGGAGACTAATGACACCTAACCTCTGGAACTTCGAAAGGGTCTTTCACACACTTGCTGCAACTCAAGAAGTTCACCGCCATACCCGTCTCCACTCGAGAGGAAGCTCGATGGTCCCGCCCACATCCAGAGGAGCCCCGTTTCCCCCTCGTAGCTCGAGATGAGGGATCCTTTCCCTGTTTTCAACGGGAAAGTATTCCCGTCATTCCCGTCGCATCTCAAGAGGAGGCACTCTCAACAGGAAAGGCGAGAGGAACTCCATGGTCGTACCACCATTCCAAGAGTCCCCCAGATGTCTCAGTCCATTCCAGAGGAACCTCTTTGCCCTGCACTGGCTCATCTTTCACGCCGATGATCGACTCACACCACGGTGGCACGTGGCACAGCCATGTGGGAAAGCCTCGAGGGAAAGCCTCGAGGGAAAACCACAGATCCTTTGATCCACGCGACGGGAAGCGTGACATTGCTGCTACAGCCTGGAAGGAAAGCGCACGTGCATGCCCCCACTCGAGACGAGGCCTGAATCCCCTGGGGAGACTCCAGAAGTACCCAAAGATCCATGTCAGCCCCTGAGAGGAATCCTCGTTTCCGGCCCTGACTGCACACAAGGTTTTTGGCCCCGGTATCGACGGGAGAGGAATCCCGAGAGGCCCCCTAGCACCTCGCATGGGGACTGGCCTCTCCTGAGGCCACCAGGGCGGGTCCCTGAGGTCCCCGTCGTAACTCGAGAACACCTGCCGCAACTCGAGAAAATCCAGGAAGTTCTCCCTTCCAGGCGAGATGAGGCCTATTTCCGATGAGGCGTCTGGAGACTAATGACACCCAACCTCTGGAAGTTCGAAAGGGTCCTCACACCCTTGCTGCTACTCAAGAAGTTCACCTCCTTGCCCGTCTCCACTCGAGAGAAAGCACGATGGTCCCGCCCACATCCAGAGGAGCCCCGTTTCCCCCTCGTAGCTAGAGATGAGGGATCCTTTCCCTGCTTTCAACGGGAAAGGATTCCCGGCATTCCCGTCGCATCTCAAGAGGAGGCACTCTCAACAGGAAAGGCGAGAGGAACTCCATGGTCGTACCACCATTCCAAGAGTCCCCCAGATGTCTGAGTCCATTCCAGAGGAACCTCTTTGCCCTGCACTGGCTCATCTTTCATGCCGAGGATCGACTCACACCACGGTGGCACGTGGGACAGCCCTGTGGGAAAGCCTCGAGGGAAAGCCTCGAGGGAAAACCACAGATCCTTTGATCCACGCGACGGGAAGCGTGACATTGCTGCTACAGCCTGGAAGGAAAGCACACGTACATGCCCCCACTCGAGACGAGGCCTGACTCCCCTGGGGAGACTCCAGAAGTACCCAAAGATCCATGTCAGCCCCTGAGAGGAATCCTCGGTTCCGGCCCTGACTCCACACAAGGTTTTTGGCCACGGTATCGACGGGAGAGGAATCCCGAGAGGCCCCTTAGCAACTCGCATGGGGACTGGCTGTTCTTGAGGCCACCAGGGCGGGTCCCTGAGGTCCCCGTCGTAACTCGAGAACACCTGCCGCAACTCGAGAAAATCCAGGAAGTTCTCCCTTCCAGGCGAGATGAGGCCTATTTCCGATGAGGCGTCTGGAGACTAATGACACCTAACCTCTGGAACTTCGAAAGGGTCTTTCACACCCTTGCTGCAACTCAAGAAGTTCACCGCCATACCCGTCTCCACTCGAGAGGAAGCACGATGGTCCCGCCCACATCCAGAGGAGCCCCGTTTCCCCCTCGGAGCTCGAGATGAGGGATCCTTTCCCTGCTTTCAACGGGAAAGAATTCCCGGCGTTCCCGTCGCATCTCAAGCGGAGGCACTCTCAACAGGAAAGGCGAGAGGAACTCCATGGTCGTACCACCATTCCAAGAGTCCCCCAGATGTCTCAGTCCATTCCAGAGGAACCTCTTTGCCCTGCACTGGCTCATCTTTGACGCCGAGGATCGACTCACACCACCATGGCACGTGGGACAGCCCTGCGGGAAAGCCTCGAGGGAAAGCCTCGAGGGAAAACCACAGATCCTTTGATGCACGCGACGGGAAGCGTGACATTGCTGCTACAGCCTGGAAGGAAAGCGCACGTGCATGCCCCCACTCGAGACGAGGCCTGACTCCCCTGGGGAGACTCCAGAAGTACCCAAAGATCCATGTCACCCCTGTGAGGAATCCTCGGTTCCGGCCCTGACTCCACACAAGGTTTTTTGCCCTAGTATCGACGGGAGAGGAATCCCGAGAGGCCCCCTAGCAACTCGCATGGGGACTGGCCTCTCCTGAGGCCATCAGGGCGGGTCCCTTTGGTACCCGTCGTAACTCGAGAACACCTGCCGCACCTCGAGAAAATCCAGGAAGTTCTCCCTTCCAGGCGAGATGAGGTCTATTTCCGATGAGGCATCTGGAGACTGACACGTAACCTCTGGAACTTCGAAAGGGTCTTTCACACCCTTGCTGCAACTCAAGAAGTTCACCGCCATACCCGTCTCCACTCGAGAGGAAGCACGATGGTCCCACCCACATCCAGAGGAGCCCCGTTTCCCCCTCGTAGCTCGAGATGAGGGATCCTTTCCCTGCTTTCAACGGGAAAGAATTCCCGGCGTTCCCGTCGCATCTCAAGAGGAGGCACTCTCAACAGGAAAGGCGAGAGGAACTCCATGGTCGTACCACCATTCCAAGAGTCCCCCAGATGTCTCAGTCCATTCCAGAGGAACCTCTTTGCCCTGCCCTGGCTCATCTTTCACGCCGAGGATCGACTCACACCACGGTGGAACGTGGGACAGCCCTGCGGGAAAGCCTCGAGGGAAAGCCTCGAGGGAAAACCACAGATCCTTTGATGCACGCGACGGGAAACGTGACATTGCTGCTACAGCCTGGAAGGAAAGCGCACGTGCATGCCCCCACTCGAGACGAGGCCTGACTCCCCTGGGGAGACTCCAGAAGTACCGAAAGATCCATATCACCCCTGAGAGGAATCCTCGGTTCCGGCCCTGACTCCACACAAGGTTTTTGGCCCCGGTATCGACGGGAGAGGAATCCCGAGAGGCCCCCTAGCAACTCGCATGGGGACTGGCTGTTCTTGAGGCCACCAGGGCGGGTCCCTGAGGTCCCCGTCGTAACTCGAGAACACCTGCCGCAACTCGAGAAAATCCAGGAAGTTCTCCCTTCCAGGCGAGATGAGGCCTATTTCCGATGAGGCGTCTGGAGACTAATGACACCTAACCTCTGGAACTTCGAAAGGGTCTTTCACACCCTTGCTGCAACTCAAGAAGTTCACCGCCATACCCGTCTCCACTCGAGAGGAAGCACGATGGTCCCGCCCACATCCAGAGGAGCCCCGTTTCCCCCTCGGAGCTCGAGATGAGGGATCCTTTCCCTGCTTTCAACGGGAAAGAATTCCCGGCGTTCCCGTCGCATCTCAAGAGGAGGCACTCTCAACAGGAAAGGCGAGAGGAACTCCATGGTCGTACCACCATTCCAAGAGTCCCCCAGATGTCTCAGTCCATTCCAGAGGAACCTCTTTGCCCTGCACTGGCTCATCTTTGACGCCGAGGATCGACTCACACCACGGTGGCACGTGGGACAGCCCTGCGGGAAAGCCTCGAGGGAAAGCCTCGAGGGAAAACCACAGATCCTTTGATGCACGCGACGGGAAGCGTGACATTGCTGCTACAGCCTGGAAGGAAAGCGCACGTGCATGCCCCCACTCGAGACGAGGCCTGACTCCCCTGGGGAGACTCCAGAAGTACCCAAAGATCCATGTCACCCCTGTGAGGAATCCTCGGTTCCGGCCCTGACTCCACACAAGGTTTTTTGCCCTAGTATCGACGGGAGAGGAATCCCGAGAGGCCCCCTAGCAACTCGCATGGGGACTGGCCTCTCCTGAGGCCATCAGGGCGGGTCCCTTTCGTACCCGTCGTAACTCGAGAACACCTGCCGCACCTCGAGAAAATCCAGGAAGTTCTCCCTTCCAGGCGAGATGAGGTCTATTTCCGATGAGGCATCTGGAGACTGACACGTAACCTCTGGAACTTCGAAAGGGTCTTTCACACCCTTGCTGCAACTCAAGAAGTTCACCGCCATACCCGTCTCCACTCGAGAGGAAGCACGATGGTCCCACCCACATCCAGAGGAGCCCCGTTTCCCCCTCGTAGCTCGAGATGAGGGATCCTTTCCCTGCTTTCAACGGGAAAGAATTCCCGGCGTTCCCGTCGCATCTCAAGAGGAGGCACTCTCAACAGGAAAGGCGAGAGGAACTCCATGGTCGTACCACCATTCCAAGAGTCCCCCAGATGTCTCAGTCCATTCCAGAGGAACCTCTTTGCCCTGCCCTGGCTCATCTTTCACGCCGAGGATCGACTCACACCACGGTGGAACGTGGGACAGCCCTGCGGGAAAGCCTCGAGGGAAAGCCTCGAGGGAAAACCACAGATCCTTTGATGCACGCGACGGGAAACGTGACATTGCTGCTACAGCCTGGAAGGAAAGCGCACGTGCATGCCCCCACTCGAGACGAGGCCTGACTCCCCTGGGGAGACTCCAGAAGTACCGAAAGATCCATATCACCCCTGAGAGGAATCCTCGGTTCCGGCCCTGACTCCACACAAGGTTTTTGGCCCCGGTATCGACGGGAGAGGAATCCCGAGAGGCCCCCTAGCAACTCGCATGGGGACTGGCTGTTCTTGAGGCCACCAGGGCGGGTCCCTGAGGTCCCCGTCGTAACTCGAGAACACCTGCCGCAACTCGAGAAAATCCAGGAAGTTCTCCCTTCCAGGCGAGATGAGGCCTATTTCCGATGAGGCGTCTGGAGACTAATGACACCTAACCTCTGGAACTTCGAAAGGGTCTTTCACACCCTTGCTGCAACTCAAGAAGTTCACCGCCATACCCGTCTCCACTCGAGAGGAAGCACGATGGTCCCGCCCACATCCAGAGGAGCCCCGTTTCCCCCTCGGAGCTCGAGATGAGGGATCCTTTCCCTGCTTTCAACGGGAAAGAATTCCCGGCGTTCCCGTCGCATCTCAAGAGGAGGCACTCTCAACAGGAAAGGCGAGAGGAACTCCATGGTCGTACCACCATTCCAAGAGTCCCCCAGATGTCTCAGTCCATTCCAGAGGAACCTCTTTGCCCTGCACTGGCTCATCTTTGACGCCGAGGATCGACTCACACCACGGTGGCACGTGGGACAGCCCTGCGGGAAAGCCTCGAGGGAAAGCCTCGAGGGAAAACCACAGATCCTTTGATGCACGCGACGGGAAGCGTGACATTGCTGCTACAGCCTGGAAGGAAAGCGCACGTGCATGCCCCCACTCGAGACGAGGCCTGACTCCCCTGGGGAGACTCCAGAAGTACCCAAAGATCCATGTCACCCCTGTGAGGAATCCTCGGTTCCGGCCCTGACTCCACACAAGGTTTTTTGCCCTAGTATCGACGGGAGAGGAATCCCGAGAGGCCCCCTAGCAACTCGCATGGGGACTGGCCTCTCCTGAGGCCATCAGGGCGGGTCCCTTTCGTACCCGTCGTAACTCGAGAACACCTGCCGCACCTCGAGAAAATCCAGGAAGTTCTCCCTTCCAGGCGAGATGAGGTCTATTTCCGATGAGGCATCTGGAGACTGACACGTAACCTCTGGAACTTCGAAAGGGTCTTTCACACCCTTGCTGCAACTCAAGAAGTTCACCGCCATACCCGTCTCCACTCGAGAGGAAGCACGATGGTCCCACCCACATCCAGAGGAGCCCCGTTTCCCCCTCGTAGCTCGAGATTAGGGATCCTTTCCCTGCTTTCAACGGGAAAGAATTCCCGGCGTTCCCGTCGCATCTCAAGAGGAGGCACTCTCAACAGGAAAGGCGAGAGGAACTCCATGGTCGTACCACCATTCCAAGAGTCCCCCAGATGTCTCAGTCCATTCCAGAGGAACCTCTTTGCCCTGCCCTGGCTCATCTTTCACGCCGAGGATCGACTCACACCACGGTGGAACGTGGGACAGCCCTGCGGGAAAGCCTCGAGGGAAAGCCTCGAGGGAAAACCACAGATCCTTTGATGCACGCGACGGGAAGCGTGACATTGCTGCTACAGCCTGGAAGGAAAGCGCACGTGCATGCCCCCACTCGAGACGAGGCCTGACTCCCCTGGGGAGACTCCAGAAGTACCCAAAGATACATATCACCCCTGAGAGGAATCCTCGGTTCCGGCCCTGACTCCACACAAGGTTTTTGGCCCCGGTATCGACGGGAGAGGAATCCCGAGAGGCCCCCTAGCAACTCGCATGGGGACTGGCCTCTCCTGAGGCCACCAGGGCGTGTCCCTGAGGTCCCCGTCATAACTCGAGAACACCTGCCGCAACTCGAGAAAATCCAGGAAGTTCTCCCTTCCAGGCGAGATGAGGCGTATTTCCGATGAGGCGTCTGGAGACTAATGACACCTAAACTCTGGAACTTCGAAAGGGTCTTTCACACCATTGCTGCAACTCAAGAAGTTCACCGCCATACCCGTCTCCACTCGAGAGGAAGCACGATGGTCCCGCCCACATCCAGAGGAGCCCCGTTTCCCCCTCGTAGCTCGAGATGTGGGATCCTTTCCCTGCTTTCAACGGGAAAGAATTCCCGGCGTTCCCGTCGCATCTCAAGAGGAGGCACTCTCAACAGGAAAGGCGAGAGGAACTCCAGGGTCGTACCACCATTCCAAGAGTCCCCCAGATGTCTCAGTCCATTCCAGAGGAACCTCTTTGCCCTGCACTGGCTCATCTTCCACGCCGAGGATCGACTCACACCACGGTGGCACGTGGGACAGCCCTGTGGGAAAGCCTCGAGGGAAAGCCTCGAGGGAAAACCACAGATCCTTTGATCCACGCGACGGGAAGTGTGACATTGCTGCTACAGCCTGGAAGGAAAGCGCACGTGCATGCCCCCACTGGAGACGAGGCCTGACTCCCCTGGGGAGACTCCAGAAGTACCCAAAGATCCATGTCAGCCCCTGAGAGGAATCCTCGGTTCCGGCCTTGACTCCACACAAGGTTTTTGGCCCCGGTATCGACGGGAGAGGAATCCCGAGAGGCCCCCTAGCAACTCGCATGGGGACTGGCCTCTCCTGAGGCCACCAGGGCGGGTCCCTGAGGTCCCCGTCATAACTCGAGAACACCTGCCGCAAATCGAGAAAATCCAGGAAGTTCTCCCTTCCAGGCGAGATGAGGCCTATTTCCGATGAGGCGTCTGGAGACTAATGACACCTAACCTCTGGAACTTCGAAAGGGTCTTTCACACCCTTGCTGCAACTCAAGAAGTTCAGCGCCATACCCGTGTCCACTCGAGAGGAAGCACGATGGTCCCGCCCACATCCAGAGGAGCCCCGTTTCCCCCTCGTAGCTCGAGATGAGGGATCCTTTCCCTGCTTTCAACGGGAAAGAATTCCCGGCGTTCCCGTCGCATCTCAAGAGGAGGCACTCTCAACAGGAAAGTCGAGAGGAACTCCATGGTCGTACCACCATTCCAAGAGTCGCCCAGATGTCTCAGTCCATTCCAGAGGAACCTCTTTGCCCTGCACTGGCTCATCTTTCACACCGAGGATCGACTCACACCACGGTGGCACGTGGGACAGCCCTGCTGGAAAGCCTCGAGGGAAAGCCTCGAGGGAAAACCACAGATCCTTTGATGCACGCGACGGGAAGCGTGACATTGCTGCTACAGCCTGGAAGGAAAGCGCACGTGCATGCCCCCACTCGAGACGAGGCCTGACTCCCCTGGGGAGACTCCAGAAGTACCCAAAGATCCATGTCACCCCTGAGAGGAATCCTCGGTTCCGGCCCTGACTCCACACAAGGTTTTTGGCCCCGGTATCGACGGGAGAGGAATCCCGAGAGGCCCCCTAGCAACTCGCATGGGGACTGGCCTCTCCTGAGGCCACCAGGGCGGGTCCCTGAGGTCCCCGTCGTAACTCGAGAACACCTGCCGCAACTCGAGAATATCCAGGAAGTTCTCCCTTCCAGGCGAGATGAGGCCTATTTCCGATGAGGCGTCTGGAGACTAATGACACCTAACCTCTGGAATTTCGAAAGGGTCTTTCACACCCTTGCTGCAACTCAAGAAGTTCACCGCCATACCCGTCTCCACTCGAGAGGAAGCATGATGGTCCCGCCCACATCCAGAGGAGCCCCGTTTCCCCCTCGTAGCTCGAGATGAGGGATCCTTTCCCTGCTTTCAACGGGAAAGAATTCCCGGCGTTCCCGTCGCATCCAAAGAGGAGGCACTCTCAACAGGAAAGGCGAGAGGAACTCCATGGTCGTACCACCATTCCAAGAGTCCCCCAGATGTCTCAGTCCATTCCAGAGGAACCTCTTTGCCCTGCACTGGCTCATCTTTCACGCCGAGGATCGACTCACACCACGGTGGCACGTGGGACAGCCCTGTGGGAAAGCCTCGAGGGAAAGCCTCGAGGGAAAACCACAGATCCTTTGATGCACGCGACGGGAAGCGTGACATTGCTGCTACAGCCTGGAAGGAAAGCGCACGTGCATGCCCCCACTCGAGACGAGGCCTGACTCCCCTGGGGAGACTCCAGAAGTACCCAAAGATCCATGTCACCCCTGAGAGGAATGCTCGGTTCCGGCCCTGACTCCACACAAGGCTTTTGGCCCCGGTATCGACGGGAGAGGAATCCCGAGAGGCCCCCTAGCAACTCGCATGGGGACTGGCCTCTCCTGAGGCCACCAGGGCGGGTCTCTAAGGTCCCCGTCGTAACTCGAGAACACCTGCCGCAACTCGAGAAAATCCAGGAAGTTCTCCCTTCCAGGCGAGATGAGGCCTATTTCCGATGAGGCGTCTGCAGACTAATGACACCTAAACTCTGGAACTTCGAAAGGGTCTTTCACACCCTTGCTGCAACTCAAGAAGTTCACCGCCATACCCGTGTCCACTCGGGAGGAAGCACGATGGTCCCTCCCACATCCAGAGGAGCCCCATTTCCCCCTCGGAGCTCGAGATGAGGGATCCTTTCCCTGCTTTCAACGGGAAAGAATTCCCGGCGTTCCCGTCGCATCTCAAGAGGAGGCACTCTCAACAGGAAAGGCGAGAGGAACTCCATGGTCGTACCACCATTCCGAGAGTCCCCCAGATGTCTCAGTCCATTCCAGAGGAACCTCTTTGCCCTACACTGGCTCATCTTTCACGCCGAGGATCGACTCACACCACGGTGGCACGTGGGACAGCCCTGTGGGAAAGCCTCGAGGGAAAACCACAGATCCTTTGATCCACGCCACGGGAAGCGTGACATTGCTGCTACAGCCTGGAAGGAAAGCGCACGTACCTGTCCCCACTCGAGACGAGGCCTGACTCCCCTGGGGAGACTCCAGAAGTACCCAAAGATCCATGTCAGCCCCTGAGAGGAATCCTCGGTTCCGGCCCTGACTCCACACAAGGTTTTTGGCCCCGGTATCGACGGGAGAGGAATCCCGAGAGGCCCCCTAGCAACTCGCATGGGGACTGGCCTCTCCTGAGGCCACCAGGGCGGGTCCCTGAGGTCCCCGTCGTAACTCGAGAACACCTGCCGCAACTCGAGAAAATCCAGGAAGTTCTCCCTTCCAGGCTAGATGAGGCCTATTTCCGATGAGGCGTCTGGAGACTAATGACACCTAACCTCTGGAACTTCGAAAGGGTCTTTCACACCCTTGCTGCAACTCAAGAAGTTCACCGCCATACCCGTCTCCACTCGAGAGGAAGCACGATGGTCCCGCCCACATCCAGAGGAGCCCCGTTTCCCCCTCGTAGCTCGAGATGAGGGATCCTTTCCCTGCTTTCAACGGGAAAGAATTCCCGGCGTTCCCGTCGCATCTCAAGAGGAGGCACTCTCAACAGGAAAGGCGAGAGGAACTCCATGGTCGTACCACCATTCGAAGAGTCCCCCAGATGTCTCAGTCCATTCCAGAGCAACCTCTATGCCCTGCACTGGCTCATCTTTCACGCCGAGGATCGACTCACACCACGGTGGCACGTGGGACAGCCCTGTGGGAAAGCCTCAAGGGAAAGCCTCGAGGGAAAACCACAGATCCTTTGATCCAGGCGACGGAAAGCATGACATTGCTGCTATAGCCTGAAAGGAAAGCGCACGTGCATGCCCCCACTCGAGACGAGGCCTGACTACCCTGGGGAGACTCCAGAAGTACCCAAAGATCCATGTCAGCCCCTGAGAGGAATCCTCGGTTCCGGCCCTGACTCCACACAAGGTTTTTGGCCCCGGTATCGACGGTAGAGGAATCCCGAGAGGCCCCCTAGCAACTCGCATGGGGACTGGCCTCTCCTGAGGCCACCAGGGCGGGTCCCTGAGGTCCCCGTCGTAACTCGAGAACACCTGTCCCAACTCGAGAAAATCCAGGAAGTTCTCCCTTCCAGGCGAGAAGAATCCTATTTCCGATGAGGCGTGTGGAGACTAATGACACCTAAACTCTGGAACTTCGAAAGGGTCTTTCACACCCTTGCTGCAACTCAAGAAGTTCACCGCCATACCCGTCTCCACTCGAGAGGAAGCACGATCGTCCCGCCCACATCCAGAGGAGCCCCGTTTCCCCCTCGTAGCTCGAGATGAGGGATCCTTTCCCTGCTTTCAACGGGAAAGAATTCCCGGCGTTCCCGTCGCATCTCAAGAGGAGGCACTCTCAACAGGAAAGGCGAGAGGAACTCCATGGTGGTACCACCATTCCACGAGTCCCCCAGATGTCTCAGTCCATTCCAGAGGAACCTCTTTGCCCTGCACTGGCTCATCTTTAACGCCGAGGATCGACTCACACCACGGTGGAACGTTGGACAGACCTGTGGGAAAGCCTCGAGGGAAAGCCTCGTGGGAAAACCACTGATCCTTTGATCCAGGCCACGGGAAGAGTGACATTGCTGCTACAGCCTGGAAGGAAAGCGCACGTACCTGTCCCCACTCGAGAAGAGGCCTGACTCCCCTGGGGAGACTCCAGAAGTACCCAAAGATCCATGTCAGCCCCAGAGAGGAAACCTCGGTTCCGGCCCTGACTCCACACAAGGTTTTTGGCCCCGGTATCGACGGGAGAGGAATCCCGAGAGGCCCCCTAGCAACTCGCATGGGGACTGGCCTCTCCTGAGGCCACCAGGGCAGGTCCCTGAGGTCCCCGTCGTAACTCGAGAACACCTGCCGCAACTCGAGAAAATCCAGGAAGTTCTCCCTTCCAGGCGAGATGAGGCCTATTTCCGATGAGGCGTCTGGAGACTAATGACACCTAACCTCTGGAACTTCGAAAGGGTCTTTCACACCCTTGCTGCAACTCAAGAAGTTCACCGCCATACCCGTCTCCACTCGAGAGGAAGCACGATGGTCCCGCCCACATCCAGAGGAGCCCCGTTTCCCCCTCGTAGCTCGAGATGAGGGATCCTTTCCCTGCTTTCAACGGGAAAGAATTCCCGGCGTTCCCGTCGCATCTCAAGAGGAGGCACTCTCAACAGGAAAGGCGAGAGGAACTCCATGGTCGTACCACCATTCCAAGAGTCCCCCAGATGACTCAGTCCATTCCAGAGGAACCTCTTTGCCCTGCACTGGCTCATCTTTCTCGCCGAGGATCGACTCACACCACGGTGGCACATGGGACAGCCCTGTGGGAAAGCCTCGAGGGAAAGCCTCGAGGGAAAACCACAGATCCTTTGATCCACGCGACGGGAAGCGTGACATTGCTGCTACAGCCTGGAAGGAAAGCGCACGTGCATGCCCCCACCCGAGACGAGGCCTGACTCCCCTGGGGAGACTCCAGAAGTACCCAAAGATCCATGTCAGCCCCTGAGAGGAATCCTCGGTTCCGGCCCTGACTCCACACAAGGTTTTTGGCCCCGGTATCGACGGGAGAGGAATCCCGAGAGGCCCCCTAGCAACTCGCATGGGTACTGGCCTCTCCTGAGGCCACCAGGGCGGGTCCCTGAGGACCCCGTCGTAACTCGAGAACACCTGCCGCAACTCGAGAAAATCCAGGAAGTTCTCCCTTCCAGGCGAGATTAGGCCTATTTCCGATGAGGCGTCTGGAGACTAATGACACCTAACCTCTGGAACTTCGAAAGGGTCTTTCACACCCTTGCTGCAACTCAAGAAGTTCACCGCCATACCCGTCTCCACTCGAGAGGAAGCACGATGGTCCCGCCCACATCCAGAGGAGCCCCGTTTCCCCCTCGTAGCTCGAGATGAGGGATCCTTTCCCTGCTTTCAACGGGAAAGAATTCCCGGCGTTCCCGTCGCATCTCAAGAGGAGGCACTCTCAACAGGAAAGGCGAGAGGAACTCCATGGTCGTACCACCATTCGAAGAGTCCCCCAGATGTCTCAGTCCATTCCAGAGCAACCTCTATGCCCTGCACTGGCTCATCTTTCACGCCGAGGATCGACTCACACCACGGTGGCACGTGGGACAGCCCTGTGGGAAAGCCTCAAGGGAAAGCCTCGAGGGAAAACCACAGATCCTTTGATCCAGGCGACGGAAAGCATGACATTGCTGCTATAGCCTGAAAGGAAAGCGCACGTGCATGCCCCCACTCGAGACGAGGCCTGACTACCCTGGGGAGACTCCAGAAGTACCCAAAGATCCATGTCAGCCCCTGAGAGGAATCCTCGGTTCCAGCCCTGACTCCACACAAGGTTTTTGGCCCCGGTATCGACGGGAGAGGAATCCCGAGAGGCCCCCTAGCAACTCGCATGGGGACTGGCCTCTCCTGAGGCCACCAGGGCGGGTCCCTGAGGTCCCCGTCGTAACTCGAGAACACCTGTCCCAACTCGAGAAAATCCAGGAAGTTCTCCCTTCCAGGCGAGAAGAATCCTATTTCCGATGAGGCGTGTGGAGACTAATGACACCTAAACTCTGGAACTTCGAAAGGGTCTTTCACACCCTTGCTGCAACTCAAGAAGTTCACCGCCATACCCGTCTCCACTCGAGAGGAAGCACGATGGTCCCGCCCACATCCAGAGGAGCCCCGTTTCCCCCTCGTAGCTCGAGATGAGGGATCCTTTCCCTGCTTTCAACGGGAAACAATTCCCGGCGTTCCCGTCGCATCTCAAGAGGAGGCACTCTCAACAGGAAAGGCGAGAGGAACTCCATGGTGGTACCATCATTCCAAGAGTCCCCCAGATGTCTCAGTCCATTCCAGAGGAACCTCTTTGCCCTGCACTGGCTCATCTTTCACGCCGAGGATCGACTCACACCACGGTGGAACGTTGGACAGACCTGTGGGAAAGCCTCGAGGGAAAGCCTCGTGGGAAAACCACAGATCCTTTGATCCAGGCCACGGGAAGAGTGACATTGCTGCTACAGCCTGGAAGGAAAGCGCACGTACCTGTCCCCACTCGAGACGAGGCCTGACTCCCCTGGGGAGACTCCAGAAGTACCCAAAGATCCATGTCAGCCCCAGAGAGGAAACCTCGGTTCCGGCCCTGACTCCACACAAGGTTTTTGGACCCGGTATTGATGGGAGAGGAATCCCAGAGTCCCTCTAGCAACTCGCATGGGGATTGGCCTCTCCTGAGGCCACCAGGGCGGGTCCCTGAGGTCCCCGTCGTAACTCGAGAACACCTGCCGCAACTCGAGAAAATCCAGGAAGTTCTCACTTCCAGGCGTGATGAGGCCTATTTCCGATGAGGCGTCTGGAGTCTAATGACACCTAACCTCTGGAACTTCGAAAGGGTGTTTCACTCCCTTGCTGCAACTCAAGAAGTTCTCTGCCATACCCGTCTCCACTCGAGAGGAAGCACGATGATCCCGCCCACATCCAGAGGAGCCCCGTTTCCCCCTCGTAGCTCGAGATGAGGGATCCTTTCCCTGCTTTCAACGGGAAAGAATTCCCGGCGTTCCCGTCGCATCTCAAGAGGAGGCACTCTCAACAGGAAAGGCGAGAGGAACTCCATGGTCGTACCACCATTCCAAGAGTCCCCCAGATGTCTCAGTCCATTCCAGAGGAACCTCTTTGCCCTGCACTGGCTCATCTTTCACGCCGAGGATCGACTCACACCACGGTGGCACGTGGGACAGCCCTGTGGGAAAGCCTCGAGGGAAAGCCTTGAGGGAAAACCACAGATCCTTTGATCCACGCGACGGGAAGCGTGACATTGCTGCTACAGCCTGGAAGGAAAGCGCACGTGCATGCCCCCACTCGAGACGAGGCCTGACTCCCCTGGGGAGACTCCAGAAGTACCCAAAGATCCATATCAGCCCCTGAGAGGAATCCTCGATTCCGGCCCTGACTCCACACAAGGTTTTTGGCCCCGGTATCGGCGGGAGAGGAATCCCGAGAGGCCCCCTAGCAACTCGCATGGGGACTGGCCTCTCCTGAGGCCACCAGGGCGGGTCCCTGAGGTCCCCGTCGTAACTCGAGAACACCTGCCGCAACTCGAGAAAATCCAGGAAGTTCTCCCTTCCAGGCGAGATGAGGCCTATTTCCGATGAGGCGTCTGGAGACTAATGACACCTAACCTCTGGAACTTCGAAAGGGTCTTTCACACCCTTGCTGCAACTCAAGAAGTTCACCGCCATACCCGTCTCCACTCGAGAGGAAGCACGATGGTCCCGCCCACATCCAGAGGAGCCCCGTTTCCCCCTCGTAGCTCGAGATGAGGGATCCTTTCCCTGCTTTCAACGGGAAAGAATTCCCGGCGTTCCCGTCGCATCTCAAGAGGAGGCACTCTCAACAGGAAAGGCGAGAGGAACTCCATGGTCGTACCACCATTCCAAGAGTCCCCCAGATGTCTCAGTCCATTACAGAGGAACCTCTTTGCCCTGCACTGGCTCATCTTTCACGCCGAGGATCGACTCACACCACGGTGGCACGTGGGAGAGCCCTGTGGGAAAACCTCGAGGGAAAGCCTCGAGGGAAAACCACAGATCCTTTGATCCAGGCCACGGGAAGCGTGACATTGCTGCTACAGCCTGGAAGGAAAGCCCACGTGCATGCCCCCACTCGAGACGAGGCCTGACTCCCCTGGGGAGACTCCAGAAGTATCCAAAGATCCATGTCAGCCCCTGAGAGGAATCCTCGGTTCCGGCCCTGACTCCACAAAAGGTTTTTGGCCCCGGTATCGACGGGAGAGGAATCCCGAGAGGCCCCCTAGCACCTCGCATGGGGACTGGCCTCTCCTGAGGCCACCAGGGCGGGTCCCTGAGGTCCCCGTCGTAACTCGAGAACACCTGCCGCAACTCGAGAAAATCCAGGAAGTTCTCCCTTCCAGGCGAGATGAGGCCTATTTCCGATGAGGCGTCTGGAGACTAATGACACCTAACCTCTGGAACTTCGAAAGGGTCTTTCACACCCTTGCTGCAACTCAAGAAGTTCACCGCCATACCCGTCTCCACTCGAGAGGAAGCACGATGGTCCCGCCCACATCCAGAGGAGCCCCGTTTCCCCCTCGTAGCTCGAGATGAGGGATCCTTTCCCTGCTTTCAACGGGAAAGAATTCCCGGCGTTCCCGTCGCATCTCAAGAGGAGGCACTCTCAACAGGAAAGGCGAGAGGAACTCCATGGTGGTCCCACCATTCCAAGAGTCCCCCAGATGTCTCAGTCCATTCCAGAGGAACCTCTTTGCCCTGCACTGGCTCATCTTTTACGCCGAGTATCAACTCACACCACGGTGGCACGTGGGACAGACCTGTGGGAAAGCCTCGAGGGAAAAACTCGTGGGAAAACCACAGATCCTTTGATCCACGCCACGGGAAGCGTGACATTGCTGCTACAGCCTGGAAGGAAAGCGCACGTACCTGTCCCCACTCGAGACGAGGCCTGACTCCCCTGGGGAGACTCCAGAAGTACCCAAAGATCCATGTCAGCCCCTGAGAGGAATCCTCGGTTCCGGCCCTGACTCCACACAAGGTTTTTGGACCCGGTATCGACGGGATACGAATTCCAGAGTCCCCCTAGCAACTCGCATGGGGATTGGCCTCTCCTGAGGCCACCAAGGCTGGTCCTTGAGGTCCCCGTCATAACTCGAGAACACCTGCCGCAACTCGAGAAAATCCAGGAAGTTCTCCCTTCCAGGCGAGATGAGGCCTATTTCCGATGAGGCGTCTGGAGACTAATGACACCTAACCTCTGGAACTTCGAAAGGGTCTTTCACTCCCTTGCTGCAACTCAAGAAGTTCTCTGCCATACCCGTCTCCACTCGAGAGGAAGCACGATGGTCCCGCCCACATCCAGAGGAGCCCCGATTCCCCCTCGTAGCTCGAGATGAGGGATCCTTTCCCTGCTTTCAACGGGAAAGTATTCCCGGCGTTCCCGTCGCATCTCAAGAGGAGGCACTCTCAACAGGAAAGGCGAGAGGAACTCCATGGTCGTACCACCATTCCAAGAGTCCCCCAGATGTCTCAGTCCATTCCAGAGGAACCTCTTTGCCCTGCACTGGCTCATCTTTCACGCCGAGGATCGACTCACACCACGGTGGCACATGGGACAGCCCTGTGGGAAAGCTTCGAGGGAAAGCCTCGAGGGAAAACCACAGATCCTTTGATCCACGCGACGGGAAGCGTGACATTCCTGCTACAGCCTGGAAGGAAAGCGCACGTGCATGCCCCCACTCGAGACGAGGCCTGACTCCCCTGGGGAGACTCCACAAGTACCGAAAGATCTATGTCAGCCCCTGAGAGGGATCCTCGATTCCGGCCCTGACTCCACACAAGGTTTTTGGCCCGGGTATCGACGGGAGAGTAATCCCGAGAGGCCCCCTAGCAACTCCCATGGGGACTGGCCGTTACTGAGGCCACCAGGGCGGGTCCCTGAGGTCCCCGTCGTAACTCGAGAACACCTGCCACAACTCGAGAAAATCCAGGAAGTTCTCCCTTCCAGGCGAGATGAGGCCTATTTCCGATGAGGCGTCTGGAGACTAACGACACCTAACCTCTGGAACTTCGAAAGGGTCTTTCACACCCTTGCTGCTACTCAAGAAGTTCACCGCCATACCCGTGTCCACTCGAGAGGAAGCACGATGGTCCCGCCCACATCCAGAGGAGCCCCGTTTCCCCCTCGTAGCTCGAGATGAGGGATCCTTTCCCTGCTTTCAACGGGAAAGAATTCCCGGCATTCCCGTCGCATCTCAAGAGGAGGCACTCTCAACAGGAAAGGCGAGAGGAACTCCATGGTCGTACCACCATTCCAAGAGTCCCCCAGATGTATCAGTCCATTCCAGAGGAACCTCTTTGCCCTGCACTGGCTCATCTTTCACGCCGAGGATCGACTCACACCACGGTGGCACGTGGGACAGCCCTGTGGGAAAGCCTCGAGGCAAAGCCTCGAGGGAAAACCACAGATCCTTTGATCCACGCGACGGGAAGCGTGACATTGCTGCTACAGCCTGGAAGGAAAGCGCACGTGCATGCCCCCACTCGAGACGGGGCCTGACTCCCCTGGGGAGACTCCAGAAGTACCCAAAGATCCATGTCAGCCCCTGAGAGGAATCCTCGGTTCCGGCCCTGACTCCACACAAGGTTTTTGGCCCCGTTATCGACGGGAGAGGAATCCCGAGAGGCCCCCTAGCAACTCGCATGGGGAATTGCCTCTCCTGAGGCCACCAGGGCGGGTCCCTGAGGTCTCCGTCGTAACTCGAGAACACCTGTCGCAACTCGAGAAAATCCAGGAAGTTCTCCCTTCCAGGCGAGATGAGGCCTATTTCCGATGAGGCGTTTGGAGACTAATGACACCTAAACTCTGGAACTTCGAAAGGGTCTTTCACACCCTTGCTGCAACTCAAGAAGTTCACCGTCATACCCGTCTCCACTCGCGAGGAAGCACGATGGTCCCGCCCACATCCAGAGGAGCCCCGTTTCCCCCTCGTAGCTCGAGATGAGGGATCCTTTCCCTGCTTTCAACGGGAAAGAATTCCCGGCGTTCCCGTCGCATCTCAAGAGGAGGCACTCTCAACAGGAAAGGCGAGAGGAACTCCATGGTCGTACCACCATTCCAAGAGTCCCCCAGATGACTCAGTCCATTCCAAAGGAACCTCTTTGCCCTGCACTGGCTCATCTTTCTCGCCGAGGATCGACTCACACCACGGTGGCACATGTGACAGCCCTGTGGGAAAGCCTCGAGGGAAAGCCTCGAGGGAAAACCACAGATCCTTTGATCCACGCGACAGGAAGCGTGACATTGCTGCTACAGCCTGGAAGGAAAGCGCACGTGCATGCCCCCACTCGAGACGAGGCCTGACTCCCCTGGGGAGACTCCAGAAGTACCCAAAGATCCATGTCAGCCCCTGAGAGGAATCCTCGGTTCCGGTCCTGACTCCACACAAGGTTTTTGGCCCCGGTATCGACGGGAGAGGAATCCCGAGAGGCCCCCTAGCAACTCGCATGGGGACTGGCCTCTCCTGAGGCCACCAGGGCGGGTCCCTGAGGTCCCCGTCGTAACTCGAGAACACCTGCCGCAACTCGAGAAAATCCAGGAAGTTCTCCCTTCCAGCCGAGATGAGGCCTATTTCCGATGAGGCGTCTGGAGACTAATGACACCTAACCTCTGGAACTTCGAAAGGGTCTTTCACACCCTTGCTGCAACTCAAGAAGTTCACCGCCATACCCGTCTCCACTCGAGAGGAAGCACGATGGTCCCGCCCACATCCAGAGGAGCCCCGTTTCCCCCTCGTAGCTCGAGATGAGGGATCCTTTCCCTGCTTTCAACGGGAAAGAATTCCCGGCGTTCCCGTCGCATCTCAAGAGGAGGCACTCTCAACAGGAAAGGCGAGAGGAACTCCATGGTCGTACCACCATTCGAAGAGTCCCCCAGATGTCTCAGTCCATTCCAGAGCAACCTCTATGCCCTGCACTGGCTCATCTTTCACGCCGAGGATCGACTCACACCACGGTGGCACGTGGGACAGCCCTGTGGGAAAGCCTCAAGGGAAAGCCTCGAGGGAAAACCACAGATCCTTTGATCCAGGCGACGGAAAGCATGACATTGCTGCTATAGCCTGAAAGGAAAGCGCACGTGCATGCCCCCACTCGAGACGAGGCCTGACTACCCTGGGGAGACTCCAGAAGTACCCAAAGATCCATGTCAGCCCCTGAGAGGAATCCTCGGTTCCGGCCCTGACTCCACACAAGGTTTTTGGCCCCGGTATCGACGGTAGAGGAATCCCGAGAGGCCCCCTAGCAACTCGCATGGGGACTGGCCTCTCCTGAGGCCACCAGGGCGGGTCCCTGAGGTCCCCGTCGTAACTCGAGAACACCTGTCCCAACTCGAGAAAATCCAGGAAGTTCTCCCTTCCAGGCGAGAAGAATCCTATTTCCGATGAGGCGTGTGGAGACTAATGACACCTAAACTCTGGAACTTCGAAAGGGTCTTACACACCCTTGCTGCAACTCAAGAAGTTCACCGCCATACCCGTCTCCACTCGAGAGGAAGCACGATCGTCCCGCCCACATCCAGAGGAGCCCCGTTTCCCCCTCGTAGCTCGAGATGAGGGATCCTTTCCCTGCTTTCAACGGGAAAGAATTCCCGGCGTTCCCGTCGCATCTCAAGAGGAGGCACTCTCAACAGGAAAGGCGAGAGGAACTCCATGGTGGTACCACCATTCCACGAGTCCCCCAGATGTCTCAGTCCATTCCAGAGGAACCTCTTTGCCCTGCACTGGCTCATCTTTAACGCCGAGGATCGACTCACACCACGGTGGAACGTTGGACAGACCTGTGGGAAAGCCTCGAGGGAAAGCCTCGTGGGAAAACCACAGATCCTTTGATCCAGGCCACGGGAAGAGTGACATTGCTGCTACAGCCTGGAAGGAAAGCGCACGTACCTGTCCCCACTCGAGAAGAGGCCTGACTCCCCTGGGGAGACTCCAGAAGTACCCAAAGATCCATGTCAGCCCCAGAGAGGAAACCTCGGTTCCGGCCCTGACTCCACACAAGGTTTTTGGCCCCGGTATCGACGGGAGAGGAATCCCGAGAGGCCCCCTAGCAACTCGCATGGGGACTGGCCTCTCCTGAGGCCACCAGGGCAGGTCCCTGAGGTCCCCGTCGTAACTCGAGAACACCTGCCGCAACTCGAGAAAATCCAGGAAGTTCTCCCTTCCAGGCGAGATGAGGCCTATTTCCGATGAGGCGTCTGGAGACTAATGACACCTAACCTCTGGAACTTCGAAAGGGTCTTTCACACCCTTGCTGCAACTCAAGAAGTTCACCGCCATACCCGTCTCCACTCGAGAGGAAGCACGATGGTCCCGCCCACATCCAGAGGAGCCCCGTTTCCCCCTCGTAGCTCGAGATGAGGGATCCTTTCCCTGCTTTCAACGGGAAAGAATTCCCGGCGTTCCCGTCGCATCTCAAGAGGAGGCACTCTCAACAGGAAAGGCGAGAGGAACTCCATGGTCGTACCACCATTCCAAGAGTCCCCCAGATGTCTCAGTCCATTACAGAGGAACCTCTTTGCCCTGCACTGGCTCATCTTTCACGCCGAGGATCGACTCACACCACGGTGGCACGTGGGAGAGCCCTGTGGGAAAACCTCGAGGGAAAGCCTCGAGGGAAAACCACAGATCCTTTGATCCAGGCCACGGGAAGCGTGACATTGCTGCTACAGCCTGGAAGGAAAGCGCACGTGCATGCCCCCACTCGAGACGAGGCCTGACTCCCCTGGGGAGACTCCAGAAGTATCCAAAGATCCATGTCAGCCCCTGAGAGGAATCCTCGGTTCCGGCCCTGACTCCACACAAGGTTTTTGGCCCCGGTATCGACGGGAGAGGAATCCCGAGAGGCCCCCTAGCACCTCGCATGGGGACTGGCCTCTCCTGAGGCCACCAGGGCGGGTCCCTGAGGTCCCCGTCGTAACTCGAGAACACCTGCCGCAACTCGAGAAAATCCAGGAAGTTCTCCCTTCCAGGCGAGATGAGGCCTATTTCCGATGAGGCGTCTGGAGACTAATGACACCTAATCTCTGGAACTTCGAAAGGGTCTTTCACACCCTTGCTGCAACTCAAGAAGTTCACCGCCATACCCGTCTCCACTCGAGAGGAAGCACGATGGTCCCGCCCACATCCAGAGGAGCCCCGTTTCCCCCTCGTAGCTCGAGATGAGGGATCCTTTCCCTGCTTTCAACGGGAAAGAATTCCCGGCGTTCCCGTCGCATCTCAAGAGGAGGCACTCTCAACAGGAAAGGCGAGAGGAACTCCATGGTCATACCACCATTCCAAGAGTCCCCCAGATGTCTCAGTCCATTCCAGAGGAACCTCGTTGCCCTGCACTGGCTCATCTTTCACGCCGAGGATCGACTCACACCACGGTGGCACGTGGGACAGCCCTGTGGGAAATCCTAGAGGGAAAGCCTCGAGGAAAAACCACAGATCCTTTGATCCACGAGACGGGAAGCGTGACATTCCTGCTACAGCCTGGAAGGAAATCGCACGTGCATGCCCCCACTCGAGACGAGGCCTGACTCCCCTGGGGAGACTCCAGAAGTACCCAAAGATCCATGTCAGCACCTGAGAGGAATCCTCGGTTCCGGCCCTGACTCCACACAAGGTTTTTGGCCCCGGTATCGACGGGAGAGTAATCCCGAGAGGCCCCCTAGCAACTCGCATGGGGACTGGCCTCTCCTGAGGCCACCAGGGCGGGTCCCTGAGGTCCCCGTCGTAACTCGAGAACACCTGCCGCAACTCGAGAAAATCCAGGAAGTTCTCCCTTCCAGGCGTGATGAGGCCTATTTCCGATGAGGCGTCTGGAGACTAATGACACCTAACCTCTGGAACTTCGAAAGGGTCTTTCACTCCCTTGCTGCAACTCAAGAAGTTCTCTGCCATACCCGTCTCCACTCGAGAGGAAGCACGATAGTCCCGCCCACATCCAGAGGAGCCCCGTTTCCCCCTCGTAGCTCGAGATGAGGGATCCTTTCCCTGCTTTCAACGGGAAAGAATTCCCGGCGTTCCCGTCGCATCTCAAGAGGAGGCACTCTCAACAGGAAAGGCGAGAGGAACTCCATGGTCGTACCACCATTCCAAGAGTCCCCCAGATGTCTCAGTCCATTCCAGAGGAACCTCTTTGCCCTGCACTGGCTCATCTTTCACGCCGAGGATCGACTCACACCACGGTGGCACGTGGGACAGCCCTGTGGGAAAGCCTCGAGGGAAAGCCTTGAGGGAAAACCACAGATCCTTTGATCCACGCGACGGGAAGCGTGACATTGCTGCTACAGCCTGGAAGGAAAGCGCACGTGCATGCCCCCACTCGAGACGAGGCCTGACTCCCCTGGGGAGACTCCAGAAGTACCCAAAGATCCATATCAGCCCCTGAGAGGAATCCTCGATTCCGGCCCTGACTCCACACAAGGTTTTTGGCCCCGGTATCGGCGGGAGAGGAATCCCGAGAGGCCCCCTAGCAACTCGCATGGGGACTGGCCTCTCCTGAGGCCACCAGGGCGGGTCCCTGAGGTCCCCGTCGTAACTCGAGAACACCTGCCGCAACTCGAGAAAATCCAGGAAGTTCTCCCTTCCAGGCGAGATGAGGCCTATTTCCGATGAGGCGTCTGGAGACTAATGACACCTAACCTCTGGAACTTCGAAAGGGTCTTTCACACCCTTGCTGCAACTCAAGAAGTTCACCGCCATACCCGTCTCCACTCGAGAGGAAGCACGATGGTCCCGCCCACATCCAGAGGAGCCCCGTTTCCCCCTCGTAGCTCGAGATGAGGGATCCTTTCCCTGCTTTCAACGGGAAAGAATTCCCGGCGTTCCCGTCGCATCTCAAGAGGAGGCACTCTCAACAGGAAAGGCGAGAGGAACTCCATGGTCGTACCACCATTCCAAGAGTCCCCCAGATGTCTCAGTCCATTACAGAGGAACCTCTTTGCCCTGCACTGGCTCATCTTTCACGCCGAGGATCGACTCACACCACGGTGGCACGTGGGAGAGCCCTGTGGGAAAACCTCGAGGGAAAGCCTCGAGGGAAAACCACAGATCCTTTGATCCAGGCCACGGGAAGCGTGACATTGCTGCTACAGCCTGGAAGGAAAGCGCACGTGCATGCCCCCACTCGAGACGAGGCCTGACTCCCCTGGGGAGACTCCAGAAGTATCCAAAGATCCATGTCAGCCCCTGAGAGGAATCCTCGGTTCCGGCCCTGACTCCACACAAGGTTTTTGGCCCCGGTATCGACGGGAGAGGAATCCCGAGAGGCCCCCTAGCACCTCGCATGGGGACTGGCCTCTCCTGAGGCCACCAGGGCGGGTCCCTGAGGTCCCCGTCGTAACTCGAGAACACCTGCCGCAACTCGAGAAAATCCAGGAAGTTCTCCCTTCCAGGCGAGATGAGGCCTATTTCCGATGAGGCGTCTGGAGACTAATGACACCTAACCTCTGGAACTTCGAAAGGGTCTTTCACACCCTTGCTGCAACTCAAGAAGTTCACCGCCATACCCGTCTCCACTCGAGAGGAAGCACGATGGTCCCGCCCACATCCAGAGGAGCCCCGTTTCCCCCTCGTAGCTCGAGATGAGGGATCCTTTCCCTGCTTTCAACGGGAAAGAATTCCCGGCGTTCCCGTCGCATCTCAAGAGGAGGCACTCTCAACAGGAAAGGCGAGAGGAACTCCATGGTCATACCACCATTCCAAGAGTCCCCCAGATGTCTCAGTCCATTCCAGAGGAACCTCTTTGCCCTGCACTGGCTCATCTTTCACGCCGAGGATCGACTCACACCACGGTGGCACGTGGGACAGCCCTGTGGGAAATCCTAGAGGGAAAGCCTCGAGGAAAAACCACAGATCCTTTGATCCACGAGACGGGAAGCGTGACATTCCTGCTACAGCCTGGAAGGAAATCGCACGTGCATGCCCCCACTCGAGACGAGGCCTGACTCCCCTGGGGAGACTCCAGAAGTACCCAAAGATCCATGTCAGCACCTGAGAGGAATCCTCGGTTCCGGCCCTGACTCCACACAAGGTTTTTGGCCCCGGTATCGACGGGAGAGGAATCCCGAGAGGCCCCCTAGCAACTCGCATGGGGACTGGCCTCTCCTGAGGCCACCAGGGCGGGTCCCTGAGGTCCCCGTCGTAACTCGAGAACACCTGCCGCAACTCGAGAAAATCCAGGAAGTTCTCCCTTCCAGGCGAGATGAGGCCTATTTCCGATGAGGCGTCTGGAGACTAATGAAACCTAACCTCTGGAACTTCGAAAGGGTCTTTCACACCCTTGCTGCTACTCAAGAAGTTCACCGCCATACACGTCTCCACTCGAGAGGAAGCACGATGGTCCCGCCCACATCCAGAGGAGCCCCGTTTCCCCCTCGTAGCTCGAGATGAGGGATCCTTTCCCTGCTTTCAACGGGAAAGAATTCCCGGCGTTCCCGTCGCATCTCAAGAGGAGGCACTCTCAACAGTAAAGGCGAGAGGAAATCCATGGTCGTACCACCATTCCAAGAGTCCCCCAGATGTCTCAGTCCATTCGAGAGGAAGCTCTTTGCCCTGCACTGGCTCATCTTTCACGCCGAGGATCGACTCACACCACGGTGGCACGTGGGACAGCCCTGTGGGAAAGCCTCGACGGAAAGCCTCGAGGGAAAACCACAGATCCTTTGATCCACGCGACGGGAAGCGTGACATTGCTGCTACAGCCTGGAAGTAAAGCGCACGTGCATGCCCCCACTCGAGACGAGTCCTGACTCCCCTAGGGAGACTCCAGAAGTACCCAAAGATCCATGTCACCCCTGAGAGGAAACCTCGTTTCCGGCCCTGACTCCACACAAGGTTTTTGGCCCCGGTATCGACGGGAGAGGAATTCTGAGAGGCCCCCTATCAACTCGCATGGGGACTGGCCTTTCCTGAGGCCACCATGGCGGGTCCCTGAGGTCCCCGTCGTAACTCCAGAACACCTGCCGCAACTCGAGAAAATCCAGGAAGTTCTCCCTTCCAGCCGAGATGAGGCCTATTTCCGATGAGGCGTCTGGAGACTAATGACACCTAACCTCTGGAACTTCGAAAGGGTCTTTCACACCCTTGCTGCTACTCAAGAAGTTCACCGCCATACCCGTCTCCACTCGAGAGGAAGCACGATGGTCCCGCCCACATCCAGAGGAGCCCCGTTTCCCCCACGTAGCTCGAGATGAGGGATCCTTTCCCTGCTTTCAACGGGAAAGAATTCCCGGCGTTCCCGTCGCATCTCAAGAGGAGGCACTCTCAACAGGAAAGGCGAGAGGAACTCCATGGTCGTACCACCATTCCAAGAGTCCCCCAGATGTCTCAGTCCATTCGAGAGGAAGATCTTTGCCCTGTACTGGCTCATCTTTCACGCCGAGGATCGACTCACACCACGGTGGCACGTGGGACAGCCCTGTGGGAAAGCCTCGAGGGAAAGCCTCGAGGGAAAACCACAGATCCTTTGATCCACGCGACGGGAAGCGTGACATTGCTGCTACAGCCTGGAAGTAAAGCGCACGTGCATGCCCCCACTCGAGACGAGTCCTGACTCCCCTAGGGAGACTCCAGAAGTACCCAAAGATCCATGTCACCCCTGAGAGGAAACCTCGTTTCCGGCCCTGACTCCACACAAGGTTTTTGGCCCCGGTATCGACGGGAGAGGAATTCTGAGAGGCCCCCTATCAACTCGCATGGGGACTGGCCTTTCCTGAGGCCACCATGGCGGGTCCCTGAGGTCCCCGTCGTAACTCCAGAACACCTGCCGCAACTCGAGAAAATCCAGGAAGTTCTCCCTTCCAGCCGAGATGAGGCCTATTTCCGATGAGGCGTCTGGAGACTAATGACACCTAACCTCTGGAACTTCGAAAGGGTCTTTCACACCCTTGCTGCTACTCAAGAAGTTCACCGCCATACCCGTCTCCACTCGAGAGGAAGCACGATGGTCCCGCCCACATCCAGAGGAGCCCCGTTTCCCCCACGTAGCTCGAGATGAGGGATCCTTTCCCTGCTTTCAACGGGAAAGAATTCCCGGCGTTCCCGTCGCATCTCAAGAGGAGGCACTCTCAACAGGAAAGGCGAGAGGAACTCCATGGTCGTACCACCATTCCAAGAGTCCCCCAGATGTCTCAGTCCATTCGAGAGGAAGATCTTTGCCCTGTACTGGCTCATCTTTCACGCCGAGGATCGACTCACACCACGGTGGCACGTGGGACAGCCCTGTGGGAAAGCCTCGAGGGAAAGCCTCGAGGGAAAACCACAGATTCTTTGATCCACGCGACAGGAAGCGTGACATTGCTGCTACAGCCTGGAAGGAAAGCGCACGTGCATGCCCCCACTCGAGACGAGGCCTGACTCCCCTGGGGAGACTCCAGAAATACCCAAAGTTCCATGTCACCCCTGAGAGGAAACCTCGGTTCCGGCCCTGACTCCACACAAGGTTTTTGGCCCCGGTATCGACGGGAGAGGAATCCTGAGAGGCCCCCTAGCAACTCGCATGGGGACTGGCCTTTCCTAAGGCCAACAGGGCGGGTCCCTGAGGTCCCCGTCGTAACTCGAGAACACCTGCCGCAACTCGAGAAAATCCAGGAAGTTCTCCCTTCCAGGCGAGATGAGGCCTATTTCCAATGAGGCGTCTGGAGACTAATGACACCTAACCTCTGGAACTTCGAAAGGGTCTTTCACACCCTTGCTGCAACTCAAGAAGTTCACCGCCATACCCGTCTCCACTCGAGAGGAAGCACGATGGTCCCGCCCACATCCAGAGGAGCCCCGTTTCCCCCTCGTAGCTCGAGATGAGGGATCCTTTCCCTGCTTTCAACGGGAAAGAATTCCCGGCATTTCCTCGCATCTCAAGAGGAGGCACTCTCAACAGGAAAGGCGAGAGGAACTCTATGGTCGTACCACCATTCCAAGAATCCCCCAGATGTCTCAGTCCATTCCAGAGGAACCTCTTTGCCCTGCACTGGATAATCTTTCACGCCGAGGATCGACTCACACCACGGTGGCAAGTGGGACAGCCCTGTGGGAAAGCCTCGAGGGAAAGCCTCGAGGGAAAACCACAGATCCTTTGATCCACGCGAAGGTAAGCGTGACATTGCTGCTACAGCCTGGAAGAAAAGCGCTCGCGCATGCCCCCACTCGAAACGAGGCCTGACTCCAGTGGGGAGACTCCAGAAGTACCCAAAGATCCATGTCAGCCCCTGAGAGGAATACTCGGTTCCGGCCTTGACTTCACACAAGGTTCTTGGCCCCGGTATCGACGGGAGAGGAATCCCGAGAGGCCCCCTAGCAACTCGCATGGGGACTGGCCTCTCCTGAGGCCACCAGGGCGGGTCCCTGAGGTCCCCGTCGTAACTCGAGAACACCTCCCGCAACTCGAGAAAATCCAGGAAGTTCTCCCTTCCAGGCCAGATGAGGCCTATTTCCAATGAGGCGTCTGGAGACTAATGACACCTAACCTCTGGAACTTCGAAAGGGTCTTTCACACCCTTGCTGCTACTCAAGAAGTTCACCGCCATACCCGTCTCCACTCGAGAGGAAGCACGATGGTCCCGCCCACATCCAGAGGAGCCCCGTTTCACCCTCGTAGCTCGAGATGAGGGATCCTTTCCCTGCTTTCAACGGGAAAGAATTCCCGGCGTTCCCGTCGCATCTCAAGAGGAGGCACTCTCAACAGGAAAGGCGAGAGGATCTCCATGGTCGTACCACCATTCCAAGAGTCCCCCAGATGTCTCAGTCCATTCCAGAGGAACCTCTTTGCCCTGAACTGGCTCATCTTTCACGCCGAGGATCGACTCACACCACGGTGGCACGTGGGACAGCCCTGTGGGAAAGCCTCGAGGGAAAACCACAGATCCTTTGATCCACGCGACGGGAAGCGTGACATTGCTGCTACAGCCTGGAAGGAAAGCGCACGTGCATGCCCCCACTCGAGACGAGGCCTGACTCCCCTGGGGAGACTCCAGAAATACCCAAAGTTCCATGTCACCCCTGAGAGAAAACCTCGGTTCCGGCCCTTACTCCACACAAGGTTTTTGGCCCCGGTATCGACGGGAGAGGAATCCTGAGAGGCCCCCTAGCAACTCGCATGGGGAATGGCCTTTCCTGAGGCCACCATGGCGGGTCCCTGAGGTCCCCGTCGTAACTCGAGAACACCTGCCGCAACTCGAGAAAATCCAGGAAGTTCTCCCTTCCAGCCGAGATGAGGCCTATTTCCGATGAGGCGTCTGGAGACTAATGACACCTAACCTCTGGAACTTCGAAAGGGTCTTTCACACCCTTGCTGCTACTCAAGAAGTTCACCGCCATACCCGTCTCCACTCGAGAGGAAGCACGATGGTCCCGCCCACATCCAGAGGAGCCCCGTTTCCCCCTCGGAGCTCGAGATGAGGGATCCTTTCCCTGCTTTCAACGGGAAAGAATTCCCGGCGTTCCCGTCGCATCTCAAGAGGAGGCACTCTCAACAGGAAAGGCGAGAGGAACTCCATGGTCGTACCACCTTTCCAAGAGTCCCCCAGATGTCTCAGTCCATTCCAGAGGAACCTCTTTGCCCTGCACTGGCTCATCTTTCACGCCGAGGATCGACTCACACCACGGTGGCACGTGGGACATCCCTGTGGCAAAGCCTCGAGGGAAAGCCTCGAGGGAAAACCACAGATCCTTTTATCCACGCGACGGGAAGCGTGACATTGCTGCTACAGCCTGGAAGGAGAGCGCACATGCATGCCCCCACTCGAGACGAGGCCTGACTCCCCTGGGGAGACTCCAGAAATACCCAAAGTTCCATGTCACCTCTGAGAGGAAACCTCGGTTCCGACCCTGACTCCACACAAGGTTTTTGGCCCCGGTATCGACGGGAGAGGAATCCCGAGAGGCCCCCTAGCAACTCGCATGGGGACTGGCCTCTCCTGAGGCCACCAGGGCGGGTCCCTGAGGTCCCCGTCGTAACTCGAGAACACCTCCCGCAACTCGAGAAAATCCAGGAAGTTCTCCCTTCCAGGCCAGATGAGGCCTATTTCCAATGAGGCGTCTGGAGACTAATGACACCTAACCTCTGGAACTTCGAAAGGGTCTTTCACACCCTTGCTGCTACTCAAGAAGTTCACCGCCATACCCGTCTCCACTCGAGAGGAAGCACGATGGTCCCGCCCACATCCAGAGGAGCCCCGTTTCCCCCTCGTAGCTCGAGATGAGGGATCCTTTCCCTGCTTTCAACGGGAAAGGATTCCCGGCGTTCCCGTCGCATCTCAAGAGGAGGCACTCTCAACAGGAAAGGCGAGAGGATCTCCATGGTCGTACCACCATTCCAAGAGTCCCCCAGATGTCTCAGTCCATTGCAGAGGAACCTCTTTGCCCTGCACTGGCTCATCTTTCACGCCGAGGATCGACTCACACCACGGTGGAACGTGGGAAAGCCCTGTGGGAAAGCCTCGAGGGAAAGCCTCGAGGGAAAACCACAGATACATTGATCCACGCGACGGGAAGCGTGACATTGCTGCTACAGCCTGGAAGGAAAGCGCACGTGCATGCCCCCACTCGAGACGAGGCCTGACTCCCCTGGGGAGACTCCAGAAATACCCAAAGTTCCATGTCACCCCTGAGAGAAAACCTCGGTTCCGGCCCTTACTCCACACAAGGTTTTTGGCCCCGGTATCGACGGGAGAGGAATCCTGAGAGGCCCCCTAGCAACTCGCATGGGGACTGGCCTTTCCTGAGGCCACCATGGCGGGTCCCTGAGGTCCCCATCGTAACTCGAGAACACCTGCCGCAACTCGAGAAAATCCAGGAAGTTCTCCCTTCCAGGCGATATGAGGCCTATTTCCTATGAGGCGTCTGGAGACTAATGACACCTAACCTCTGGAACTTCGAAAGGGTCTTTCACACCCTTGCTGCTACTCAAGAAGTTCACCGCCATACCCGTCTCCACTCGAGAGGAAGCACGATGGTCCCGCCCACATCCAGAGGAGCCCCGTTTCCCCCTCGTAGCTCGAGATGAGGGATCCTTTCCCTGCTTTCAACGGGAAAGAATTCCCGGCGTTCCCGTCGCATCTCAAGAGGAGGCACTCTCAACAGGAAAGGCGAGAGGAACTCCATGGTCGTACCACCATTCCAAGAGTCCCCCAGATGTCTCAGTCCATTCCAGAGGAACCTCTTTGCCCTGCACTGGCTCATCTTTCACTCCGAGGATCGACTCACACCACGGTGGCAAGTGGGACAGCCCTGTGGGAAAGCCTCGAGGGAAAGCCTCGAGGGAAAACCACAGATCCTTTGATCCACGCGAAGGTAAGTGTGACATTGCTGCTACAGCCTGGAAGAAAAGCGCTCGTGCATGCCCCCACTTGAAACGAGGCCTGACTCCAGTGGGGAGACTCCAGAAGTACCCAAAGATCCATGTCAGCCCCTGAGAGGAATCCTCGGTTCCGGCCCTGACTCCAAACAAGGTTTTTGGCCCCGGTATCGACAGGAGAGGAATCCTGAGAGGCCCCCTAGCAACTCGCATGGGGACTGGCTTTTCCTGAGGCCACCAGGGCGGTTCCCTGAGGTCCCCGTCGTAACTCGAGAACACCTGCCGCAACTCGAGAAAATCCAGGATGTTCTCCCTTCCAGGCGAGATGAGGCCTATTTCCTATGAGGCGTCTGGAGACTAATGACACCTAACCTCTGGAACTTCGAAAGGGTCTTTCACACCCTTGCTGCAACACAAGAAGTTCACCGCCATACCCGTCTCCACTCGAGAGGAAGCACGATGGTCCCGCCCACATCCAGAGGAGCCCCGTTTCCCCCTCGTAGCTCGAGATGAGGGATCCTTTCCCTGCTTTCAACGGGAAAGAATTCCCGGCGTTCCCGTCGCATCTCAAGAGGAGGCACTCTCAACAGGAAAGGCGAGAGGAACTCCATGGTCGTACCACCATTCCAAGAGTCCCCCAGATGTCTCAGTCCATTCCAGAGGAACCTCTTTGCCCTGCACTGGCTCATCTTTCACGCCGAGGACGACTCACACCACGGTGGCACGTGTGACAGCCCTGTGGGAAAGCCTCGAGGGAAAACCACAGATCCTTTGATCCACGCGATGGGAAGCGTGACATTGCTGCTACAGCCTGGAAGGAAAGCGCACGTGCATGCCCCCACTCGAGACGAGTCCTGACTCCCGTAGGGAGACTCCAGAAGTACCCAAAGATCCATGTCACCCCTGAGAGGAAACCTCGGTTCCGGCCCTGACTCCACACAAGGTTTTTGGCCCCGGTATCGACGGGAGAGGAATCCCGAGAGGCCCCCTAGCAACTCGCATGGGGACTGGCCTCTCCTGAGGCCACCAGGGCGGGTCCCTGAGGTCCCCGTCGTAACTCGAGAACACCTCCCGCAACTCGAGAAAATCCAGGAAGTTCTCCCTTCCAGGCCAGATGAGGCCTATTTCCAAAGAGGCGTCTGGAGACTAATGACACCTAACCTCTGGAACTTCGAAAGGGTCTTTCACACCCTTGCTGCTACTCAAGAAGTTCACCGCCATACCCGTCTCCACTCGAGAGGAAGCACGATGGTCCCGCCCACATCCAGAGGAGCCCCGTTTCCCCCTCGTAGCTCGAGATGAGGGATCCTTTCCCTGCTTTCAACGGGAAAGAATTCCCGGCGTTCCCGTCGCATCTCAAGAGGAGGCACTCTCAACAGGAAAGGCGAGAGGAACTCCATGGTCGTACCACCTTTCCAAGAGTCCCCCAGATGTCTCAGTCCATTCCAGAGGAACCTCTTTGCCCTGCACTGGCTCATCTTTCACGCCGAGGATCGACTCACACCACGGTGGCACGTGGGACATCCCTGTGGCAAAGCCTCGAGGGAAAGCCTCGAGGGAAAACCACAGATCCTTTTATCCACGCGACGGGAAGCGTGACATTGCTGCTACAGCCTGGAAGGAAAGCGCACATGCATGCCCCCACTCGAGACGAGGCCTGACTCCCCTGGGGAGACTCCAGAAATACCCAAAGTTCCATGTCACCTCTGAGAGGAAACCTCGGTTCCGACCCTGACTCCACACAAGGTTTTTGGCCCCGGTATCGACGGGAGAGGAATCCCGAGAGGCCCCCTAGCAACTCGCATGGGGACTGGCCTCTCCTGAGGCCACCAGGGCGGGTCCCTGAGGTCCCCGTCGTAACTCGAGAACACCTCCCGCAACTCGAGAAAATCCAGGAAGTTCTCCCTTCCAGGCCAGATGAGGCCTATTTCCAATGAGGCGTCTGGAGACTAATGACACCTAACCTCTGGAACTTCGAAAGGGTCTTTCACACCCTTGCTGCTACTCAAGAAGTTCACCGCCATACCCGTCTCCACTCGAGAGGAAGCACGATGGTACCGCCCACATCCAGAGGAGCCCCGTTTCCCCCTCGTAGCTCGAGATGAGGGATCCTTTCCCTGCTTTCAACGGGAAGGGATTCCCGGCGTTCCCGTCGCATCTCAAGAGGAGGCACTCTCAACAGGAAAGGCGAGAGGATCTCCATGGTCGTACCACCATTCCAAGAGTCCCCCAGATGTCTCAGTCCATTGCAGAGGAACCTCTTTGCCCTGCACTGGCTCATCTTTCACGCCGAGGATCGACTCACACCACGGTGGAACGTGGGAAAGCCCTGTGGGAAAGCCTCGAGGGAAAGCCTCGAGGGAAAACCACAGATACTTTGATCCACGCGACGGGAAGCGTGACATTGCTGCTACAGCCTGGAAGGAAAGCGCACGTGCATGCCCCCACTCGAGACGAGGCCTGACTCCCCTGGGGAGACTCCAGAAATACCCAAAGTTCCATGTCACCCCTGAGAGAAAACCTCGGTTCCGGCCCTTACTCCACACAAGGTTTTTGGCCCCGGTATCGACGGGAGAGGAATCCTGAGAGGCCCCCTAGCAACTCGCATGGGGACTGGACTTTCCTGAGGCCACCATGGCGGGTCCCTGAGGTCCCCATCGTAACTCGAGAACACCTGCCGCAACTCGAGAAAATCCAGGAAGTTCTCCCTTCCAGGCGATATGAGGCCTATTTCCTATGAGGCGTCTGGAGACTAATGACACCTAACCTCTGGAACTTCGAAAGGGTCTTTCACACCCTTGCTGCTACTCAAGAAGTTCACCGCCATACCCGTCTCCACTCGAGAGGAAGCACGATGGTCCCGCCCACATCCAGAGGAGCCCCGTTTCCCCCTCGTAGCTCGAGATGAGGGATCCTTTCCCTGCTTTCAACGGGAAAGAATTCCCGGCGTTCCCGTCGCATCTCAAGAGGAGGCACTCTCAACAGGAAAGGCGAGAGGAACTCCATGGTCGTACCACCATTCCAAGAGTCCCCCAGATGTCTCAGTCCATTCCAGAGGAACCTCTTTGCCCTGCACTGGCTCATCTTTCACTCCGAGGATCGACTCACACCACGGTGGCAAGTGGGACAGCCCTGTGGGAAAGCCTCGAGGGAAAGCCTCGAGGGAAAACCACAGATCCTTTGATCCACGCGAAGGTAAGTGTGACATTGCTGCTACAGCCTGGAAGAAAAGCGCTCGTGCATGCCCCCACTTGAAACGAGGCCTGACTCCAGTGGGGAGACTCCAGAAGTACCCAAAGATCCATGTCAGCCCCTGAGAGGAATCCTCGGTTCCGGCCCTGACTCCAAACAAGGTTTTTGGCCCCGGTATCGACAGGAGAGGAATCCTGAGAGGCCCCCTAGCAACTCGCATGGGGACTGGCTTTTCCTGAGGCCACCAGGGCGGTTCCCTGAGGTCCCCGTCGTAACTCGAGAACACCTGCCGCAACTCGAGAAAATCCAGGATGTTCTCCCTTCCAGGCGAGATGAGGCCTATTTCCTATGAGGCGTCTGGAGACTAATGACACCTAACCTCTGGAACTTCGAAAGGGTCTTTCACACCCTTGCTGCAACACAAGAAGTTCACCGCCATACCCGTCTCCACTCGAGAGGAAGCACGATGGTCCCGCCCACATCCAGAGGAGCCCCGTTTCCCCCTCGTAGCTCGAGATGAGGGATCCTTTCCCTGCTTTCAACGGGAAAGAATTCCCGGCGTTCCCGTCGCATTTCAAGAGGAGGCACTCTCAACAGGAAAGGCGAGAGGAACTCCATGGTCGTACCACCATTCCAAGAGTCCCCCAGATGTCTCAGTCCATTCCAGAGGAACCTCTTTGCCCTGCACTGGCTCATCTTTCACGCCGAGGACGACTCACACCACGGTGGCACGTGTGACAGCCCTGTGGAAAAGCCTCGAGGGAAAACCACAGATCCTTTGATCCACGCGATGGGAAGCGTGACATTGCTGCTACAGCCTGGAAGGAAAGCGCACGTGCATGCCCCCACTCGAGACGAGTCCTGACTCCCGTAGGGAGACTCCAGAAGTACCCAAAGATCCATGTCACCCCTGAGAGGAAACCTCGGTTCCGGCCCTGACTCCACACAAGGTTTTTGGCCCCGGTATCGACGGGAGAGGAATCCCGAGAGGCCCCCTAGCAACTCGCATGGGGACTGGCCTCTCCTGAGGCCACCAGGGCGGGTCCCTGAGGTCCCCGTCGTAACTCGAGAACACCTCCCGCAACTCGAGAAAATCCAGGAAGTTCTCCCTTCCAGGCCAGATGAGGCCTATTTCCAATGAGGCGTCTGGAGACTAATGACACCTAACCTCTGGAACTTCGAAAGGGTCTTTCACACCCTTGCTGCTACTCAAGAAGTTCACCGCCATACCCGTCTCCACTCGAGAGGAAGCACGATGGTCCCGCCCACATCCAGAGGAGCCCCGTTTCCCCCTCGTAGCTCGAGATGAGGGATCCTTTCCCTGCTTTCAACGGGAAAGAATTCCCGGCGTTCCCGTCGCATCTCAAGAGGAGGCACTCTCAACAGGAAAGGCGAGAGGATCTCCATGGTCGTACCACCATTCCAAGAGTCCGCCAGATGTCTCAGTCCATTCCAGAGGAACCTCTTTGCCCTGCACTGGCTCATCTTTCACGCCGAGGATCGACTCACACCACGGTGGAACGTGGGAAAGCCCTGTGGGAAAGCCTCGAGGGAAAGCCTCGAGGGAAAACCACAGATCCTTTGATCCACGCGACGGGAAGCGTGACATTGCTGCTACAGCCTGGAAGGAAAGCGCACGTGCATGCCCCCACTCGAGACGAGGCCTGACTCCCCTAGGGAGACTCCAGAAGTACCCAAAGATCCATGTCACCCCTGAGAGGAAACCTCGTTTCCGGCCCTGACTCCACACAAGGTTGTTGGCCCCGGTATCGACGGGAGAGGAATCCTGAGAGGCCCCCTAGCAACTCGCATGGGGACTGGCCTTTCCTGAGGCCACCATGGCGGGTCCCTGAGGTCCCCGTCGTAACTCGAGAACACCTGCCGCAACTCGAGAAAATCCAGAAAGTTCTCCCTTCCAGCCGAGATGAGGCCTATTTCCGATGAGGCGTCTGGAGACTAATGACACCTAACCTCTGGAAATTCGAAAGGGTCTTTCACACCCTTGCTGCTACTCAAGAAGTTCACCGCCATACCCGTCTCCACTCGAGAGGAAGCACGATGGTCCCGCCCACATCCAGAGGAGCCCCGTTTCCCCCTCGTAGCTCGAGATGAGGGATCCTTTCCCTGCTTTCAACGGGAAAAAATTCCCGGCGTTCCCGTCGCATCTCAAGAGGAGGCACTCTCAACAGGAAAGGCGAGAGGAACTCCATGGTCGTACCACCATTCCAAGAGTCCCCCAGATGTCTCAGTCCATTCCAGAGGAACCTCTTTGCCCTGCACTGGCTCAGCTTTCACGCCGAGGATCGACTCACACCACGGTGGCACGTGGGACAGCCCTGTGGGAAAGCCTCGACGGAAAGCCTCGAGGGAAAACCACAGATCCTTTGATCTACGCGACGGGAAGCGTGACATTGCTGCTTCAGCCTGGAGGGAAAGCGCACGTGCATGCCCCCACTCGAGACGAGGCCTGACTCCCCTGGGGAGACTCCAGAAGTACCCAAAGATCCATGTCAGCCCCTGAGAGGAATCCTCGTTTCCGGCCCTGACTCCACACAAGGATTTGGCCAGGGTATCGACGGGAGAGAAATCCCGAGAGGCCCCCTAGCAACTCGCTTGGGGACTGGCCTCTCCTGAGGCCACCAGGGCGGGTCCCTGAGGTCCCCATCGTAACTCGAGATCACCTGCCGCAACTCGAGAAAATCCAGGAAGTTCTCCCTTTCAGGCGAGATGAGGCCTATTTCCGATGAGGCGTCTAGAGACTAATGACACCTAAACTATGGAACTTCGAAAGGGTCTTTCACACCCTTGCTGCAACTCAAGTAGTTCACCGCCATACCCGTATCCACTCGAGAGGAAGCACGATGGTCCCGCCCACATCCAGAGGAGCCCCGCTTCCCCCTCGGAGCTCGAGATGAGGGATCCTTTCCCTGCTTTCAACGGGAAAGTATTCCCGGCGTTCCTGTCGCATCTCAAGAGGAGGCACTCTCAACAGGAAAGGCGAGAGGAACTCCATGGTCGTACCACCATTCCAAGAGTCCCCCAGATGTCTCAGTCCATTCCAGAGGAACCTCTTTGCCCTGCACTGGCTCATCTTTCACGCCGAGGATCGACTCACACCACGGTGGCACGTGGGACAGCCCTGTGGGAAAGCCTCGAGGGAAAACCACAGATCCTTTGATCCACGCGACGGGAAGCGTGACATTGCTGCTACAGCCTGGAAGGAAAGCGCACGTGCATGCCCCCACTCGAGACGAGGCCTGACTCCCCTGGGGAGACTCCAGAAGTACCCAAAGATCCTTGTCACCCCTGAGAGGAATTCTCGGTCCCGGCCCTGACTCCACACAAGGTTTTTGGCCCCGGTATCGACGGGAGAGGAATCCCGAGAGGCCCCCTAGCAACTCGCATGGGGACTGGCCTCTCTTGAGGCCACCCGGGCGGGTCCCTGAGGTCCCCGTCGTAACTCGAGAACACCTGCCGCAACTCAAGAAAATCCAGGAAGTTCTCCCTTCCAGGCGAGATGAGGCCTATTTCCGATGAGGCGTCTGGAGACTAATGACACCTAACCTCTGGAACTTCGAAAGGGTCTTTCACACCCTTGTTGCAACTCAAGAAGTTCACCGCCATACCCGTCTCCACTCGAGAGGAAGTACGATGGTCCCGCCCACATCCAGAGGAGCCCCGTTTCCCCCTCGGAGCTCGAGATGAGGGATCCTTTCCCTGCTTTCAACGGGAAAGAATTCCCGGCGTTCCCGTCGCATCTCAACAGGAGGCACTCTCAACAGGAAAGGCGAGAGGAACTCCATGGTCGTACCACCATTCCAAGACTCCCCCAGATGTCTCAGTCCATTCCAGAGGAAACTCTTTGCCCTGCACTGGCTCATCTTTCACGCCGAGGATCGACTCACACCACGGTGGCACGTGGGACAGCCCTGTGGGAAAGCCTCGAGGGAAAGCCTCGAGGGAAAACCACAGATCCTTTGATCCACGCGACGGGAAGCGTGACATTGCTGCTACAGCCTGGTAGGAAAGCGCACGTGCATGGCCCCACTCGAGAGGAGGCCTGACTCCCCTGGGGAGACTCCAGAAGTACCCAAAGATCCATGTCACCCCTGAGAGGAATCCTCGGTCCCGGCCCTGACTACACACAAGGTTTTTGGCCCCGGTATCGACGGGAGAGGAATCCCGAGAGGCCCCCTAGCAACTCGCATGGGGACTGGCCTCTCCTTAGGCCACCAGGGCGGGTCCCTGAGGTCCCCGTCGTAACTCGAGAACACCTGCCGCAACTCGAGAAAATCCAGGAAGTTCTCCCTTCCAGGCGAGATGAGGCCTATTTCCGATGAGGCGTCTGGAGACTAATGACACCTAACCTCTGGAACTTTGAAAGGGTCTTTCACACCCTTGCTGCAACTCAAGAAGTTCACCGCCATACCCGTCTCCACTCGAGAGGAAGCACGATGGTCCCGCCCACATCCAGAGGAGCCCCGTTTCCCCCTCGGAGCTCGAGATGAGGGATCCTTTCCCTGCTTTCAACGGGAAAGAATTCCCGGCGTTCCCGTCACATCTCAAGAGGAGGCACTCTCAACAGGAAAGGCGAGAGGAACTCCATGGTCGTACCACCATTCCAAGAGTCCCCCAGATGTCTCAGTCCATTCCAGAGGAACCTCTTTGCCCTGCACTGGCTCATTTTTCACGCCGAGGATCGACTCACACCACGGTGGCACGTGGGACAGCCCTGTGGGAAAGCCTCGAGGGAAAGCCTCGAGGGAAAACCACAGATCCTTTGATCCATGCGACGGGAAGCGTGACATTGCTGCTACAGCCTGGAAGGAAAGCACACGTGCATGCCCCCACTCGAGACGAGGCCTGACTCCCCTGGGGAGACTCCAGAAGTACCCAAAGATCCATGTCAGCCCCTGAGAGGAATCCTCGGTTCGGGCCCTGACTCCACACAAGGTTCTTGGCCCCGGTATCGACGGGAGAGGAATCACGAGAGGCCCCCTAGCAACTCGCATGGGGACTGGCCTCTCCTTAGGCCACCAGGGCGGGTCCCTGAGGTCCCCGTCGTAACTCGAGAACACCTGCCGTAACTCGAGAAAATCCAGGAAGTTCTCCCTTCCAGGCGAGATGAGGCCTATTTCCGATGAGGCGTCTGGAGACTAATGACACCTAACCTCTGGAATTTCGAAAGGGTCTTTCACACCCTTGCTGCAACTCAAGAAGTTCACCGCCATACCCGTCTCCACTCGAAAGGAAGCACGATGGTCCCGCCCACATCCAGAGGAGCCCCGTTTCCCCCTCGGAGCTCGAGATGAGGGATCCTTTCCCTGCTTTCAACGGGAAAGAATTCCCGGCGTTCCCGTCGCATCTCAAGAGGATGCACTCTCAACAGGAAAGGCGAGAGGAACTCCATGGTCGTACCACCATTCCAAGAGTCCCCCAGATGTCTCAGTCCATTCCAGAGGAACCTCTTTGCCCTGCACTGGCTCATCTTTCACGCCGAGGATCGACTCACACCACGGTGGCACGTGGGACAGCCCTGTGGGAAAGCCTTGAGGGAAAGCCTCGAGGGAAAACCACAGATCCTTTGATCCACGCGACGGGAAGTGTGACATTGCTGCTACAGTTTGGAAGGAAAGCGCACGTGCATGCCCTCACTCGAGAGGAGGCCTGACTCCCCTGGGGAGACTCCAGAAGTACTCAAAGATCCATGTCAGCCCCTGAGAGGAATCCTCGGTTCGGGCCCTGACTCCACACAAGGTAATTGGCCCCGGTATCGACGGGAGAGGAATCCCGAGAGGCCCCCTAGCAACTCGCATGGGGACTGGCCTCTCCTGAGGCAACCTGGGCGGGTCCCTGAGGTCCCCGTCGTAACTCGAGAACACCTGCCGCAACTCGAGAAAATCCAGGAAGTTCTCCCTTGCAGGCGAGATGAGGCCTATTTCCGATGAGGCGTCTGGAGACTAATGACACCTAACCTCTGGAACTTCGAAAGGGTCTTTCACACCCTTGCTGCAACTCAAGAAGTTCACCGCCATACCCGTCTCCACTCGAGAGGAAGCACGATGGTCCCACCCACATCCAGAGGAGCCCCGTTTCCCCCTCGTAGCTCGAGATGAGGGATCCTTTCCCTGCTTTCAACGGGAAAGAATTCCCGGCGTTCCCGTCGCATCTCAAGAGGAGGCACTCTCAACAGGAAAGGCGAGAGGAACTCCATGGTCGTACCACCATTCCAAGAGTCCCCCAGATGACTCAGTCCATTCCAGAGGAACCTCTTTGCCCTGCACTGGCTCATCTTTCACGCCGAGGATCGACTCACACCACGGTGGCACGTGGGACAGCCCTGTGGGAAAGCCTCGAGGGAAAGCCTCGAGGGAAAACCACAGATCCTTTGATCCACGCGACGGGAAGCGTGACATTGCTGCTATAGCCTGGAAGGAAAGCGCACGTGCATGCCCCCACTCGAGAGGAGGCCTGACTCCCCTGGGGAGACTCGAGAAGTACCCAAAGATCCTTGTCACCCCTGAGAGGAATCCTCGGTCCCGGCCCTGACTCCACACAAGGTTTTTGGCCCCGGTATCGACGGGAGAGGAATCCCGAGAGGCCCCCTAGCAACTCGCATGGGGACTGGCCTCTCTTGAGGCCACCCGGGCGGGTCCCTGAGGTCCCCGTCGTAACTCGAGAACATCTGCCGCAACTCGAGAAAATCCAGGAAGTTCTCCCTTCCAGGCGAGATGAGGCCTATTTCCGATGAGGCGTCTGGAGACTAATGACACCTAACCTCTGGAACTTCGAAAGGGTCTTTCACACCCTTGCTGCAACTCAAGAAGTTCACCGCCATACCCGTCTCCACTCGAGAGGAAGTACGATGGTCCCGCCCACATCCAGAGGAGCCCCGTTTCCCCCTCGGAGCTCGAGATGAGGGATCCTTTCCCTGCTTTCAACGGGAAAGAATTCCCGGCGTTCCCGTCGCATCTCAAGAGGAGGCACTCTCAACAGGAAAGGCGAGAGGAACTCCATGGTCGTACCACCATTCCAAGACTCCCCCAGATGTCTCAGTCCATTCCAGAGGAACCTCTTTGCCCTGCACTGGCTCATCTTTCACGCCGAGGATCGACTCACACCACGGTGGCACGTGGGACAGCCCTGTGGGAAAGCCTCGAGGGAAAGCCTCGAGGGAAAACCACAGATCCTTTGATCCACGCGACGGGAAGCGTGACATTGCTGCTACAGCCTGGAAGGAAAGCACACGTGCATGCCCCCACTCGAGACGAGGCCTGACTCCCCTGGGGAGACTCCAGAAGTACCCAAAGATCCATGTCAGCCCCTGAGAGGAATCCTCGGTTCGGGCCCTGACTCCACACAAGGTTCTTGGCCCCGGTATCGACGGGAGAGGAATCCCGAGAGGCCCCCTAGCAACTCGCATGGGGACTGGCCTCTCCTTAGGCCACCAGGGCGGGTCCCTGAGGTCCCCGTCGTAACTCGAGAACACCTGCCGTAACTCGAGAAAATCCAGGAAGTTCTCCCTTCCAGGCGAGATGAGGCCTATTTCCGATGAGGCGTCTGGAGACTAATGACACCTAACCTCTGGAATTTCGAAAGGGTTTTTCACACCCTTGCTGCAACTCAAGAAGTTCACCGCCATACCCGTCTCCACTCGAGAGGAAGCACGATGGTCCCGCCCACATCCAGAGGAGCCCCGTTTCCCCCTCGGAGCTCGAGATGAGGGATCCTTTCCCTGCTTTCAACGGGAAAGAATTCCCGGCGTTCCCGTCGCATCTCAAGAGGAGGCACTCTCAACAGGAAAGGCGAGAGGAACTCCATGGTCGTACCACCATTCCAAGAGTCCCCCAGATGTCTCAGTCCACTCCAGAGGAACCTCTCTGCCCTGCACTGGCTCATTTTTCACGCCGAGGATCGACTCACACCATGTTGGCACGTGGGACAGCCCTGTGGGAAAGCCTCGAGGGAAAGCCTCGAGGGAAAACCACAGATCCTTTGATCCACGCGACGGGAAGCGTGACATTGCTGCTACAGCCTGGAAGGAAAGCACACGTGCATGCCCCCACTCGAGACGAGGCCTGACTCCCCTGGGGAGACTCCAGAAGTACCCAAAGATCCATGTCAGCCCCTGAGAGGAATCCTCGGTTCGGGCCCTGACTCCACACAAGGTTCTTGGCCCCGGTATCGACGGGAGAGGAATCCCGAGAGGCCCCCTAGCAACTCGCATGGGGACTGGCCTCTCCTGAGGCCACCAGGGCGGGTCCCTGAGGTCCCCGTCGTAACTCGAGAACACCTGCCGTAACTCGAGAAAATCCAGGAAGTTCTCCCTTCCAGGCGAGATGAGGCCTATTTCCGATGAGGCGTCTGGAGACTAATGACACCTAACCTCTGGAATTTCGAAAGGGTCTTTCACACCCTTGCTGCAACTCAAGAAGTTCACCGCCATACCCGTCTCCACTCGAGAGGAAGCACGATGGTCCCGCCCACATCCAGAGGAGCCCCGTTTCCCCCTCGTAGCTCGAGATGAGGGATCCTTTCCCTGCTTTCAACGGGAAAGAATTCCCGGCGTTCCCGTCGCATCTCAAGAGGAGGCACTCTCAACAGGAAAGGCGAGAGGAACTCCATGGTCGTACCACCATTCCAGGATTGCCCAGATGTCTCAGTCCATTCCAGAGGAACCTCTTTGCCCTGCACTGGCTCATCTTTCACGCCGAGGATCGACTCACACCACGGTGGCACGTGGGAAAGCCTTGTGGGAAAGCCTCGAGGGAAAGCCTCGAGGGAAAACCCCAGATCCTTTGATCCACGCGACGGGAAGCGTGACATTGCTGCTGCAGCCTGGAAGGAAAGCGCACGTGCATGCCCCCACTCGAGACGAGTCCTGACTCCCCTGGGGAGACTCCAGAAGTACCCAAAGATACATGTCACCCCTGAGAGTAATCCTCGGTTCCGGCCCTGACTCCACACAAGGATTTTGGCCCCGGTATCGACGGGAGAGGAATCCCGAGAGGCCCCCTAGCAACTCGCATGGGGACTGGCCTCTCCTGAGGCAACCAGGGCGGGTCCCTGAGGTCCCCGTCGTAACTCGAGAACACCTGCCGCAACTCGAGAAAATCCAGGAAGTTCTCCCTTGCAGGCGAGATGAGGCCTATTTCCGATGAGGCGTCTGGAGACTAATGACACCTAACCTCTGGAACTTCGAAAGGGTCTTTCACACCCTTGCTGCAACTCAAGAAGTTCACCGCCATACCCGTCTCCACTCGAGAGGAAGCACGATGGTCCTGCCCACATCCAGAGGAGCCCCGTTTCCCCCTCGTAGCTCGAGATGAGGGATCCTTTCCCTGCTTTCAACGGGAAAGAATTCCCGGCGTTCCCGTCGCATCTCAAGAGGAGGCACTCTCAACAGGAAAGGCGAGAGGAACTCCATGGTCGTACCACCATTCCAAGAGTCCCCCAGATGTCTCAGTCCATTCCAGAGGAACCTCTTTGCCCTGCACTGGCTCATCTTTCACGCCGAGGATCGACTCACACCACGGTGGCACGTGGGACAGCCCTGTGGGAAAGCCTCGAGGGAAAGACTCGAGGGAAAACCACAGATCCTTTGATCCACGCGACGGGAAGCGTGACATTGCTGCTACAGCCTGGAAGGAAAGCGCACGTGCATGCCCCCACTCGAGACGAGGCCTGACTCCCCTGGGGAGACTCCAGAAGTACCCAAAGATCCATGTCAGCCCCTGAGAGGAATCCTCGGTTCCGGGCCTGACTCCACACAAGGTTTTTGGCCCCGGTATCGACGGGAGAGGAATCCCGAGAGGCCCCCTAGTAAATTGCATGGGGACTGGCCTCTCCTGAGGCCACCAGGGCGGTTCCCTGAGGTCCCCGTCGTAACTCGAGAACACCTGCCGCAACTCGAGAAAATCCAGGAAGTTCTCCCTTCCAGGCGACATGTGGCCTATTTCCGATGAGACGTCTGGAGACTAATGACACCTAACCTCTGGAACTTCGAAAGGGTCTTTCACACCCTTGCTGCAACTCAAGAAGTTCACCGCCATACCCGTCTCCACTCGAGAGGAAGCACGATGGTCCCGCCCACATCCAGAGGAGCCCCGTTTCCCCCTCGGAGCTCGAGATGAGGGATCCTTTCCCTGCTTTCAACGGGAAAGAATTCCCGGCGTTCCCGTCGCATCTCAAGAGGAGGCACTCTCAACAGGAAAGGCGAGAGGAACTCCATGGTCGTACCACCATTCCAAGAGTCCCCCAGATGTCTCAGTCCATTCCAGAGGAACCTCTTTGCCCTGCACTGGCTCATCTTTCACGCCGAGGATCGACTCACACCACGGTGGCACGTGGGACAGCCCTGTGGGAAAGCCTCGAGGGAAAGCCTCGAGGGAAAACCACAGATCCTTTGATCCACGCGACGGGAAGTGTAACATTGCTGCTACAGTCTGGAAGGAAAGCGCACGTGGATGCCCCCACTCGAGACGAGGCCTGACTCCCCTGGGGAGACTCCAGAAATACTCAAAGATCCATGTCAGCCCCTGAGAGGAATCCTCGGTTCGGGCCCTGACTCCACACAAGGTTTTTGTCCCCGGTATCGACGGGAGAGTAATCCCGAGAGGCCCCCTAGCAAATTGCATGGGGACTGGCCTCTCCTGAGGCCAAAAGGGCGGTTCCCTGAGGTCCCCGTCGTAACTCGAGAACACCTGCCGCAACTCGAGAAAATCCAGGAAGTTCTCCCTTCCAGGCGACATGTGGCCTATTTCCGATGAGGCGTCTGGAGACTAATGACACCTAACCTCTGGAACTTCCAAAGGGTCTTTCACACCCTTGCTGCAACTCAAGAAGTTCACCGCCATACCCGTCTCCACTCGAGAGGAAGCACGATGGTCCCGCCCACATCCAGAGGAGCCCCGTTTCCCCCTCGTAGCTCGAGATGAGGGATCCTTTCCCTGCTTTCAACGGGAAAGAATTCCCAGTGTTCCCGTCGCATCTCAAGAGGAGGCATTCTCAACAGGAAAGGCGAGAGGAACTCCATGGTCGTACCACCATTCCAGGATTGCCCAGATGTCTCAGTCCATTCCAGAGGAACCTCTTTGCCCTGCACTGGCTCATCTTTCACGCCGAGGATCGACTCACACCACGGTGGCACGTGGGACAGCCCTGTGGGAAAGCCTCGAATGAAAGCCTCGAGGGAAAACCACAGATCCTTTGATCCACGCGACGGGAAGCGTGACATTGCTGCTACAGCCTGGAAGGAAAGCGCACGTGCATGCCCCCACTCGAGACGAGGCCTGACTCCCCTTTGGAGACTCCAGAAGTACCCAAAGATACATGTCACCCCTGAGAGGAATCCTCGGTTCCGGCCCTGACTCCACACAAGGTTTTTGTCCCCGGTATCGACGGGAGAGGAATCCCGAGAGGCCCCCTATCAACTCGCATGGGGACTGGCCTCTCCTGAGGCAACCAGGGCGGGTCCCTGAGGTCCCCGTTGTAACTCGAGAACACCTGCCGCAACTCGAGAAAATCCAGGAAGTTCTCCCTTGCAGGCGAGATGAGGCCTATTTCCGATGAGGCGTCTGGAGACTAATGACACCTAACCTCTGGAACTTCGAAAGGGTCTTTCACACCCTTGCTGCAACTCAAGAAGTTCACCGCCATACCCGTCTCCACTCGAGAGGAAGCACGATGGTCCCGCCCACATCCAGAGGAGCCCCGTTTCCCCCTCGTAGCTCGAGATGAGGGATCCTTTCCCTGCTTTCAACGGGAAAGAATTCCCGGCGTTCCTGTCGCATCTCAAGAAGAGGCCCTCTCAACAGGAAAGGCGAGAGGAACTCCATGGTCGTACCACCATTCCTAGAGTCCCCTAGATGTCTCAGTCCATTCCAGAGGAACCTCTTTGACCTGCACTGGCTCATCTTTCACGCCGAGGATCGATTCACACCACGGTGGCACGTGGGACAGCCCTGTGGGAAAGCCTCGAGGGAAAGACTCGAGGGAAAGCCACAGACCCTTTGATAAATGCGACGGGAATCGTGACATTGCTGCTACAGCCTGGAAGGAAAGCGCACGTGCATGCCCCCACTCGAGACGAGGCCTGACTCCCCTGGGGAGACTCCAGAAGTACCCAAAGATACATGTCACCCCTGAGAGGAATCCTCGGTTCCGGCCCTGACTCCACACAAGGTTTTTGTCCCCGGTATCGACGGGAGAGGAATCCCGAGAGGCCCCCTATCAACTCGCATGGGGACTGGCCTCTCCTGAGGCCACCAGGGCGGGTCCCTGAGGTCCCCGTCGTAACTCGAGAACACCTGCCGCAACTCGAGAAAATCCAGGAAGTTCTCCCTTCCAGGCGAGATGAGGCCTATTTCCGATGAGGCGTCTGGAGACTAATGACACCTAACCTCTGGAACTTCGAAAGGGTCTTTCACACCCTTGCTGCAACTCAAGAAGTTCACCGCCATACCCGTCTCCACTCGAGAGGAAGCACGATGGTCCCGCCCACATCCAGAGGAGCCCCGTTTCCCCCTCGTAGCTCGAGATGAGGGATCCCTTCCCTGCTTTCAACGGGAAAGAATTCCCGGCGTTCCCGTCGCATCTCAAGAGGAGGCACTCTCAACAGGAAAGGCGAGAGGAACTCCATGGTCGTACCACCATTCCAAGAGTCCCCCAGATGTCTCAGTCCATTCCAGAGGAAACTCTTTGCCCTGCACTGGCTCATCTTTCACGCCGAGGATCGACTCACAACACGGTGGCACGTGGGACAGCCCTGTGGGAAAGCCTCGAGGGAAAGCCTCGAGGGAAAGCCACAGATCCTTTGATAAATGCGACGGGAATCGTGACATTGCTGCTACAGCCTGGAAGGAAAGCGCACGTGCATGCCCCCACTCGAGACGAGGCCTGACTCCCGTGGGGAGACTCCAGAAGTACCCAAAGATCCATGTCAGCCCCTGAGAGGAATCCTCGGTCCCGGCCCTGACTCCACACAAGGTTTTTGGCCCCGGTATCGACGGGAGAGGAATCCCGAGAGGCCCCCTAGCAACTCGCATGGGGACTGGCCTCTCCTGAGGCCACCAGGGCGGGTCCCTGAGGTCCCCGTCGTAACTCGAGAACACCTTCCGCAACTCGAGAAAATCCAGGAAGTTCTCCCTTCCAGGCGAGATGAGGCCTATTTCCGATGAGGCGTCTGGAGACTAATGACACCTAAACTCTGGAATTTCGAAAGGGTCTTTCACACCCTTGCTGCAACTCAAGAAGTTCACCGCCATACCCGTCTCCACTCGAGAGGAAGCACGATGGTCCCGCCCACATCCAGAGGAGCCCCGTTTCCCCCTCGTAGCTCGAGATGAGGGATCCTTTCCCTGCTTTCAACGGGAAAGAATTCCCAGCGTTCCCGTCGCATCTCAAGAGGAGGCACTCTCAACAGGAAAGGCGAGAGGAACTCCATGGTCGTACCACCATTCCAAGAGTCCCCCAGATGTCTCAGTCCATTCCAGAGGAACCTTTTGCCCTGCACTGGCTCATCTTTCACGCCGAGGATCGACTCACACCACGGTGGCACGTGGGAAAGCCTTGTTGGAAAGCCTCGAGGGAAAGCCTCGAGGGAAAACCACAGATCCTTTGATCCACGCGACGGGAAGCGTGACATTGCTGCTGCGTCCTGGAAGGAAAGCGCACGTGCATGCCCCCACTCGAGACGAGTCCTGACTCCCCTGGGGAGACTCCAGAAGTACCCAAAGATACATGTCACCCCTGAGAGTAATCCTCGGTTCCGGCCCTGACTCCACACAAGGTTTTTGGCCCCGGTATCGACGGGAGAGGAATACCGAGAGGCCCCCTAGCAACTCGCATGGGGACTGGCCTCTCCTGAGGCCACCAGGGCGGGTCCCTGAGGTCCCCGTCGTAACTCGAGAACACCTGCCGCAACTCGAGAAAATCCAGGAAGTTCTCCCTTGCAGGCGAGATGAGGCCTATTTCCGATGAGGCGTCTGGAGACTAATGACACCTAACCTCTGGAACTTCGAAAGGGTCTTTCACACCCTTGCTGCAACTCAAGAAGTTCACCGCCATACCCGTCTCCACTCGAGAGGAAGCACGATGGTCCCGCCCACATCCAGAGGAGCCCCGTTTCCCCCTCGGAGCTCGAGATGAGGGATCCTTTCCCTGCTTTCAACGGGAAAGAATTCCCGGCGTTCCCGTCGCATCTCAAGAGGAGGCACTCTCAACAGGAAAGGCGAGAGGAACTCCATGGTCGTACCACCATTCCAAGAGTCCCCCAGATGTCTCAGTCCATTCCAGAGGAACCTCTTTGCCCTGCACTGGCTCATCTTTCACGCCGAGGATCGACTCACACCACGGTGGCACGTGGGACAGCCCTGTGGGAAAGCCTCGAGGGAAAGCCTCGAGGGAAAACCACAGATCCTTTGATCCACGCGACGGGAAGTGTGACATTGCTGCTACAGTCTGGAAGGAAAGCGCACGTGGATGCCCCCACTCGAGACGAGGCCTGACTCCCCTGGGGAGACTCCAGAAATACTCAAAGATCCATGTCAGCCCCTGAGAGGAATCCTCGGTTCGGGCCCTGACTCCACACAAGGTTATTGGCCCCGGTATCGACGGGAGAGGAATCCCGAGAGGCCCCCTAGCAACTCGCATGGGGACTGGCCTCTCCTGAGGCCACCAGGGCGGGTCCCTGAGGTCCCCGTCGTAACTCGAGAACACCTGCCGCAACTCGAGAAAATCCAGGAAGTTCTCCCTTGCAGGCGAGATGAGGCCTATTTCCGATGAGGCGTCTGGAGACTAATGACACCTAACCTCTGGAACTTCGAAAGGGTCTTTCACACCCTTGCTGCAACTCAAGAAGTTCACCGCCATACCCGTCTCCACTCGAGAGGATGCACGATGGTCCCGCCCACATCCAGAGGAGCCCCGTTTCCCCCTCGTAGCTCGAGATGAGGGATCCTTTCCCTGCTTTCAACGGGAAAGAATTCCCGGCGTTCCCGTCGCATCTCAAGAGGAGGCACTCTCAACAGGAAAGGCGAGAGGAACTCCATGGTCGTACCACCATTCCAAGAGTCCCCCAGATGTCTCAGTCCATTCCAGAGGAACCTCTTTGCCCTGCACTGGCTCATCTTTCACGCCGAGGATCGACTCACACCACGGTGGCACGTGGGACAGCCCTGTGGGAAAGCCTCGAGGGAAAGCCTCGAGGGAAAACCACAGATCCTTTGATCCACGCGACGGGAAGCGTGACATTGCTGCTACAGCCTGGAAGGAAAGCGCACGTGCATGCCCCCACTCGAGACGAGGCCTGACTCCCCTGGGGAGACTCCAGAAGTACCCAAAGATCCATGTCAGCCCCTGAGAGGAATCCTCGGTTCCGGGCCTGACTCCACACAAGGTTTTTGGCCCCGGTATCGACGGGAGAGGAATCCCGAGAGGCCCCCTAGCAAATTGCATGGGGACTGGCCTCTCCTGAGGCCAAAAGGGCGGTTCCCTGAGGTCCCCGTCGTAACTCGAGAACACCTGCCGCAACTCGAGAAAATCCAGGAAGTTCTCCCTTCCAGGCGACATGTGGCCTATTTCCGATGAGGCGTCTGGAGACTAATGACACCTAACCTCTGGAACTTCCAAAGGGTCTTTCACACCCTTGCTGCAACTCAAGAAGTTCACCGCCATACCCGTCTCCACTCGAGAGGAAGCACGATGGTCCCGCCCACATCCAGAGGAGCCCCGTTTCCCCCTCGTAGCTCGAGATGAGGGATCCTTTCCCTGCTTTCAACGGGAAAGAATTCCCAGTGTTCCCGTCGCATCTCAAGAGGAGGCATTCTCAACAGGAAAGGCGAGAGGAACTCCATGGTCGTACCACCATTCCAGGATTGCCCAGATGTCTCAGTCCATTCCAGAGGAACCTCTTTGCCCTGCACTGGCTCATCTTTCACGCCGAGGATCGACTCACACCACGGTGGCACGTGGGACAGCCCTGTGGGAAAGCCTCGAATGAAAGCCTCGAGGGAAAACCACAGATCCTTTGATCCACGCGACGGGAAGCGTGACATTGCTGCTACAGCCTGGAAGGAAAGCGCACGTGCATGCCCCCACTCGAGACGAGGCCTGACTCCCCTTTGGAGACTCCAGAAGTACCCAAAGATACATGTCACCCCTGAGAGGAATCCTCGGTTCCGGCCCTGACTCCACACAAGGTTTTTGTCCCCTGTATCGACGGGAGAGGAATCCCGAGAGGCCCCCTATCAACTCGCATGGGGACTGGCCTCTCCTGAGGCAACCAGGGCGGGTCCCTGAGGTCCCCGTTGTAACTCGAGAACACCTGCCGCAACTCGAGAAAATCCAGGAAGTTCTCCCTTGCAGGCGAGATGAGGCCTATTTCCGATGAGGCGTCTGGAGACTAATGACACCTAACCTCTGGAACTTCGAAAGGGTCTTTCACACCCTTGCTGCAACTCAAGAAGTTCACCGCCATACCCGTCTCCACTCGAGAGGAAGCACGATGGTCCCGCCCACATCCAGAGGAGCCCCGTTTCCCCCTCGTAGCTCGAGATGAGGGATCCTTTCCCTGCTTTCAACGGGAAAGAATTCCCGGCGTTCCTGTCGCATCTCAAGAAGAGGCCCTCTCAACAGGAAAGGCGAGAGGAACTCCATGGTCGTACCACCATTCCTAGAGTCCCCTAGATGTCTCAGTCCATTCCAGAGGAACCTCTTTGACCTGCACTGGCTCATCTTTCACGCCGAGGATCGATTCACACCACGGTGGCACGTGGGACAGCCCTGTGGGAAAGCCTCGAGGGAAAGACTCGAGGGAAAGCCACAGACCCTTTGATAAATGCGACGGGAATCGTGACATTGCTGCTACAGCCTGGAAGGAAAGCGCACGTGCATGCCCCCACTCGAGACGAGGCCTGACTCCCCTGGGGAGACTCCAGAAGTACCCAAAGATACATGTCACCCCTGAGAGGAATCCTCGGTTCCGGCCCTGACTCCACACAAGGTTTTTGTCCCCGGTATCGACGGGAGAGGAATCCCGAGAGGCCCCCTATCAACTCGCATGGGGACTGGCCTCTCCTGAGGCCACCAGGGCGGGTCCCTGAGGTCCCCGTCGTAACTCGAGAACACCTGCCGCAACTCGAGAAAATCCAGGAAGTTCTCCCTTCCAGGCGAGATGAGGCCTATTTCCGATGAGGCGTCTGGAGACTAATGACACCTAACCTCTGGAACTTCGAAAGGGTCTTTCACACCCTTGCTGCAACTCAAGAAGTTCACCGCCATACCCGTCTCCACTCGAGAGGAAGCACGATGGTCCCGCCCACATCCAGAGGAGCCCCGTTTCCCCCTCGTAGCTCGAGATGAGGGATCCCTTCCCTGCTTTCAACGGGAAAGAATTCCCGGCGTTCCCGTCGCATCTCAAGAGGAGGCACTCTCAACAGGAAAGGCGAGAGGAACTCCATGGTCGTACCACCATTCCAAGAGTCCCCCAGATGTCTCAGTCCATTCCAGAGGAACCTCTTTGCCCTGCACTGGCTCATCTTTCACGCCGAGGATCGACTCACACCACGGTGGCACGTGGGCCAGCCCTGTGGGAAAGCCTCGAGGGAAAGCCTCGAGGGAAAACCACAGATCCTTTGATCCACCCGACGGGAAGCGTGACATTGCTGCTACAGCCTGGAAGGAAAGCGCAAGTTCATGCCACCACTCGAGACGTGGCCTGACTCCCCTGGGGAGACTCCAGAAGTACCCAAAGATCCATGTCAGCCCCTGAGAGGAATCCTCGGTTCCGGCCCTGACTCCACACAAGGTTTTTGGCCCCGGTATCGACGGGAGAGGAATCCCGAGAGGCCGCCTAGCAACTCGCACGGGGAGTGGCCTCTCCTGAGGCCACCAGGGCGGGTCCCTGACGTCCCCGTCGTAACTCGAGAACACCTGCCGCAACTCGAGAAAATCCAGGAAGTTCTCCCTTCCAGGCGAGATGAGGCCTATTTCCGATGAGGCGTCTGGAGTCTAATGACACCTAACCTCTGGAACTTCGAAAGGGTCTTTCACACCCTTGCTGCAACTCATGAAGTTCACCGCCATACCCGTCTCCACTCGAGAGGAAGCACGATAGTCCCACCCACATCCAGAGGAGCCCCGTTTCCCCCTCGTAGCTCGAGATGAGGGATCCTTTCCCTGCTTACAACGGGAAAGAATTCCCGGCGTTCCCGTCGCATCTCAAGAGGAGGCACTCTCAACAGGAAAGGCGAGAGGAACTCCATGGTCGTACCACCATTCCAAGACTCCCCCAGATGTCTCAGTCCATTCCAGAGGAACCTCTTTGCCCTGCACTGGCTCATCTTTCACGCCGAGGATCGACTCACACCACGGTGGCACGTGGGACAGCCCTGTGGGAAAGCCTCATGGGAAAGCCTCGAGGAAAAACCACAGATTCTTTGATCCACGCGACGGGAAGCGTGACATTGCTGCTAGAGCCTGGAAGGAAAGCGCACGTGCATGCCCCCACTCGAGACGAGGCCTGACTCCCCTGGGGAGACTCCAGAAATACCCAAAGATCCATGTCAGCCCCTGAGAGGAATCCTCGGTTCCGGCCCTGACTCCACACAAGGTTTTTGGCCCCAGTATCGACGGGAGAGGAATCCCGAGGGGCCCCCTAGCAACTAGCATGGGGACTGGCCTCTCCTGAGGCCACCAGGGCGGGTCCCTGAGGTCCCCGTCGTAACTCGAGAACACCTGCCCCAACTCGAGAAAATCCAGGAAGTTCTCCCTTCCAGGCGAGATGAGGCCTATTTCCGTTGAGGCGTCTGGAGACTAATGACACCTAACCTCTGGAACTTCGAAAGGGTCTTTCACACCCTTGCTGCAACTCAAGAAGTTCACCGCCATACCCGTCTCCACTCGGGAGGAAGCACGATGGTCCCGCCCACATCCAGAGGAACCCCGTTTCCCCCTCGGAGCTCGAGATGAGGGATCCTTTCCCTGCTTTCAACGGAAAAGAATTCCTGGCGTTCCCGTCGCATGTCAAGAGGAGGCACTCTCAACAGGAAAGGCGAGAGGAACACCATGGTCGTACCACCATTCCAAGAGTCCCCCAGATGTCTCAGTCCATTCCAGAGGAACCTCTTTGCCCTGCACTGGCTCATCTTTCACGCCGAGGATCGACTCACACCACAGTGGCACGTGGGACAGCCCTGTGGGAAAGCCTCGAGGGAAAGCCTCGAGGGAAAACCACAGATCCTTTGATCCACGCGACGGGAAGCGTGACATTGCTGCTACAGCCTGGAAGGAAAGCGCACGTGCATGCCCCCACTCGAGACGAGGCCTGACTCCCCTGGGGAGACTCCAGAAGTACCCAAAGATCCATGTCAGCCCCTGAGAGGAATCCTCGGTTCCGGCCCTGACTCCATACAATGTTTTTGGCCCCAGTATTGATGGGATAGGAATCCCGAGAGGCCCCCTAGCATCTCGCATGGGGACTGGCCGTTCCTGAGGCCACCAGGGCGGGTCCCTGAGGTCCCCGTCGTAACTCGAGAACTCCTGCCGAAACTCGAGAAAATCCAGGAAGTTCTCCCTTCCAGGCGAGATGAGGCCTATTTCCGATGAGGCGTCTGGAGACTAATGACACCTAACCTCTGGAACTTCGAAAGGGTCTTTCACACCCTTGCTGCAACTCAAGAAGTTCACCGCCATACCCGTCTCCACTCGAGAGGAAGCACGATGGTCCCGCCCACATCCAGAGGAGCCCCGTTTCCCCCTCGGAGCTCGAGATGAGGGATCGTTTCCCTGCTTTCAACAGGAAAAAATTCCCAGCATTCCCGTCGCATCTCAAGAGGAGGCACTCTCAACAGGAAAGGCGAGAGGAACTCAATGGTTGTACCACCATTCCTAGAGTCCCCTAGATGTCTCAGTCCATTCCAGAGGAACCTCTTTGACCTGCACTGGCTCATCTTTCACGCCGAGGATCGACTCACACCACGGTGGCACGTGGGACAGCCCTGTGGGAAAGCCTCGAGGGAAAGCCTCGAGGGAAAGCCACAGATCCTTTGATAAATGTGACGGGAAGAATGACATTGCTGCTACAGCCTGGAAGGAAAGCGCACGTGCATGCCCCCACTCGAGACGAGGCCTGACTCCCCTGGGGAGACTCCAGAAGTACCCAAAGATCCATGTCAGTCCCTGAGAGGAATCCTCGGTTCCGGCCCTGACTCCACACAAGGTTTTTGGCCCCGGTATCGACGGGAGAGGAATCCCGAGGGGCCCCCTAGCAACTCGCATGGGGACTGGCCTCTCCTGAGGCCACCAGGGCGGGTCCCTGAGGTCCCCGTCGTAACTCGAGAACACCTTCCGCAACTCGAGCAAATCCAGGAAGTTCTCCCTTCCAGGCGAGATGAGGCCTATTTCCGATGAGGCGTCTGGAGACTAATGACACCTAACCTCAGGAACTTCGAAAGGGTCATTCACACCCTTGCTGCAACTCAAGAAGTTCACCGAAATACCCGTCTCCACTCGGGAGGAAGCACGATAGTCCCGCCCACATCCAGAGGAGCCCCGTTTCCCCCTCGGAGCTTAAGATGAGGGATCCTTTCCCTGCTTTCAACGGGAAAGATTTCCCGGCGTTCCCGTCGCATCTCAAGAGGAGGCACTCTCAACAGGAAAGGCGAGAGGAACTCCATGGTCGTACCACCATTCCAAGCTTCCCCCAGATGTCTCAGTCAATTCCAGAGGAACCTCTTTGCCCTGCACTGGCTCATCTTTCACGCCGAGGATCGACTCACACCACGGTGGCACGTGGGACAGCCCTGTGGGAAAGCCTCGAGGGGAAGTCTCGAGGGAAAGCCACAGATCCTTTGATAAATGCGACGGGAAGAATGACATTGCTGCTACAGCCTGGAAGGAAAGCGCACGTGCATGCCCCCACTCGAGACGAGGCCTGACTCCCCTGGGGAGACTCCAGAAGTACCCAAAGATCCATGTCAGCCCCTGAGAGCAATCCTCGGTTCCGGCCCTGACTCCACACAAGGTTTTTGGCCCCGGTATCGAAGGGAGAGGAATCCCGAGGGGCCCCCTAGCAACTAGCATGGGGACTGGCCTCTCCTGAGGCCACCAGGGCGGGTCCCTGAGGTCCCCGTCGTAACTGGAGAACACCTGCCGCAACTCGAGCAAATCCAGGAAGTTCTCCCTTCCAGGCCAGATGAGGCCTATTTCCGATGAGGCGTCTGGTTAGTAATGACACCTAACCTCTGGAAATTCGAAAGGGTCTTTCACACCCTTGCGGCAACTCAAGAAGTTCACAGCCATACCCATCTCCACTCGAGAGGAAGTACGATGATCCCGCCCACATCCAGAGGAGCCCCGTATCCCCCTCTTAGCTCGAGATGAGGGATCCTTTCCCTGCTTTCAACGGGAAAGAATTCCCGGCGTTCCCGTCGCATCTCAAGAGGAGGCACTCTCAACAGGAAAGGCGAGAGTAACTCCATGGTCGTACCACCATTCCAAGAGTCCCCCAGATGTCTCAGTCCATTCCAGAGGAACCTCTTTGCCCTGCACTGGCTCATCTTTCACGCCGAGGATCGACTCACACCACGGTGGCACGTGGGACAGCCCTGTGGGAAAGCCTCGAGGGAAAGCCTCGAGGGAAAACCACAGATCCTTTGATCCACGCGATGGGAAGCGTGACATTGCTGCTACAGCCTGGAAGGAAAACGCACGAGCATGCCTCCACTCGAGATGAGGCCTGTCTCCCCTGGCGAGACTCCAGAAGTACCCAAAGATCCATATCAGCCCAGGAGAGAAATCCTCGGTTCCGGCCCTGACTCTACACAAGGTTTTTGGCCCGGGTATCGACGGGAGAGGAATCCCGAGAGGCCCCCTAGCAACTCGCATGGGGACTGGCCTCTCCTGAGGCCACCAGGGCGGGTCCCTGAGGTCCCCGTCGTAACTCGAGAACACCTGCCGCAACTCGAGAAATTCCAGGAAGTTCCCCCTTCCAGGCGAGATGAGGCCTATTTCCGATGAGGCGTCTGGAGACTAATGACACCTAACCTCTGGAAATTCGAAAGGGTCTTTCACACCCTTGCGGCAACTCAAGAAGTTCACCGCCATACCCATCTCCACTCGAGAGGAAGCACGATGATCCCGCGCACATCCAGAGGAACCCCGTATCCCCCTCTTAGCTCGAGATGAGGGATCCTTTCCCTGCTTTCAACGGGAAAGAATTCCCGGCGTTCCCGCCGCATCTCAAGAGGAGGCACTCTCAACAGGAAAGGCGAGCGGAACTCCATGGTCGTACCACCATTCCAAGAGTCCCCCAGATGTCTCAGTCCATTCCAGAGGAACCTCTTTGCCCTGCACTGGCTCATCTTTCACGCCGAGGATCGACTCACACCACGGTGGCACGTGGGACAGCCCTGTGGGAAAGCCTCGAGGGAAAGCCTCGAAGGAAAACCACAGATCCTTTGATCCACGCCACGGGAAGCGTGACATTGCTGCTACAGCCTGGAAGGAAAGCGCACGTGCATGCCCCCACTCGAGACGAGGCCTGACTCCCCTGGGGAGACTCCAGAAGTACCCAAAGATCCATGTCAGCCCCTGACAGGAATCCTCGGTTCCGGCCCTGACTCTACACAAGGTTTTTGGCCCCGGTATCGACGGGAGAGTAATCCCGAGAGGCCCCCTAGCAACTCGCATGGGGACTGGCCTCTCCTGAGGCCACCAGGTCGGGTCCCTGAGGTCCCCGTCGTAACTCGAGAACACCTGCCGCAACTCGAGAAAATCCAGGAAGTTCTCCCTTCCAGGCGAGATGAGGCCTATTTCCGATGAGGCGTCTGGAGACTAATGACACCTAACCTCTGGAACTTCGAAAGGGTCTTTCACACCCTTGCTGCAACTCAAGAAGTTCACCGCCATACCCGTCTCCACTCGAGAGGATGCACGATGGTCCCGCCCACATCCAGAGGAGCCCCGTTTCCCCCTCATAGCTCGAGATGAGGGATCCTTTCCCTGCATTCAACGGGAAAGAATTCCCGGCGTTACCGTCGCATCTCAAGAGGAGGCACTCTCAACAGGAAAGGCGAGAGAAACTCCATGGTCGTACCACCATTCCAAAAGTCCCCCAGATGTCTCAGTCCATTCCAGAGGAACCTCTTTGCCCTGCACTGGCTCATCTTTCACGCCGAGGATCGACTCACACCACGGTGGCACGTGGGGCAGCCCTGTGGGAAAGCCTCGAGGGAAAGCCTCGAGGGAAAACCACAGATCCTTTGATCCACGCGACGGGAAGCGTCACATTGCTGCTACAGCCTGGAAGGAAAGCGCACGTGCATGCCCCCACTCGAGACGAGGCCTGACTCCCCTGGGGAGACTCCAGAAGTACCCAAAGATCCATGTCAGCCCTTGAGAGGAATTCTCGGTTCCGGCCCTGACTCCACACAAGGTTTTTGGCCCCGGTATCGACGGGAGAGGAATCCCGAGAGGCCTCCCAGCAACTCGCATGGGGACTGGCCTCTCCTGAGGCCACCAGGGCGGGTCCCTGAGGTCCCCGTCGTAACTCGAGAACACCTGCCGCAACTCGAGAAAATCCAGGAAGTTCTCCCTTCCAGGCGAGATGAGGCCAATTTCCGATGAGGCGTCTGGAGACTAATGACACCTAACCTCTGGAACTTCGAAAGGGTCTTTCACACCCTTGCTGCAACTCAAGAAGTTCACCGCCATACCCGTCTCCACTCAAGAGGAAGCACGATGGTCCCGCCCACATCCAGAGGAGCCCCGTTTCCCCCTCGTAGCTCGAGATGAGGGATCCTTTCCCTGCTTTCAACGGGAAAGAATTCCCGGCGTTCCCGTCGCATCTCAAGAGGAGGCACTCTCAACAGGAAAGGCGAGCGGAACTCCATGGTCGTACCACCATTCCAAGAGTCCCCCAGATGTCTCAGTCCATTCCAGAGGAACCTCTTTGCCCTGCACTGGCTCATCTTTCACGCCGAGGATCGACTCACACCACGGTGGCACGTGGGACAGCCCTGTGGGAAAGCCTCGAGGGAAAACCACAGATCCATTACTCCACGCGACGGGATGCGTGACATTGCTGCTACAGCATTGAAGGAAATCGCACGTGTATGCCCCCACACGAGCCGAGGCCTGACTCCCCTGGGGAGACTCCAGAAGTACCCAAAGATCCATGTCAGCCCCTGAGAGGAATCCTCGGTTCCGGCCCTGACTCCACACAAGGTTTTTGGCCCCGGTATCGACGGGAGATTAATCCCGAGAGGCCCCCTAGCAACTCGCATGGGTACTGGCCTCCCCTGAGGCCACCAGGGCGGGTCCCTGAGGTCCCCGTCGTAACTCGAGAACACCTGCCGCAACTCGAGAAAATCCAGGAAGTTCTCCCTTCCAGGCGAGATGAAGCCTATTTCCAATGAGGCGTCTGGAGACGAATGACACCTAACCTCTGGAACTTTGAAAGGGTCTTTCACACCCTTGCTGCAACTCAAGAAGTTCACCGCCATACCCGTCTCCACTCGAGAGGAAGCACGATGGTCCCGCCCACATCGAGAGGAGCCCCGTTTCCCCCTCGAAGCTCGAGATGAGGGATCCTTTCCCTGCTTTCAACGCAAAGAATTCCCAGCGTTCCCGTCACATCTCAAGAGGAGGCACTCTCAACAGGAAAGGCGAGAGGAACTCCATGGTCGTACCACCATTCCAAGAGTCCCCGAGATGTCTCAGTCCATTCCAGAGGAACCTCTTTGCCCTGCACTGGCTCATCTTTCACGCCGAGGATCGACTCACACCACGGTGGCACGTGGGACAGCCCTGTGGGAAAGCCTCGAGGGAAAGCCTCGAGGGAAAACCACAGATCCTTTGATCCACGCGACGGGAAGCGTGACATTGCTGCTACAGCCTGGAAGGAAATCGCACGTGCATGCCCCCACTCGAGACGAGGCCTGACTCCCCTGGGGAGACTCCAGAAGTACCCAAAGATCCATGTCAGCCCTTGAGAGCAATTCTCGGTTCCGGCCCTGACTCCACACAAGATTTTTGGCCCCGGTATCGACGGGAGAGGAATCCCGAGAGGCCTCCCAGCAACTCGCATGGGGACTGGCCTCTCCTGAGGCCACCAGGGCGGGTCCCTGAGGTCCCCGTCGTAACTCGAGAACACCTGCCGCAACTCGAGAAAATCCAGGAAGTTCTCCCTTCCAGGCGAGATGAGGCCTATTTCCGATGAGGCGTCTGGAGACTAATGACACCTAACCTCTGGAACTTCGAAAGGGTCTTTCACACCCTTGCTGCAACTCAAGAAGTTCACCGCCATACCCGTCTCCACTCGAGAGGAAGCACGATGGTCCCGCCCACATCCAGAGGAGCCCCGTTTCCCCCTCGGAGCTCGAGATGAGGGAACCTTTCCCTGCTTTCAACGGGAAAGAATTCCCGGTGTTCCCGTCGCATCTCAAGAGGAGGCACTCTCAACAGGAAAGGCGAGCGGAACTCCATGGTCGTACCACCATTCCAAGAGTCCCCCAGATGTCTCAGTCCATTCCAGAGGAACCTCTTTGCCCTGCACTGGCTCATCTTTCACGCCGAGGATCGACTCACACCACGGTGGCACGTGGGACAGCCCTGTGGGAAAGCCTCGAGGGAACGCCTCGAGAGAAAACCACAGATCCTTTGATCCACGCGACGGGAAGCGTGACATTGCTGCTACAGCCTGGAAGGAAAGCGCACGTGCATGCCCCCACTCGAGACGAGGCCTGACTCCCCTGGGGAGACTCCTGAAGTACCCAAAGATCCATGTCAGCCATTGAGAGGAATTCTCGGTTCCGGCCCTGATTCCACACAAGGTTTTTGGCCCCAGTATCGACGGGAGAGGAATCCCGAGAGGCCTCCCAGCAACTCGCATGGGGACTGGCCTCTCCTGAGGCCACCAGGGCGGGTCCCTGAGGTCCCCGTCGTAACTCGAGAACACCTGCCGCAACTCGAGAAAATCCAGGAAGTTCTCCCTTCCAGGCGAGATGAGGCTTATTTCCGATGAGGCGTCTGGCGACTAATGACACCTAACCTCTGGAACTTCGAAAGGGTCTTTCACACCCTTGCTGCAACTCAAGAAGTTCACCGCCATACCCGTCTCCACTCGAGAGGAAGCACGATGGTCCCGCCCACATCCAGAGGAGCCCCGTTTCCCCCTCGTAGCTCGAGATGAGGGATCCTTTCACTGCTTTCAAAGCAAAGAATTCCCGGCGTTCCTGACGCATCTCAAGAGGTGGCACTCTAAACAGGAAAGGCGAGAGGAACTCCATGGTCGTACCACCATTCCAAGAGTCCCCCAGATGTCTCAGTCCATTCCTGAGGAACCTCTTTGCCCTGCACTGGCTCATCTTTCACGCCGAGGATCGACTCACACCACGGTGGCACGTGGGACAGCCCTGTGGGAAAGCCTCGATGGAAAATCACAGATCCTTTGATCCACGCGACGGGAAGCCTGACATTGCTGCTACAGCCTGGAAGGAAAGCGCACGTGCATGCCCCCACTCGAGACGAGGCCTGACTCCCCTGGGGAGACTCCAGAAGTACCCAAAGATCCATGTCAGCCCCTGAGAGGAATCCTCGGTTCCGGCCCTGACTCTACACAAGGTTTTTGGCCCCGGTATCGACGGGAGAGGAATCCCGAGAGGCCCCCTAGCAACTCGCATGGGGACTGGCCTCTCCTGAGGCCACCAGGGCGGGTCCCTGAGGTCCCCGTCGTAACTCGAGAACACCTGCCGCAACTCGAGAAAATCCAGGAATTTCTCCCTTCCAGGCGAGATGAGGCCTATTTCCGATGAGGCGTCTGGAGACTAATGACACCTAACCTCTGGAACTTCGAAAGGGTCTTTCACACCCTTGCTGCAACTCAAGAAGTTCACCGCCATACCCGTCTCCACGCGAGAGGAAGCACGATGGTCCCGCCCACATCCAGAGGAGCCCCGTTTCCCCCTCGTAGCTCGAGATGAGGGATCCTTTCACTGCTTTCAAAGCAAAGAATTCCCGGCGTTCCTGACGCATCTCAAGAGGTGGCACTCTCAACAGGAAAGGCGAGAGGAACTCCATGGTCGTACCACCATTCCAAGAGTCCCCCAGATGTCTCAGTCCATTCCAAAGGAACCTCTTTGCCCTGCACTGGCTCATCTTTCACGCCGAGGATCGACTCACACCACGGTGGCACGTGGGACAGCCCTGTGGGAAAGCCTCGAGGGAAAGCCTCGAGGGAAAACCACAGATCCTTTGATCCACGCCACGGGAAGCGTGACATTGCTGCTACAGCCTGGAAGGAAATCGCACGTGCATGCCCCCACTCGAGACGAGGCCTGACTCCCCTGGGGAGACTCCAGAAGTACCCAAATATCAATGTCAGCCCTTGAGAGCAATTCTCGGTTCCGGCCCTGACTCCACACAAGGTTTTTGGCCCCGGTATCGACGGGAGAGGAATCCCGAGAGGCCTCCCAGCAACTCGCATGGGGACTGGCCTCTCCTGAGGCCACCAGGGCGGGTCCCTGAGGTCCCCGTCGTAACTCGAGAACACCTGCCGCAACTCGAGAAAATCCAGGAAGTTCTCCCTTCCAGGCGAGATGAGGCCTATTTCCGATGAGGCGTCTGGAGACTAATGACACCTAACCTCTGGAACTTCGAAAGGGTCTTTCACACCCAAGCTGCAACTCAAGAAGTTCACCGCCATACCCGTCTCCACTCGAGAGGAAGCACGATGGTCCCGCCCACATCCAGAGGAGCCCCGTTTCCCCCTCGGAGCTCGAGATGAGGGATCCTTTCCCTGCTTTCAACGGGAAAGAATTCCCGGCGTTCCCGTCGCATCTCAAGAGGAGGCACTCTCAACAGGAAAGGCGAGCGGAACTCCATGGTCGTACCACCATTCCAAGAGTCCCCCAGATGTCTCAGTCCATTCCAGAGGAACCTCGTTGCCCTGCACTGGCTCATCTTTCACGCCGAGGATCGACTCACACCACGGTGGCACGTGGGACAGCCCTGTGGGAAAGCCTCGAGGGAAAGCCTCGAGGGAAAACCACAGATCCTTTGATCCACACCACGGGAAGCGTGACATTGCTGCTACAGCCTGGAAGGAAAGCGCACGTGCATGCCCCCACTCGAGCCGAGGCCTGACTCCCCTGGGGAGACTCCAGAAGTACCCAAACATCCATGTCAGCCCCTGAGAGGAATCCTCGGTTCCGGCCCTGACTCCACACAAGGTTTTTGGCCCCGGTATCGACGGGAGAGGAATCCCGAGAGGCCCCCTAGCAACTCGCATGGGGACTGGCCTTTCCTGAGGCCATCAGGGCGGGTCCCTGTGGTTCCCGTCGTAACTCGAGAACACCTGCCGCAACTCGAGAAAATCCAGGAAGTTCTCCCTTCCAGCGAGATGAGGCCTATTTCCGATGAGGCGTCTGGAGACTAATGACACCTAACCTCTGGAACTTCGAAAGGGTCTTTCACACCCTTGCTGCAACTCAAGAAGTTCACCGCCATACCCGTCTCCACTCGAGAGGAAGAACGATGGTCCCGCCCCCATCCAGAGGAGCCCCGTTTCCCCCTCGGAGATCGAGATGAGGGATCCTTTCCCTGCTTTCAACGGGAAAGAATTCCTGCGTTCCCGTCGCATCTCAAGAGGAGGCACTCTCAACAGGAAAGGCGAGAGGAACTCCATGGCCGTACCACCATTCCAAGAGTCCCCCAGATGTCTCATTCCATTCCAGAGGAACCTCTTTGCCCTGCACTGGCTCATCTTTCACGGAGAAGTCGACTCACACCACAGTGGCACGTGGGACAGCCCTGTGGGAAAGCCTCGAGGGAAAACCACAGATCCTTTGATCCACGCCACGGGAAGCGTGACATTGCTGCTACAGCCTGGAAGGAAAGCACACGTGCATGCCCCCACTCGAGACGAGGCCTGACTCCCCTGGGGAGACTCCAGAAATACCCAAAGATCCATGTCAGCCCCTGAGAGGAATCCTCGGTTCCGGCCCTGACTCCAGACAAGGTTTTTGGCCCCGGTATCGACGGGAGAGGAATCCCGAGAGGCCCCCAAGCAACTCGCATGGGGACTGGCCTTTACTGAGGCCACCAGGGCGGGTCCCTGAGGTCCCCGTCATAACTCGAGAACACCTGCCACACCTCGAGAATATCCAGGAAGTTCTCCCTTCTAGGCGAGATGAGGCCTATTTCCGATGATGCGTCTGGAGACGAATGACACCTAACCTCTGGAACTTCGAAAGGGTCTTTCACACCCTTGCTGCAACTCAAGAAGTTCACCGCCATACCCGTCTCCACTCGAGAGGAAGCACGATGGTCCCGCCCACATCGAGAGGAGCCCCGTTTCCCCCTCGAAGCTCGATATGAGGGATTCTTTCCCTGCTTTCAACGCAAAGAATTCCCGGCCTTCCCGTCACATCTCAAGAGAAGGCACTCTCAACAGGAAAGGCGAGAGGAACTCCATGGTCGTACCACGATTCCAAGAGTCCCCCAGATGTCTCAGTCCATTCCAGAGGAACCTCTTTGCCCTGCACTGGCTCATCTTTCACGCCGAGGATCGACTCACACCACGGTGGCACGTGGGACAGCCCTGTGGGAAAGCCTCGAGGGAAAGCCTCGAGGGAAAACCACAGATCCTTTGATCCACGCCACGGGAAGCGTGACATTGCTGCTACAGCCTGGAAGGAAAGTGCACGTGCATGCCCCGACTCGAGACGAGGCCTGACTCCCCTGGGGAGACTCCAGAAGTACCCAAAGATCCATGTCAGCCCCTGAGAGGAATCCTCGGTTCCGGCCCTGACTCCACACAAGGTTTTTGCCCCGGTATCGACGGGAGAGGAATCCCGAGAGGCCCCCTAGCAACTCGCATGGGGACTGGCCTCTCCTGAGGCCACCAGGGCGGGTCCCTGAGGTCCCCGTCGAAACTCGAGAACACCTGCCACAACTCGAGAAATTCCAGGAAGTTCCCCCTTCCAGGCGAGATGAGGCCTATTTCCGATGAGGCGTCTGGAGACTAATGACACCTAACCTCTGGAACTTCGAAAGGGTCTTTCACACCCTTGCTGCAACTCAAGAAGTTCACCGCCACACCCGTCTCCACTCGAGAGGAAGCACGATGGTCCCGCCCACATCCAGAGGAGCCCCGTTTCCCCCTCGTAGCTCGAGATGAGGGATCCTTTCCCTGCTTTCAACGGGAAAGAATTCCTGGCGTTCCCGTCGCATCTCAAGAGGAGGCACTCTCAACAGGAAAGGCGAGAGGAACTCCATGGTCGTACCACCATTCCAAGAGTCCCCCAGATGTCTCAGACCATTTCAGAGGAACCTCTTTGCCCTGCACTGGCTCATCTTTCACGCCGAGGATCGACTCACACCACGGTGGCACGTGGGACAGCCCTGTGGGAAAGCCTCGAGGGAAAGCCTCGAGGGAAAACCACAGATCCTTTGATCCACGCGATGGGAAGCGTGACATTGCTGCTACAGCCTGGAAGGAAAGCGCACGTGCATGCACCCACTCGAGATAAGGCCTGTCTCCCCTGGCGAGACTCCAGAAGTACCCAAAGATCCATATCAGCCCGTGAGAGGAATCCTCGGTTTCGGCCCTGACTCCACACAAGGTTTTTGCCCAGGTATCGACGGGAGAGGAATCCCGAGAGGCCCCCTAGCAACTCGCATGGGGACTGGCCTCTCCTGAGGCCACCAGGGCGGGTCCCTGAGGTCCCCGTCGTAACTCGAGAACACCTGCCGCAACTCGAGAAAATCCAGGAAGTTCTCCCTTCCAGGCGAGATGAGGCCTATTTCCGATGAGGCGTCTGGAGACTAATGACACCTAACCTCTGGAACTTCGAAAGGGTCTTTCACACCCTTGCTGCAACTCAAGAAGTTCACCGCAATACCCGTCTCCACGCGAGAGGAAGCACGATCGTCCCGCCCACATCCAGAGGATCCCCCTTTCCCCCTCGTAGCTCGAGATGAGGAATCCTTTCCCTGCTTTCAATGAGAAAGAATTCCCGGCGTTCCCGTCACATCTCAAGCGGAGGCACTCTCAACAGGAAAGGCGAGAGGAACTCCATGGTCGTACCACCATTCCAAGAGTCCCCCAGATGTCTCAGTCCATTCCAGAGGAACCTCTTTGCCCTGCACTGGCTCATCTTTCACGCCGAGGATCGACTCACACCACGGTGGCACGTGGGACAGCCCTGTGGGAAAGCCTCGAGGGAAAGCCTCGAGGGAAAACCACAGATCCTTTGATCCACGCCACAGGAAGCGTGACATTGCTGCTACAGCCTGGAAGGAAAGTGCACGTGCATGCCCCGACACGAGACGAGGCCTGACTCCCCTGGGGAGACTCCAGAAGTACCCAAAGATCCATGTCAGCCCCTGAGAGGAATCCTCGGTTCCGGCCCTGACTCCACACAAGGTTTTTGGCCCCGGTATTGACGGGAGAGGAATCCCGAGAGGCCCCCTAGCAACTCGCATGGGGACTGGCCTCTCCTGAGGCCACCAGGGCGGGTCCCTGAGGTCCCCGTCGTAACTCGAGAACACCTGCCGCAACTCGAGAAAATCCAGGAAGTTCTCCCTTCCAGGCGAGATGAGGCCTATTTCCGATGAGGCGTCTGGAGACTAATGACACCTAAACTCTGGAACTTCGAAAGGGTCTTTCACACCCTTGCTGCAACTCAAGAAGTTCACCGCCATACCCGTCTCCACTCTAGAGGAAGCACGATGGTCCCGCCCACATCCAGAGGAGCCCCGTTTCCCCCTCGTAGCTCGAGATGAGGGATCCTTTCCCTGCTTTCAACGGGAAAGAATTCCCGGCGTTCCCGTCGCATCTCAAGAGGAGGCACTCTCAACAGGAAAGGCGAGAGGAACTCCATGGTCGTACCACCATTCCAAGAGTCCCCCAGATGTCTCAGTCCATTCCAGAGGAACCTCTTTGCCATGCACTGGCTCATCTTTCACGCCGAGGATCGACTCACACCACGGTGGCACGTGGGACAGCCCTGTGGGAAAGCCTCGAGGGAAAGCCTCGAGGGAAAACCACAGATCCTTTGATCCACGCGATGGGAAGCGTGACATTGCTGCTACAGCCTGGAAGGAAAGCGCACGAGCATGCCTCCACTCGAGATGAGGCCTGTCTCCCCTGGCGAGACTCCAGAAGTACCCAAAGATCCATATCAGCCCGTGAGAGAAATCCTCGGTTCCGGCCCTGACTCCACACAAGGTTTTTGGCCCGGGTATCGACGGGAGAGGAATCCCGAGAGGCCCCCTAGCAACTCGCATGGGGACTGGCCTCTCCTGAGGCCACCACGGCGGGTCCCTGAGGTCCCCGTCGTAACTCGAGAACACCTGCCGCAACTCGAGAAATTCCAGGAAGTTCCCCCTTCCAGGCGAGATGAGGCCTATTTCCGATGAGGCGTCTGGAGACTAATGACACCTAACCTCTGGAACTTCGAAAGGGTCTTTCACACCCTTGCTGCAGCTCAAGAAGTTCACCGCCATACCCGTCTCCACTCGAGAGGAAGCACGATCGTCCCGCCCACATCCAGAGGAGCCCCCTTTCCCCCTCATAGCTCGAGATGAGGAATCCTTTCCCTGCTTTCAATGGGAAAGAGTTCCCGGCCTTCCCGTCGCATCTCAAGCGGAGGCACTCTCAACAGGAAAGGCGAGAGGAACTCGATGGTCGTACCACCATTCCAAGAGTCCCCCAGATGTCTCAGTCCATTCCAGAGGAACCTCTTTGCCCTGCACTGGCTCATCTTTCACGCCGAGGATCGACTCACACCACGGTGGCACGTGGGACAGCCCTGTGGGAAAGCCTCGAGGGAAAGCCTCGAGGGAAAACCACAGATCCTTTGATCCACGCCACGGAAGCGTGACATTGCTGCTACAGCCTGGAAGGAAAGTGCACGTGCATGCCCCGACTCGAGACGAGGCCTGACTCCCCTGGGGAGACTCCAGAAGTACCCAAAGATCCATGTCAGCCACTGAGAGGAATCCTCGGTTCCGGCCCTGACTCCACACAAGGTTTTTGCCCCGGTATCGACGGGAGAGGAATCCTGAGAGGCCCCCTAGCAACTAGCATGGGGACTGGCCTCTCCTGAGGCCACCAGGGAGGGTCCCTGAGGTCCCCGTCATAACTCGAGAACACCTGCCACAACTCGAGAAATTCCAGGAAGTTCCCCCTTCCAGGCGAGATGAGGCCTATTTCCGATGAGGCGTCTGGAGACTAATGACACCTAACCTCTGGAACTTCGAAAGGGTCTTTCACACCCTTGCTGCAACTCAAGAAGTTCACCGCCACACCCGTCTCCACTCGAGAGGAAGCACGATGGTCCCGCCCAGATCCAGAGGAGCCCCGTTTCCCCCTCGTAGCTCGAGATGAGGGATCCTTTCCCTGCTTTCAACGGGAAAGAATTCCCGGCGTTCCCGTCGCATCTCAAGAGGAGGCACTCTCAACAGGAAAGGCGAGGGGAACTCCATGGTCGTACCACCATTCCAAGAGTCCCCCAGATGTCTCAGTCCATTCCAGAGGAACCTCTTTGCCCTGCACTGGCTCATCTTTCACGCCGAGGATCGATTCATACCACGGTGGCACGTGGGACAGCCCTGTGGGAAAGCCTCGAGGGAAAGCCTCGAGGGAAAACCACAGATACTTTGATCCACGCCACGGGAAGCGTGACATTGCTGTTACAGCCTGGAAGGAAAGCGCACGTGCATGCCCCCACTCGAGATGAGGCCTGTCTCCCCTGGCGAGACTCCAGAAGTACCCAAAGATCCATATCAGCCCGTGAGAGGAATCCTCGGTTCCGGCCCTGACTCCACACAAGGTTTTTGGCCCGGGTATCGACGGGAGAGGAATCCCGAGAGGCCCCCTAGCAACTCGCATGGGGACTGGCCTCTCCTGAGGCCACCAGGGCGGGTCCCTGAGGTCCCCGTCGTAACTCGAGAACACCTGCCGCAACTCGAGAAAATCCAGGAAGTTCTCCCTTCCAGGCGAGATGAGGCCTATTTCCGATGAGGCGTCTGGAGACTAATGACACCTAACCTCTGGAACTTCGAAAGGGTCTTTCACACCCTTGCTGCAACTCAAGACGTTCACCGCCATACCCGTCTCCACTCGAGAGGAAGCACGATCGTCCCGCCCACATCCAGAGGACCCCCCTTTCCCCCTCGTAGCTCGAGATGAGGAATCCTTTCCCTGCTTTCAATGGGAAAGAATTCCCGGCGTTCCCGTCGCATCTCAAGCGGAGGCACTCTCAACAGGAAAGGCGAGAGGAACTCCATGGTCGTACCACCATTCCAAGAGTCCCCCAGATGTCTCAGTCCATTCCAGAGGAACCTCTTTGCCCTGCACTGGCTCATCTTTCACGCCGAGGATCGACTCACACCACGGTGGCACGTGGGACAGCCCTGTGGGAAAGCCTCGAGGGAAAGCCTCGAGGGAAAACCACAGATCCTTTGATCCACGCCACGGGAAGCGTGACATTGCTGCTACAGCCTGGAAGGAAAGTGCACGTGCATGCCCCGACTCGAGACGAGGCCTGACTCCCCTGGGGAGACTCCAGAAGTACCCAAAGTTCCATGTCAGCCCCTGAGAGGAATCCTCGGTTCCGGCCCTGACTCCACACAAGGTTTTGCCCCGGTATCGAAGGGAGAGGAATTCCGAGAGGCCCCCTAGCAAGTCGCATGGGGACTGGCCTCTCCTGAGGCCACCAGGGCGGGTCCCTGAGGTCCCCGTCGTAACTCGAGAACACCTGCCGCAACTCGAGAAAATCCAGGAAGTTCTCCCTTCCAGGCGAGATGAGGCCTATTTCCGATGAGGCGTCTGGAGACTAATGACACCTAACCTCTGGAACTTCGAAAGGGTCTTTCACACCCTTGCTACAACTCAAGAAGTTCACCGCCATACCCGTCTCCACTCGAGAGGAAGCACGATAGTCCCGCCCACATCCAGAGGAGCCCCGTTTCCCCCTCGTAGCTCGAGATGAGGGATCCTTTCCCTGCTTTCAACGGGAAAGAATTCCCGGCGTTCCCGTCGCATCTCAAGAGGAGGCACTCTCAACAGGAAAGGCGAGAGGAACTCCATGGTCGTACCACCATTCCAAGAGTCCCCCAGATGTCTCAGTCCATTCCAGAGGAAGCTCTTTGCCCTACACTGGCTCATCTTTCACGCCGAGGATCGACTCACACCACGGTGGCACGTGGGACAGCCCTGTGGGAAAGCCTCGAGGGAAAGCCTCGAGGGAAAACCACAGATCCTTTGATCCACGCGACGGGAAGCGTGACATTGCTGCTACAGCCTGGAAGGAAAGCGCACGTGCATGCCCCGACTCGAGACAAGGCCTGACTCCCCTGGGGAGACTCCAGAAGTACCCAAAGATCCATGTCAGCCCCTGAGAGAAATCCTCGGTTCCGGCCTTGACACCACACAAGGTTTTTGGCCCCAGTATCGACGGGAGAGGAATCCCGAGAGGGCCCCTAGCAACTCGCATGGGGACTGGCCTCTCCTGAGGCCACCAGGGCGGGTCCCTGAGGTCCCCGTCGTAACTCGAGAACACCTGCCGCAACTCGAGAAAATCCAGGAAGTTCTCCCTTCCAGGCGAGATGAGGCCTATTTCCGATGAGGCGTCTGGAGACTAATGACACCTAAACTCTGGAACTTCGAAAGGGTCTTTCACACCCTTGCTGCAACTCAAGAAGTTCACCGCCATACCCGTCTCCACTCTAGAGGAAGCACGATGGTCCCGCCCACATCCAGAGGAGCCCCGTTTCCCCCTCCTAGCTCGAGATGAGCGATCCTTTCCCTGCTTTCAACGGGAAAAAATTCCCGGCGTTCCCGTCGCATCTCAAGAGGAGGCACTCTCAACAGGAAAGGCGAGAGGGACTCCATGGTCGTACCACCATTCCAAGAGTCCCCCAGATGTCTCAGTCCATTCCAGAGGAAGCTCTTTGCCCTGCACTGGCTCATCTTTCACGCCGAGGATCGACTCACACCACGGTGGCACGTGGGACAGCCCTGTGGGAAAGCCTCGAGGGAAAACCACAGATCCTTTGATCCACGCCACGGGAAGCGTGACATTGCTGCTACAGCCTGGAAGGAAAGCGCACGTGCATGCCCACACTCGAGATGAGGCCTGTCTCCCCTGGCGAGACTCCAGAAGTACCCAAAGATCCATATCAGCCCGTGAGAGGAATCCTCGGTTCCGGCCCTGACTCCACACAAGGTTTTTGGCCCGGGTATCGACGGGAGAGGAATCCCGAGAGGCCCCCTAGCAACTCGCATGGGGACTGGCCTCTCCTGAGGCCACCAGGGCGGGTCCCTGAGGTCCCCGTCGTAACTCGAGAACACCTGCCGCAACTCGAGAAAATCCAGGAAGTTCTCCCTTCCAGGCGAGATGAGGCCTATTTCCGATGAGGCGTCTGGAGACTAATGACACCTAACCTCTGGAACTTCGAAAGGGTCTTTCACACCCTTGCTGCAACTCAAGAAGTTCACCGCCATACCCGTCTCCACTCGAGAGGAAGCACGATCGTCCCGCCCACATCCAGAGGACCCCCCTTTCCCCCTCGTAGCTCGAGATGAGGAATCCTTTCCCTGCTTTCAATGGGAAAGAATTCCCGGCGTTCCCGTCGCATCTCAAGCGGAGGCACTCTCAACAGGAAAGGCGAGAGGAACTCCATGGTCGTACCACCATTCCAAGAGTCCCCCAGATGTCTCAGTCCATTCCAGAGGAACCTCTTTGCCCTGCACTGGCTCATCTTTCACGCCGAGGATCGACTCACACCACGGTGGCACGTGGGACAGCCCTGTGGGAAAGCCTCGAGGGAAAGCCTCGAGGGAAAACCACAGATCCTTTGATCCACGCCACGGGAAGCGTGACATTGCTGCTACAGCCTGGAAGGAAAGTGCACGTGCATGCCCCGACTCGAGACGAGGCCTGACTCCCCTGGGGAGACTCCAGAAGTACCCAAAGTTCCATGTCAGCCCCTGAGAGGAATCCTCGGTTCCGGCCCTGACTCCACACAAGGTTTTGCCCCGGTATCGAAGGGAGAGGAATTCCGAGAGGCCCCCTAGCAAGTCGCATGGGGACTGGCCTCTCCTGAGGCCACCAGGGCGGGTCCCTGAGGTCCCCGTCGTAACTCGAGAACACCTGCCGCAACTCGAGAAAATCCAGGAAGTTCTCCCTTCCAGGCGAGATGAGGCCTATTTCCGATGAGGCGTCTGGAGACTAATGACACCTAACCTCTGGAACTTCGAAAGGGTCTTTCACACCCTTGCTACAACTCAAGAAGTTCACCGCCATACCCGTCTCCACTCGAGAGGAAGCACGATAGTCCCGCCCACATCCAGAGGAGCCCCGTTTCCCCCTCGTAGCTCGAGATGAGGGATCCTTTCCCTGCTTTCAACGGGAAAGAATTCCCGGCGTTCCCGTCGCATCTCAAGAGGAGGCACTCTCAACAGGAAAGGCGAGAGGAACTCCATGGTCGTACCACCATTCCAAGAGTCCCCCAGATGTCTCAGTCCATTCCAGAGGAAGCTCTTTGCCCTACACTGGCTCATCTTTCACGCCGAGGATCGACTCACACCACGGTGGCACGTGGGACAGCCCTGTGGGAAAGCCTCGAGGGAAAGCCTCGAAGGAAAACCACAGATCCTTTGATCCACGCGACGGGAAGCGTGACATTGCTGCTACAGCCTGGAAGGAAAGCGCACGTACATGCCCCGACTCGAGACAAGGCCTGACTCCCCTGGGGAGACTCCAGAAGTACCCAAAGATCCATGTCAGCCCCTGAGAGAAATCCTCGGTTCCGGCCTTGACACCACACAAGGTTTTTGGCCCCAGTATCGACGGGAGAGGAATCCCGAGAGGGCCCCTAGCAACTCGCATGGGGACTGGCCTCTCCTGAGGCCACCAGGGCGGGTCCCTGAGGTCCCCGTCGTAACTCGAGAACACCTGCCGCAACTCGAGAAAATCCAGGAAGTTCTCCCTTCCAGGCGAGATGAGGCCTATTTCCGATGAGGCGTCTGGAGACTAATGACACCTAACCTCTGGAACTTCGAAAGGGTCTTTCACACCCTTGCTGCAACTCAAGAAGTTCACCGCCATACCCGTCTCCACTCGAGAGGAAGCACGATCGTCCCGCCCACATCCAGAGGACCCCCCTTTCCCCCTCGTAGCTCGAGATGAGGAATCCTTTCCCTGCTTTCAATGGGAAAGAATTCCCGGCGTTCCCGTCGCATCTCAAGCGGAGGCACTCTCAACAGGAAAGGCGAGAGGAACTCCATGGTCGTACCACCATTCCAAGAGTCCCCCAGATGTCTCAGTCCATTCCAGAGGAACCTCTTTGCCCTGCACTGGCTCATCTTTCACGCCGAGGATCGACTCACACCACGGTGGCACGTGGGACAGCCCTGTGGGAAAGCCTCGAGGGAAAGCCTCGAGGGAAAACCACAGATCCTTTGATCCACGCCACGGGAAGCGTGACATTGCTGCTACAGCCTGGAAGGAAAGTGCACGTGCATGCCCCGACTCGAGACGAGGCCTGACTCCCCTGGGGAGACTCCAGAAGTACCCAAAGTTCCATGTCAGCCCCTGAGAGGAATCCTCGGTTCCGGCCCTGACTCCACACAAGGTTTTGCCCCGGTATCGAAGGGAGAGGAATTCCGAGAGGCCCCCTAGCAAGTCGCATGGGGACTGGCCTCTCCTGAGGCCACCAGGGCGGGTCCCTGAGGTCCCCGTCGTAACTCGAGAACACCTGCCGCAACTCGAGAAAATCCAGGAAGTTCTCCCTTCCAGGCGAGATGAGGCCTATTTCCGATGAGGCGTCTGGAGACTAATGACACCTAACCTCTGGAACTTCGAAAGGGTCTTTCACACCCTTGCTACAACTCAAGAAGTTCACCGCCATACCCGTCTCCACTCGAGAGGAAGCACGATAGTCCCGCCCACATCCAGAGGAGCCCCGTTTCCCCCTCGTAGCTCGAGATGAGGGATCCTTTCCCTGCTTTCAACGGGAAAGAATTCCCGGCGTTCCCGTCGCATCTCAAGAGGAGGCACTCTCAACAGGAAAGGCGAGAGGAACTCCATGGTCGTACCACCATTCCAAGAGTCCCCCAGATGTCTCAGTCCATTCCAGAGGAAGCTCTTTGCCCTACACTGGCTCATCTTTCACGCCGAGGATCGACTCACACCACGGTGGCACGTGGGACAGCCCTGTGGGAAAGCCTCGAGGGAAAGCCTCGAGGGAAAACCACAGATCCTTTGATCCACGCGACGGGAAGCGTGACATTGCTGCTACAGCCTGGAAGGAAAGCGCACGTGCATGCCCCGACTCGAGACAAGGCCTGACTCCCCTGGGGAGACTCCAGAAGTACCCAAAGATCCATGTCAGCCCCTGAGAGAAATCCTCGGTTCCGGCCTTGACACCACACAAGGTTTTTGGCCCCAGTATCGACGGGAGAGGAATCCCGAGAGGGCCCCTAGCAACTCGCATGGGGACTGGCCTCTCCTGAGGCCACCAGGGCGGGTCCCTGAGGTCCCCGTCGTAACTCGAGAACACCTGCCGCAACTCGAGAAAATCCAGGAAGTTCTCCCTTCCAGGCGAGATGAGGCCTATTTCCGATGAGGCGTCTGGAGACTAATGACACCTAAACTCTGGAACTTCGAAAGGGTCTTTCACACCCTTGCTGCAACTCAAGAAGTTCACCGCCATACCCGTCTCCACTCTAGAGGAAGCACGATGGTCCCGCCCACATCCAGAGGAGCCCCGTTTCCCCCTCCTAGCTCGAGATGAGCGATCCTTTCCCTGCTTTCAACGGGAAAAAATTCCCGGCGTTCCCGTCGCATCTCAAGAGGAGGCACTCTCAACAGGAAAGGCGAGAGGGACTCCATGGTCGTACCACCATTCCAAGAGTCCCCCAGATGTCTCAGTCCATTCCAGAGGAACCTCTTTGCCCTGCACTGGCTCATCTTTCACGCCGAGGATCGACTCACACCATGGTGGCACGTGGGACAGCCCTCTGGGAAAGCCTCGAGGGAAAACCACAGATCCTTTGATCCACGCGATGGGTAGCGTGACATTGCTGCTACAGCCTGGAAGGAAAGCGCACGTGCATGCCCCGACTCGAGACAAGGCCTGACTCCCCTGGGGAGACACCAGAAATACCCAAAGATCCATGTCAGCCCCTGAGAGAAATCCTCGGTTCCGGCCCTGACACCACACAAAGTTTTTGGCCCCAGTATCGACGGGAGAGGAATCCCGAGAGGGCCCCTAGCAACTCGCATGGGGACTGGCCTCTCCTGAGGCCACCAGGGCGGGTCCCTGAGGTCCCCGTCGTAACTCGAGAACACCTGCCGCAACTCGAGAAAATCCAGGAAGTTCTCCCTTCCAGGCGAGGTGAGGCCTATTTCCGATGAGGCGTCTGGAGACTAATGACACCTAACCTCTGGAACTTCGAAAGGGTCTTTCACACCCTTGCTGCAACTCAAGAAGTTCACCGCCATACCCGTCTCCACTCGAGAGGAAGCACGATGGTCCCGCCCACATCCAGAGGAGTCCCGTTTCCCCCTCGTAGCTCGAGATGAGGGATTCTTTCCCTGCTTTCAACGGGAAAGAATTCCCGGCGTTCCCTTCGCATCTCAAGAGGAGGCACTCTCAACAGGAAAGGCGAGAGGAACTCCATGGTCTTACCACCATTCCAAGAGTCCCCCAGATGTCTCAGTCCATTCAAGAGGAACCTCTTTCCCTGCACTGGCTCATCTTTCACGCCGAGGATCGACTCACACCACGGTGGCACGTGGGACAGCCCTGTGGGAAAGCCTCGAGGGAAAGCCTCGAGGGAAAACCACAGATCCTTTGATTCACGCCACGGGAAGAATGACATTGCTGCTACAGCCTTGAAGGAAAGCGCACGTGCATGCCCCCACTCGAGACGAGGCCTGACTCCCCTGGGGAGACTCCAGAAGTACCCAAAGATCCATGTCAGCCACTGAGAGGAATCCTCGGTTCCGGCCCTGACTCCACACAAGGTTTTTGGCCCCGGTATCGATGGGAGAGGAATCCCGAGAGGCCCCCTAGCAACTCGCATGGGGACTGGCCTCTCCTGAGGCCACCAGGGCGGGTCCCTGAGGTCCCCGTCGTAACTCGAGAACACCTGCCGCAACTCGAGAAAATCCAGGAAGTTCTCACTTCCAGGCGAGATGAGGCCTATTTCCGATGAGGCGTCTGGAGACTAATGACACCTAACCTCTGGAACTTCGAAAGGGTCTTTCACACCCTTGCTGCAACTCAAGAAGTTCACCGCCATACCCGTCTCCACTCGAGAGGAAGCACGATAGTCCCGCCCACATCCAGAGGAGCCCCGTTTCCCCCTCGTAGATCGAGATGAGGGATCCTTTCCCTGCTTTCAACGGGAAAGAATTCCCGGCGTTCCCGTCGCATCTCAAGAGGAGGCACTCTCAACAGGAAAGGCGAGAGGAACTCCATGGTCGTACCACCATTCCAAGAGTCCCCCAGATGTCTCAGTCCATTCCAGAGGAAGCTCTTTGCCCTGCACTGGCTCATCTTTCACGCCGAGGATCGACTCACACCACGGTGGCACGTGGGACAGCCCTGTGGGAAAGCCTCGAGGGAAAACCACAGATCCTTTGATCCACGCCACGGGAAGCGTGACATTGCTGCTACAGCCTGGAAGGAAAGCGCACGTGCATGCCCACACTCGAGATGAGGCCTGTCTCCCCTGGCGAGACTCCAGAAGTACCCAAAGATCCATATCAGCCCCTGAAAGGAATCCTCGGTTCCGGCCCTAACTCCACACAAGGTTTTTGGCCCCGGTATCGATGGGATAGGTATCCCGAGAGGCTCCCTAGCAAGTCGCATGGGGACTGGCCTCTCCTGAGGCCACCAGGGCGGGTCCCTGAGGTCCCCGTCGTAACTCGAGAACACCTGCCGCAACTCGAGAAAATCCAGGAAGTTCTCCCTTCCAGGCGAGATGAGGCCTATTTCCGATGAGGCGTCTGGAGACTAATGACACCTAACCTCTGGAACTTCGAAAGGGTCTTTCACACCCTTGCTGCAACTCAAGAAGTTCACCGCCATACCCGTCTCCACTCGAGAGGAAGCACGATGGTCCCGCCCACATCCAGAGGAGCCCCGTTTCCCCCTCGTAGCTCGAGATGAGGGATCCTTTCCCTGCTTTCAACGGGAAAGAATTCCCGGCGTTCCCTTCGCATCTCAAGAGGAGGCACTCTCAACAGGAAAGGCGAGAGGAACTCCATGGTCGTACCACCATTCCAAGAGTCCCCCAGATGTCTCAGTCCATTCAAGAGGAACCTCTTTGCCCTGCACTGGCTCATCTTTCACGCCGAGGATCGACTCACACCACGGTGGCACGTGGGACAGCCCTGTGGGAAAGCCTCGAGGGAAAGCCTCGAGGGAAAACCACAGATCGTTTGATTCACGCCACGGGAAGCGTGACATTGCTGCTACAGCCTTGAAGGAAAGCACACGTGCATGCCCCCACTCGAGACGAGGCCTGACTCCCCTGGGGAGACTCCAGAAGTACCCAAAGATACATGTCAGCCACTGAGAGGAATCCTCGGTTCCGGCCCTGACTCCACACAAGGTTTTTGGCCCTGGTATCGACGGGAGAGGAATCCCGAGAGGCCCCCTAGCAACTCGCATGGGGACTGGCCTCTCCTAAGGCCACCAGGGCGGGTCCCTGAGGTCCCCGTCGTAACTCGAGAACACCTGCCACAACTCGAGAAATTCCTGGAAGTTCCCCCTTCCAGGCGAGATGAGGCCTATTTCCAATGAGGCGTCTGGAGACTAATGACACCTAACCTCTGGAACTTCGAAAGGGTCTTTCACACCCTTGCTGCAACTCAAGAAGTTCACCGCCACACCCGTCTCCACTGGAGAGAAAGCACGATGGTCCCGCCCAGATCCAGAGGAGCCCCGTTTCCCCCTCGTAGCTCGAGATGAGGGATCCTTTCCCTGCTTTCAACGGGAAAGAATTCCCGGCGTTCCCGTCGCATCTCAAGAGGAGGCACTCTCAACAGGAAAGGCGAGGGGAACTCCATGGTCGTACCACCATTCCAAGAGTCCCCCAGATGTCTCAGTCCATTCCAGAGGAACCTCTTTGCCCTGCACTGGCTCATCTTTCACGCCGAGGATCGATTCACACCACGGTGGCACGTGGGACAGCCCTGTGGGAAAGCCTCGAGGGAAAGCCTCGAGGGAAAACCACAGATACTTTGATCCACGCCACGGGAAGCGTGACATTGCTGTTACAGCCTGGAAGGAAAGCGCACGTGCATGCCCCCACTCGAGATGAGGCCTGTCTCCCCTGGCGAGACTCCAGAAGTACCCAAAGATCCATATCAGCCCGTGAGAGGAATCCTCGGTTCCGGCCCTGACTCCACACAAGGTTTTTGGCCCGGGTATCGACGGGAGAGGAATCCCGAGAGGCCCCCTAGCAACTCGCATGGGGACTGGCCTCTCCTGAGGCCACCAGGGCGGGTCCCTGAGGTCCCCGTCGTAACTCGAGAACACCTGCCGCAACTCGAGAAAATCCAGGAAGTTCTCCCTTCCAGGCGAGATGAGGCCTATTTCCGATGAGGCGTCTGGAGACTAATGACACCTAACCTCTGGAACTTCGAAAGGGTCTTTCACACCCTTGCTGCAACTCAAGAAGTTCACCGCCATACCCGTCTCCACTCGAGAGGAAGCACGATCGTCCCGCCCACATCCAGAGGACCCCCCTTTCCCCCTCGTAGCTCGAGATGAGGAATCCTTTCCCTGCTTTCAATGGGAAAGAATTCCCGGCGTTCCCGTCGCATCTCAAGCGGAGGCACTCTCAACAGGAAAGGCGAGAGGAACTCCATGGTCGTACCACCATTCCAAGAGTCCCCCAGATGTCTCAGTCCATTCCAGAGGAACCTCTTTGCCCTGCACTGGCTCATCTTTCACGCCGAGGATCGACTCACACCACGGTGGCACGTGGGACAGCCCTGTGGGAAAGCCTCGAGGGAAAGCCTCGAGGGAAAACCACAGATCCTTTGATCCACGCCACGGGAAGCGTGACATTGCTGCTACAGCCTGGAAGGAAAGTGCACGTGCATGCCCCGACTCGAGACGAGGCCTGACTCCCCTGGGGAGACTCCAGAAGTACCCAAAGATCCATGTCAGCCCCTGAGAGGAATCCTCGGTTCCGGCCCTGACTCCACACAAGGTTTTGCCCCGGTATCGAAGGGAGAGGAATTCCGAGAGGCCCCCTAGCAAGTCGCATGGGGACTGGCCTCTCCTGAGGCCACCAGGGCGGGTCCCTGAGGTCCCCGTCGTAACTCGAGAACACCTGCCGCAACTCGAGAAAATCCAGGAAGTTCTCCCTTCCAGGCGAGATGAGGCCTATTTCCGATGAGGCGTCTGGAGACTAATGACACCTAACCTCTGGAACTTCGAAAGGGTCTTTCACACCCTTGCTACAACTCAAGAAGTTCACCGCCATACCCGTCTCCACTCGAGAGGAAGCACGATAGTCCCGCCCACATCCAGAGGAGCCCCGTTTCCCCCTCGTAGCTCGAGATGAGGGATCCTTTCCCTGCTTTCAACGGGAAAGAATTCCCGGCGTTCCCGTCGCATCTCAAGAGGAGGCACTCTCAACAGGAAAGGCGAGAGGAACTCCATGGTCGTACCACCATTCCAAGAGTCCCCCAGATGTCTCAGTCCATTCCAGAGGAAGCTCTTTGCCCTACACTGGCTCATCTTTCACGCCGAGGATCGACTCACACCACGGTGGCACGTGGGACAGCCCTGTGGGAAAGCCTCGAGGGAAAGCCTCGAGGGAAAACCACAGATCCTTTGATCCACGCGACGGGAAGCGTGACATTGCTGCTACAGCCTGGAAGGAAAGCGCACGTGCATGCCCCGACTCGAGACAAGGCCTGACTCCCCTGGGGAGACTCCAGAAGTACCCAAAGATCCATGTCAGCCCCTGAGAGAAATCCTCGGTTCCGGCCTTGACACCACACAAGGTTTTTGGCCCCAGTATCGACGGGAGAGGAATCCCGAGAGGGCCCCTAGCAACTCGCATGGGGACTGGCCTCTCCTGAGGCCACCAGGGCGGGTCCCTGAGGTCCCCGTCGTAACTCGAGAACACCTGCCGCAACTCGAGAAAATCCAGGAAGTTCTCCCTTCCAGGCGAGATGAGGCCTATTTCCGATGAGGCGTCTGGAGACTAATGACACCTAAACTCTGGAACTTCGAAAGGGTCTTTCACACCCTTGCTGCAACTCAAGAAGTTCACCGCCATACCCGTCTCCACTCTAGAGGAAGCACGATGGTCCCGCCCACATCCAGAGGAGCCCCGTTTCCCCCTCCTAGCTCGAGATGAGCGATCCTTTCCCTGCTTTCAACGGGAAAAAATTCCCGGCGTTCCCGTCGCATCTCAAGAGGAGGCACTCTCAACAGGAAAGGCGAGAGGGACTCCATGGTCGTACCACCATTCCAAGAGTCCCCCAGATGTCTCAGTCCATTCCAGAGGAACCTCTTTGCCCTGCACTGGCTCATCTTTCACGCCGAGGATCGACTCACACCATGGTGGCACGTGGGACAGCCCTCTGGGAAAGCCTCGAGGGAAAACCACAGATCCTTTGATCCACGCGATGGGTAGCGTGACATTGCTGCTACAGCCTGGAAGGAAAGCGCACGTGCATGCCCCGACTCGAAACAAGGCCTGACTCCCCTGGGGAGACTCCAGAAATACCCAAAGATCCATGTCAGCCCCTGAGAGAAATCCTCGGTTCCGGCCCTGACACCACACAAAGTTTTTGGCCCCAGTATCGACGGGAGAGGAATCCCGAGAGGGCCCCTAGCAACTCGCATGGGGACTGGCCTCTCCTGAGGCCACCAGGGCGGGTCCCTGAGGTCCCCGTCGTAACTCGAGAACACCTGCCGCAACTCGAGAAAATCCAGGAAGTTCTCCCTTCCAGGCGAGGTGAGGCCTATTTCCGATGAGGCGTCTGGAGACTAATGACACCTAACCTCTGGAACTTCGAAAGGGTCTTTCACACCCTTGCTGCAACTCAAGAAGTTCACCGCCATACCCGTCTCCACTCGAGAGGAAGCACGATGGTCCCGCCCACATCCAGAGGAGTCCCGTTTCCCCCTCGTAGCTCGAGATGAGGGATTCTTTCCCTGCTTTCAACGGGAAAGAATTCCCGGCGTTCCCTTCGCATCTCAAGAGGAGGCACTCTCAACAGGAAAGGCGAGAGGAACTCCATGGTCTTACCACCATTCCAAGAGTCCCCCAGATGTCTCAGTCCATTCAAGAGGAACCTCTTTCCCTGCACTGGCTCATCTTTCACGCCGAGGATCGACTCACACCACGGTGGCACGTGGGACAGCCCTGTGGGAAAGCCTCGAGGGAAAGCCTCGAGGGAAAACCACAGATCCTTTGATTCACGCCACGGGAAGCATGACATTGCTGCTACAGCCTTGAAGGAAAGCGCACGTGCATGCCCCCACTCGAGACGAGGCCTGACTCCCCTGGGGAGACTCCAGAAGTACCCAAAGATCCATGTCAGCCACTGAGAGGAATCCTCGGTTCCGGCCCTGACTCCACACAAGGTTTTTGGCCCCGGTATCGATGGGAGAGGAATCCCGAGAGGCCCCCTAGCAACTCGCATGGGGACTGGCCTCTCCTGAGGCCACCAGGGCGGGTCCCTGAGGTCCCCGTCGTAACTCGAGAACACCTGCCGCAACTCGAGAAAATCCAGGAAGTTCTCCCTTCCAGGCGAGATGAGGCCTATTTCCGATGAGGCGTCTGGAGACTAATGACACCTAACCTCTGGAACTTCGAAAGGGTCTTTCACACCCTTGCTGCAACTCAAGAAGTTCACCGCCATACCCGTCTCCACTCGAGAGGAAGCACGATAGTCCCGCCCACATCCAGAGGAGCCCCGTTTCCCCCTCGTAGATCGAGATGAGGGATCCTTTCCCTGCTTTCAACGGGAAAGAATTCCCGGCGTTCCCGTCGCATCTCAAGAGGAGGCACTCTCAACAGGAAAGGCGAGAGGAACTCCATGGTCGTACCACCATTCCAAGAGTCCCCCAGATGTCTCAGTCCATTCCAGAGGAAGCTCTTTGCCCTGCACTGGCTCATCTTTCACGCCGAGGATCGACTCACACCACGGTGGCACGTGGGACAGCCCTGTGGGAAAGCCTCGAGGGAAAACCACAGATCCTTTGATCCACGCCACGGGAAGCGTGACATTGCTGCTACAGCCTGGAAGGAAAGCGCACGTGCATGCCCACACTCGAGATGAGGCCTGTCTCCCCTGGCGAGACTCCAGAAGTACCCAAAGATCCATATCAGCCCCTGAAAGGAATCCTCGGTTCCGGCCCTAACTCCACACAAGGTTTTTGGCCCCGGTATCGATGGGATAGGTATCCCGAGAGGCTCCCTAGCAAGTCGCATGGGGACTGGCCTCTCCTGAGGCCACCAGGGCGGGTCCCTGAGGTCCCCGTCGTAACTCGAGAACACCTGCCGCAACTCGAGAAAATCCAGGAAGTTCTCCCTTCCAGGCGAGATGAGGCCTATTTCCGATGAGGCGTCTGGAGACTAATGACACCTAACCTCTGGAACTTCGAAAGGGTCTTTCACACCCTTGCTGCAACTCAAGAAGTTCACCGCCATACCCGTCTCCACTCGAGAGGAAGCACGATGGTCCCGCCCACATCCAGAGGAGCCCCGTTTCCCCCTCGTAGCTCGAGATGAGGGATCCTTTCCCTGCTTTCAACGGGAAAGAATTCCCGGCGTTCCCTTCGCATCTCAAGAGGAGGCACTCTCAACAGGAAAGGCGAGAGGAACTCCATGGTCGTACCACCATTCCAAGAGTCCCCCAGATGTCTCAGTCCATTCAAGAGGAACCTCTTTGCCCTGCACTGGCTCATCTTTCACGCCGAGGATCGACTCACACCACGGTGGCACGTGGGACAGCCCTGTGGGAAAGCCTCGAGGGAAAGCCTCGAGGGAAAACCACAGATCGTTTGATTCACGCCACGGGAAGCGTGACATTGCTGCTACAGCCTTGAAGGAAAGCACACGTGCATGCCCCCACTCGAGACGAGGCCTGACTCCCCTGGGGAGACTCCAGAAGTACCCAAAGATACATGTCAGCCACTGAGAGGAATCCTCGGTTCCGGCCCTGACTCCACACAAGGTTTTTGGCCCTGGTATCGACGGGAGAGGAATCCCGAGAGGCCCCCTAGCAACTCGCATGGGGACTGGCCTCTCCTAAGGCCACCAGGGCGGGTCCCTGAGGTCCCCGTCGTAACTCGAGAACACCTGCCACAACTCGAGAAATTCCTGGAAGTTCCCCCTTCCAGGCGAGATGAGGCCTATTTCCAATGAGGCGTCTGGAGACTAATGACACCTAACCTCTGGAACTTCGAAAGGGTCTTTCACACCCTTGCTGCAACTCAAGAAGTTCACCGCCACACCCGTCTCCACTCGAGAGGAAGCACGATGGTCCCGCCCACATCCAGAGGAGCCCCGTTTCCCCCTCGTAGCTCGAGATGAGGGATCCTTTCCCTGCTTTCAACGGGAAAGAATTCCCGGCATTCCCATCGCATCTCAAGAGGAGGCACTCTCAACAGGAAAGGCGAGAGGAACTCCATGGTCGTACCACCATTCCAAGAGTCCCCCAGATGTCTCAGTCCATTCCAGAGGAACCTCTTTGCCCTGCACTGGCTCATCTTTCACGCCGAGGATCGACTCACACCACGGTGGCACGTTGGACAGCCCTGTGGGAAAGCCTCGAGGGAAAACCACAGATCCTTTGATCCACGCGACGGGAAGCGTGACATTTCTGCTACAGCCTGGAAGGAAAGTGCACGTGCATGCCCCGACTCGAGACGAGACCTGTCTCCCCTGGCGAGACTCCAGAAGTACCCAAAGATCCATATCAGCCCCTGAGAGGAATCCTCGGTTCGAGCCCTGACTCCACACAAGGTTTTTGGCCCCGGTATCGACGGGAGAGGAATCCCGAGAGGCCCCCTAGCAACTCGCATGGGGACTGGCCTCTCCTGAGGCCACCAGGGCGGGTCCCTGAGGTCCCCGTCGTAACTCGAGAACACCTGCCGCAACTCGAGAAAATCCAGGAAGTTCTCCCTTCCAGGCGAGATGAGGCCTATTTCCAATGAGGCGTCTGGAGACTAATGACACCTAACCTCTGGAACTTCGAAAGGGTCTTTCACACCCTTGCTGCAACTCAAGAAGTTCACCGCCATACCCGTCTCCACTCGAGAGGAAGCACGTTGGTCCCGCCCACATCCAGAGGAGCCCCGTTTCCCCCTCGGAGCTCGAGATGAGGGATCCTTTCCCTGCTTTCAACGGGAAAGAATTCCCGGCGTTCCCGTCGCATCTCAAGAGGAGGCACTCTCAACAGGAAAGGAGAGAGGAACTCCATGGTCGTACCACCATTCCAAGAGTCCCCCAGATGTCTCAGTCCATTCCTGAGGAAGCTCTTTGCCCTGCACTGGCTCATCTTTCACGCCGAGGATCGACTCACACCACGGTGGCACGTGGGACAGCCCTGTGGGAAAGCCTCGAGGGAAAACCACAGATCTTTTGATCCACGCGATGGGAAGCGTGACATTGCTGCTACTGCCTGGAAGGAAAGCGCACGTGCATGCCCCCACTCGAGATGAGGCCTGTCTCCCCTGGCGAGACTCCAGAAGTACCCAAAGATCCATATCAGCCCCTGAAAGGAATCCTCGGTTCAGGCCCTAACTCCACACAAGGTTTTTGGCCCCGGTATCGATGGGAGAGGAATCCCGAGAGGCCCCCTAGCAACTCGCATGGGGACTGGCCTCTCCTGAGGCCACCAGGGCGGGTCCCTGAGGTCCCCGTCGTAACTCGAAAACACCTGCCGCAACTCGAGAAAATCCAGGAAGTTCTCCCTTCCAGGCGAGATGAGGCCTATTTCCGATGAGGCGTCTGGAGACTAATGTCACCTAACCTCTGGAACTTCGAAAGGGTCTTTCACACCCTTGCTGCAACTCAAGAAGTTCACCGCCATACCCGTCTCCACTCGAGAGGAAGCACGATGGTCCCGCCCACATCCAGAGGAGACCCGTTTCCCCCTCGTAGCTCGAGATGAGGGATCCTTTCCCTGCTTTCAACGGGAAAGTATTCCCGGCGTTCCCTTCGCATCTCAAGCGGAGGCACTCTCAACAGGAAAGGCGAGAGGAACTCCATGGTCGTACCACCATTCCAAGAGTCCCCCAGATGTCTCAGTCCATTCAAGAGGAAACTCTTTGCCCTGCACTGGCTCATCTTTCACGCCGAGGATCGACTCACACCACGGTGGCACGTGGGACAGCCCTGTGGGAAAGCCTCGAGGGAAAGCCTCGAGGGAAAACCACAGATCGTTTGATTCACGCCATGGGAAGCGTGACATTGCTGCTACAGCCTTGAAGGAAAGCACACGTGCATGCCCCCACTCGAGACGAGGCCTGACTCCCCTGTGGAGACTCCAGAAGTACCCAAAGATACATGTCAGCCACTGAGAGGAATCCTCGGTTCCGGCCCTGACTCCACACAAGGTTTTTGGCCCCAGTATCGACGGGAGAGGAATCCCGAGAGGCCCCCTAGCAACTCGCATGGGGACTGGCCTCTCCTAAGGCCACCAGGGCGGGTCCCTGAGGTCCCCGTCGTAACTCGAGAACACCTGCCACAACTCGAGAAATTCCTGGAAGTTCCCCCTTCCAGGCGAGATGAGGCCTATTTCCAATGAGGCGTCTGGAGACTAATGACACCTAACCTCTGGAACTTCGAAAGGGTCTTTCACACCCTTGCTGCAACTCAAGAAGTTCACCGCCATACCCGTCTCCACTCGAGAGGAAGCACGATCGTCCCGCCCACATCCAGAGAAGCCCCCTTTCCCCCTCGTAGCTCGAGATGAGGGATCCTTTCCCTGCTTTCAACGGGAAAGAATTCCCGGCGTTCCCGTTGCATCTCAAGAGGAGGCACTCTCAACAGGAAAGGCGAGAGGAACTCCAGGGTCGTACCACCATTCCAAGAGTCCCCCAGATGTCTCAGTCCATTCCAGAGGAAGCTCTTTGCCCTACACTGGCTCATCTTTCACGCCGAGGATCGACTCACACCACGGTGGCACGTGGGACAGCCCTGTGGGAAAGCCTCGAGGGAAAGCCTCGAGGGTAAACCACAGATCGTTTGATTCACGCCACGGGAAGCGTGACATTGCTGCTACAGCCTTGAAGGAAAGCGCACGTGCATGCCCCCACTCGAGACGAGGCCTGACTCCCCTGAGGAGACTCCAGAAGTACCCAAAGATCCATGTCAGCCAATGAGAGGAATCCTCGGTTCCGGCCCTGACTCCACACAAGGTTTTTGGCCCCGGTATCGACGGGAGAGGAATCCCGAGAGGCCCCCTAGCAACTCGCATGGGGACTGGCCTCTCCTAAGGCCACCAGGGCGGGTCCCTGAGGTCCCCGTCGTAACTCGAGAACACCTGCCACAACTCGAGAAAATCCAGGAAGTTCTCCCTTCCAGGCGAGATGAGGCCTATTTCCGATGAGGCGTCTGGAGACTAATGACACCTAACCTCTGGAACTTCGAATGGGTCTTTCACACCCTTGCTGCAACTCAAGAAGTTCACCGCCATACCCGTCTCCACTCGAGAGGAAGCACGATAGTCCCGCCCACATCCAGAGGAGCCCCGTTTCCCCCTCGTAGCTCGAGATGAGGGATCCTTTCCCTGCTTTCAACGGGAAAGAATTCCCGGCGTTCCCGTCGCATCTCAAGAGGAGGCACTCTCAAAGGAAAAGCGAGAGGAACTCCATGGTCGTACCACCATTCCAAGAGTCCCCCAGATGTCTCAGTCCATTCCAGAGGAACCTCTTTGCCCTGCACTGGCTCATCTTTCACGCCGAGGATCGACTCACACCACGGTGGCACGTGGGACAACCCTGTGGGAAAGCCTCGAGGGAAAGCCTCGAGGGAAACCACAGATCCTTTGATTCACGCCACGGGAAGCGTGACATTTCTGCTACAGCCTGGAAGGAAAGCGCACGTGCATGCCCCCACTCGAGATGAGGCCTGACTCCCCAGGGGAGACTCCAGAAGTACCCAAAGATCCATGTCAGCCCCTGAGAGGAATCCTCGGTTACGGCCCTGACTCCACACAAGGTTTTTGGCCCCGGTATCGACGGGAGAGGAATCCCGAGAGGCCCCCTAGCAACTCGCATGGGGACTGGCCTCTCCTGAGGCCACCAGGGCGGGTCCCTGAGGTCCCCGTCTTAACTCGAGAACACCTGCCGCAACTCGAGATATTCCAGGAAGTTCCCCCTTCCAGGCGAGATGAGGCCTATTTCCGATGAGGCGTCTGGAGACTAATGACACCTAACCTCTGGAACTTCGAAAGGGTCTTTCCCACCCTTGCTGCAACTCAAGAAGTTCACCGCCATACCCGGCTCCACTCGAGAGGAAGCACGATCGTCCCGCCTACATCCAGAGGAGCCCCCTTTCCCCCTCGTAGCTCGAGATGAGGAATCCTTTCCCTGCTTTCAATGGGAAAGAATTCCCGGCGTTCCCGTCGCATCTGAAGCGGAGGCACTCTCAACAGGAAAGGCGAGAGGAACTCCATGGTCGTACCACCATTCCAAGAGTCCCCCAGATGTCTCAGTCCATTCCAGAGGAAGCTCTTTGCCCTGCACTGGCTGATCTTTCACGCCGAGGATCGACTCTCACCACGGTGGCACGTGGGACAGCCCTGTGGGAAAGCCTCGAGGGAAAGCCTCGAGGGAAAAGCACAGATCCTTTGATCCACGCCACGGGAAGCGTGACATTGCTCTACAGCCTAGAAGGAAAGTGCACGTGCATGCCCCGACTCGAGACGACGACTGACTCCCCTGGGGAGACTCCAGAAGTACCCAAAGATCCATGTCAGCCCCTGAGAGGAATCCTCGGTTCAGGCCCTGACTCCACACAAGGTTTTTGGCCCCGGTATCGGCGGGAGAGGAATCCCGAGAGGCCCCCTAGCAACTCGCATGGGGACTGGCCTCTCCTGAGGCCACCAGGGCGGGTCCCTGAGGTCCCCGTAGTAACTCGAGAACACCTGCCACAACTCGAGAAATTCCAGGAAGTTCCCCCTTCCAGGCGAGATGAGGCCTATTTCCGATGAGGCGTCTGGAGACTAATGACACCAAACATCTGGAACTTCGAAAGGGTCTTTCACACCCTTGCTGCAACTAAAGAAGTTCACCGCCACACCCGTCTCCACTCGAGAGGAAGCACGATGGTCCCGCCCACATCCAGAGGAGCCCCGTTTCCCCCTCCTAGCTCGAGATGAGCGATCCTTTCCCTGCTTTCAACGGGAAAGAATTCCCGGCGTTCCCGTCGCATCTCAAGAGGAGGCACTCTCAACAGGAAAGGCGAGAGGAACTCCATGGTCGTACCACCATTCCAAGAGTCCCCCAGATGTCTCAGTCCATTCCAGAGGAACCTCTTTGCCCTGCACTGGCTCATCTTTCACTCCGAGGATCGACTCACACCACGGTGGCACGTGGGACAGCCCTGTGGGAAAGCCTCGAGGGAAAGCCTCGAGGGAAAACCACAGATCCTTTGATCCACGCGATGGGAAGCGTGACATTGCTGCTACAGCCTGGAAGGAAAGCGCACGTGCATGCCCCCACTCGAGACGAGGCCTGACTCCCATGGGGAGACTCCAGAAGGACCCAAAGATCCATGTCAGCCCCGGAGAGGAATCCTCGGTTCCGGCCCTGACTCCACACAAGGTTTTTGGCCCCGGTATCGACGGGAGAGGAATCCCGAGAGGCCCCCTTGCAACTCGCATGGGGACTGGCCTCTCCTGAGGCCACCAGGGCGGGTCCCTGAGGTCCCCGTCGTAACTCGAGAACACCTGCCGCAACTCGAGAAAATCCAGGAAGTTCTCCCTTCCAGGCGAGATGAGGCCTATTTCCGATGAGGCGTCTGGAGACTAATGACACCTAACCTCTGGAACTTTGAAAGGGTCTTTCACACCCTTGCTGCAACTCAAGAAGTTCACCGCCATACCCGTCTCCACTCGAGAGGAAGCACGATAGTCCCGCCCACATCCAGAGGAGCCCCGTTTCCCCCTCGTAGCTCGAGATGAGGGATCCTTTCCCTGCTTTCAACGGGAAAGAATTCCCGGCGTTCCCGTCGCATCTCAAGAGGAGGCACTCTCAACAGGAAAGGCGAGAGGAACTCCATGGTCGTACCACCATTCCAAGAGTCCCCCAGATGTCTCAGTCCATTCCAGAGGAAGCTCTTTGCCCTACACTGGCTCATCTTTCACGCCGAGGATCGACTCACACCACGGTGGCACGTGGGACAGCCCTGTGGGAAAGCCTCGAGGGAAAGCCTCGAGGGAAAACCACAGATCGTTTGATTCACGCCACGGGAAGCGTGACATTGCTGCTACAGCCTTGAAGGAAAGCGCACGTGCATGCCCCCACTCGAGACGAGGCCTGACTCCCCTGGGGAGACTCCAGAAGTACCCAAAGATCCATGTCAGCCACTGAGAGGAATCCTCGGTTCCGGCCCTGAATCCACACAAGGTTTTTGGCCCCGGTATCGACGGGAGAGGAATCCCGAGAGGCCCCCTAGGAACTCGCATGGGGACTGGCCTCTCCTGAGGCCACCAGGGCGGGTCCCTGAGGTCCCCGTCGTAACTCGAGAACACCTGCCGCAACTCGAGAAAATCCAGGAAGTTCTCCCTTCCAGGCGAGATGAGGCCTATTTCCGATGAGGCGTCTGGAGTCTAATGACACCTAAACTCTGGAACTTCGAAAGGGTCTTTCACACCTTTGCTGCAACTCAAGAAGTTCACCGCCATACCCGTCTCCACTCTAGAGGAAGCACGATGGTCCCGCCCACATCCAGAGGAGCCCCGTTTCCCCCTCCTAGCTCGAGATGAGCGATCCTTTCCCTGCTTTCAACGGGAAAGAATTCCCGGTGTTCCCGTCGCATCTCAAGAGGAGGCACTCTCAACAGGAAAGGCGAGAGGAACTCCATGGTCGTACCACCATTCCAAGAGTCCCCCAGATGTCTCAGTCCATTCCAGAGGAACCTCTTTGCCCTGCACTGGCTCATCTTTCACTCCGAGGATCGACTCACACCACGGTGGCACGTGGGACAGCCCTGTGGGAAAGCCTCGAGGGAAAGCCTCGAGGGAAAACCACAGATCCTTTGATCCACGCGATGGGAAGCGTGACATTGCTGCTACAGCCTGGAAGGAAAGCGCACGTGCATGCCCCCACTCGAGATGAGGCCTGTCTCCCCTGGCGAGACTCCAGAAGTACCCAAAGATCCATATCAGCCCGTGAGAGGAATCCTCGGTTCCGGCCCTGACTACACACAAGGTTTTTGGCCCCGGTATCGACGGGAGGGGAATCCCGAGAGGCCCCCTAGCAACTCGCATGGGGACTGGCCTCTCCTGAGGCCACCAGGGCGGGTCCCTGAGGTCCCCGTCGTAACTCGAGAACACCTGCTGCAACTCGAGAAGATCCAGGAAGTTCTCCCTTCCAGGCGAGATGAGGCCTATTTCCGATGAGGCGTCTGGAGACTAATGACACCTAACCTCTGGAACTTCGAAAGGGTCTTTCACACCCTTGCTGCAACTCTAGAAGTTCACCGCCATACCCGTCGCCACTCGAGAGGAAGCACGATCGTCCCGCCCACATCCAGAGGAGCCCCCTTTCCCCCTCGTAGCTCGAGATGAGGAATCCTTTCCCTGCTTTCAATGGGAAAGAATTCCCGGCGTTCCCGTCGCATCTGAAGCGGAGGCACTCTCAACAGGAAAGGAGAGAGGAACTCCATGGTCGTACCACCATTCCAAGAGTCCCCCAGATGTCTCAGTCCATTCCAGAGGAAGATCTTTGCCCTGCACTGGCTCATCTTTCACGCCGAGGATCGACTCACACCACGGTGGCACGTGGGACAGCCCTGTGGGAAAGCCTCGAGGGAAAGCCTCGAGGGAAAACCACAGATCCTTTGATCCACGCCACGGGAAGCGTGACATTGCTGCTACAGCCTGGAAGGAAAGTGCACGTGCATGCCCCGACTCGAGACGAGGCCTGACTCCCCTGGGGAGACTCCAGAAGTACCCAAAGATCCATGTCAGCCCCTGACAGGAATCCTCGTTTCCGGCCCTGACTCCACACAAGGTTTTTGGCCCCGGTATCGACGGGAGAGGAATCCCGAGAGGCCCCCTAGCAACTCGCATGGGGACTGGCCTCTCCTGAGGCCACCAGGGCGGGTCCCTGAGGTCCCCGTCGTAACTCGAGAACACCTGCCGCAACTCGAGAAAATCCAGGAAGTTCTCCCTTCCAGGCGAGATGAGGCCTATTTCCGATCAGGCGTCTGGAGACTAATGACACCTAACATCTGGAACTTCGAAAGGTTCTTTCACACCCTTGCTGCAACTCAAGAAGTTCACCGCCATACCCGTCTCCACTCGAGAGGAAGCACGATGGTCCCGCCCACATCCAGAGGAGCCCCGTTTCCCCCTCGGAGCTCGAGATGAGGGATCCTTTCCCTGCTTTCAACGGGAAAGAATTCCCGGCGTTCCCGTCGCATCTCAAGAGGAGGCACTCTCAACAGGAAAGGCGAGAGGAACTCCATGGTCGTACCACCATTCCAAGAGTCCCCCAGATGTCTCAGTCCATTCCAGAGGAAGCTCTTTGCCCTACACTGGCTCATCTTTCACGCCGAGGATCGACTCACACCACGGTGGCACGTGGGACAGCCCTGTGGGAAAGCCTCGAGGGAAAGCCTCGAGGGAAAACCACAGATCGTTTGATTCACGCCACGGGAAGCGTGACATTGCTGCTACAGCCTTGAAGGAAAGCGCACGTGCATGCCCCCACTCGAGACGAGGCCTGTCTCCCCTGGGGAGACTCCAGAAGTACCCAAAGATCCATGTCAGCCACTGAGAGGAATCCTCGGTTCCGGCCCTGACTCCACACAAGGTTTTTGGCCCCGGTATCGACGGGAGAGGAATCCCGAGACGGCCCCTAGCAACTCGCATGGGGACTGGCCTCTCCTGAGGCCACCAGGGCGGGTCCCTGAGGTCCCCGTCGTAACTCGAGAACACCTGCCGCAACTCGAGAAAATCCAGGAATTTCTCCCTTCCAGGCGAGATGAGGCCTATTTCCGATGAGGCGTCTGGAGACTAATGACACCTAACCTCTGGAACTTCGAAAGGGTCTTTCACACCCTTGCTGCAACTCAAGAAGTTCACCGCCATACCCGTCTCCACTCTAGAGGAAGCACGATGGTCCCGCCCACATCCAGCGGAGCCCCGTTTCCCCCTCGTAGCTCGAGATGAGGAATCCTTTCCCTGCTTTCAACGGGAAAGAATTCCCGGCGTTCCCGTCGCATCTCAAGAGGAGGCACTCTCAACAGGAAAGGCGAGAGGAACTCCATGGTTGTACCACCATTCCAAGAGTCCCCCAGATGTCTCAGTCCATTCCAGAGGAACCTCTTTGCCCTGCACTGGCTCATCTTTCACGCCGAGGATCGACTCACACCACGGTGGCACGTGGGACAAACCTGTGGAAAAACCACAGATCCTTTGATCCACGCGATGGAAAGCGTTACGTTGCTGCTACAGCCTGGAAGGAAAGCGCACGTGCATGCCCCCACTCGAGATGGGGCCTGTCTCCCCTGGCGAGATTCCAGAAGTACCCAAAGATCCATATCAGCCCGTGAGAGGAATCCTCGGTTCCGGCCCTGACTCCACACAAGGTTTTTGGCCCGGGTATCGACGGGAGAGGAATCCCGAGAGGCCCCCTAGCAACTCGCATGGGGACTGGCCTCTCCTGAGGCCACCAGGGCGGGTCCCTGAGGTCCCCGTCGTAACTCGAGATCACCTGCCGCAACTCGAGAAAATCCAGGAAGTTCTCCCTTCCAGGCAGGATGAGGCCTATTTCCGATGAGGCGTCTGGAGACTAATGACACCTAACCTCTGGAACTTCGAAAGGGTCTTTCACACCCTTGCTGCAACTCAAGAAGTTCACCGCCATACCCGTCTCCACTCGAGAGGAAGAACGATCGTCCCGCCCACATCCAGAGGAGCCCCCTTTCCCCCTCGTAGCTCGAGATGAGGAATCCTTTCCCTGCTTTCAATGGGAAAGAGTTCCCGGCGTTCCCGTCGCATCTCAAGCGGAGGCACTCTCAACAGGAAAGGCGAGAGGAACTCCATGGTCGTACCACCATTCCAAGAGTCCCCCAGATGTCTCAGTCCATTCCAGAGGAATCTCTTTGCCCTGCACTGGCTCATCTTTCACGCCGAGGATCGACTGACACCACGGTGGCACGTGGGACAGCCCTGTGGGAAAGCCTCGAGGGAAAGCCTCGAGGGAAAACCACAGATCCTTTGATCCACGCCACGGGAAGCGTGACATTGCTGCTACAGCCTGGAAGGAAAGTGCACGTGCATGCCCCAACTCGAGACGAGGCCTGACTCCCCTGGGGAGACTCCAGAAGTACCCAAAGAACCATGTCAGCCCGTGAGAGGAATCCTCGGTTCCGGCCCTGACTCCACACAAGGTTTTTGGCCCCGGTATCGACGGGAGAGGAATCCCGAGAGGCCCCCTAGCAACTCGCACGGGGACTGGCCTCTCCTGAGGCCACCAGGGCGGGTCCCTGAGGTCCCCGTCGTAACTCGAGAACACCTGCCACAACTCGAGAAATTCCAGGAAGTTCCCCCTTCCAGGCGAGATGAGGCCTATTTCCGATGAGGCGTCTGGAGACTAATGACACCTAACCTCTGGAACTTCGAAAGGGTCTTTCACACCCTTGTTGCAACTCAAGAAGTTCACCGCCACACCCGTCTCCACTCGAGAGGAAGCACAATGGTCCCGACCACATCCAGAGGAGCCCCGTTTCCCCCTCGTAGCTCGAGATGAGGGATCCTTTCCCTGCTTTCAACGGGAAAGAATTCCCGGCGTTCCCGTCGCATCTCAAGAGGAGGCACTCTCAACAGGAAAGGCGAGAGGAACTCCATGGTCGTACCACCATTCCAAGAGTCCCCCAGATGTCTCAGTCCATTCCTGAGGAACGTCTTTGCCCTGCATTGTCTCATCTTTCACGCCGAGGATCGACTCACACCACGGTGGCACGTGGGACAGCCCTGTGGGAAAGCCTCGAGGGAAAGCCTCGAGGGAAAACCACAGATCGTTTGATTCACGCCACGGGAAGCGTGACATTGCTGCTACAGCCTTGAAGGAAAGCGCACGTGCATGCCCCCACTCGAGACGAGGCCTGACTCCCCTGGGGAGACTCCAGAAGTACCCAAAGATCCATGTCAGCCACTGAGAGGAATCCTCGGTTCCGGCCCTGACTCCACACAAGGTTTTTGGCCCCGGTATCGACGGGAGAGGAATCCCGAGAGGCACCCTAGCAACTCGCATGGGGACTGGCCTCTCCTGAGGCCACCAGGGCGGGTCCCTGAGGTCCCCGTCGTAACTCAAGAACACCTGCCACAACTCGAGAAATTCCAGGAAGTTCCCCCTTCCAGGCGAGATGAGGCCTATTTCCGATGAGGCGTCTGGAGACTAATGACACCTAACCTCTGGAACTTCGAAAGGGTCTTTCACACCCTTGTTGCAACTCAAGAAGTTCACCGCCACACCCGTCTCCACTCGAGAGGAAGCACGATGGTCCCGCCCACATCCAGAGGAGCCCCGTTTCCCCCTCGTAGCTCGAGATGAGGGATCCTTTCCCTGCTTTCAACGGGAAAGAATTCCCGGCGTTCCCGTCGCATCTCAAGAGGAGGCACTCTCAACAGGAAAGGCGAGAGGAACTCCATGGTCGTACCACCATTCCAAGAGTCCCCCAGATGTCTCAGTCCATTCCAGAGGAACGTCTTTGCCCTGCACTGTCTCATCTTTCACGCCGAGGATCGACTCACACCACGGTGGCACGTGGGACAGCCCTGTGGGAAAGCCTCGAGGGAAAGCCTCGAGGGAAAACCACAGATCGTTTGATTCACGCCACGGGAAGCGTGGCATTGCTGCTACAGTCTTGAAGGAAAGCGCACGTGCATGCCCCCACTCGAGACGAGGCCTGACTCCCCTGGGGAGACTCCAGAAGTACCCAAAGATCCATGTCAGCCACTGAGAGGAATCCTCGGTTCCGGCCCTGACTCCACACAAGGTTTTTGGCCCCAGTATCGACGGGAGAGGAATCTCGAGAGGCACCCTAGCAACTCGCATGGGGACTTACCTCTCCTGAGGCCACCAGGGCGGGTCCCTGAGGTCCCCGTCGTAACTCGAGAACACCTGCCGCAACTCGAGAAAATCCAGGAAGTTCTCCCTTCCAGGCGAGATGAGGCCTATTTCCGATGAGGCGTCTGGAGACTAATGACACCTAACCTCTGGAACTTCGAAAAGGTCTTTCACACCCTTGCTGCAACTCAAGAAGTTCACCGCCATACCCGTCTCCACTCTAGAGGAAGCACGATGGTCCCGCCCACATCCAGAGGAGCCTCGTTTCCCCCTCCTAGATCGAGATGAGCGATCCTTTCCCTGCTTTCAACGGGAAAGAATTCCCGGTATTCCCGTCCCATCTCAAGAGGAGGCACTCTCAACAGCAAAGGCGAGAGGAACTACATCGTCGTACCACCATTCCAAGAGTCCCCCAGATGTCTCAGTCCATTCCAGAGGAAGCTCTTTGCCCTGCACTGGCTCATCTTTCACGCCGAGGATCGACTCACACCACGGTGGCACGTGGGACAGCCCTGTGGGAAAGCCTCGAGGGAAAGCCTCGAGGGAAAACCACAGATCCTTTGATCCACGCGACGGGAAGCGTCACATTGCTGCTACAGCCTGGAAGGAAAGTGCACGTGCATGCCCCCACTCGAGACGAGGCCTGTCTCCCCTGGCGGGACTCCAGAAGTACCCAAAGATCCATATCAGCCCCTGAGAGGAATCCTCGGTTTGGGCCCTGACTCCACACAAGGTTTTTGGCCCCGGTATCGACGGGAGAGGAATCCCGAGAGGCCCCCTAGCAACTCGCATGGGGACTGGCCTCTCCTGAGGGCACCAGGGCGGGTCCCTGAGGTCCCCGTCGTAACTCGAGAACACCTGCCGCAACTCGAGAAAATCCAGGAAGTTCTCCCTTCCAGGCGAGATGAGGCCTATTTCCGATGAGGCGTCTGGAGACTAATGACACCTAACCTCTGGAACTTGGAAAGGGTCTTTCACACCCTTGCTGCAACTCAAGAAGTTCACCGCCATACCCGTCTCCACTCGAGAGGAAGCACGATGGTCCCGCCCACATCCAGAGGAGCCCCGTTTCCCCCTCGTAGCTCGAGATGAGGGATCCTTTCCCTGCTTTCAACGGGAAAGAATTCCCGGCGTTCCCGTCGCATCTCAAGAGGAGGCACTCTCAACAGGAAAGGCGAGAGGAACTCCATGGTCGCACCACCATTCCAAGAGTCCCCCAGATGTCTCAGTCCATTCCAGAGGAAACTCTTTGCCCTGCACTGGCTCATCTTTCACGCCGAGGATCGACTCACACCACGGTGGCACGTGGGACAGCCCTGTGGGAAAGCCTCGAGGGAAAGCCTCGAGGGAAAACCACAGATCCTTTGATCCACGCCTCGGGAAGCGTGACATTGCTGCTACAGCCTGGAAGGAAAGCGCACGTGCATGCCCCCAATCGACCCGAGGCCTGACTCCCCTGGGGAGACTTCAGAAGTACCCAAAGATCCATGTCAGCCCCTGAGAGGAATCCTCGTTTCCGGCCCTGACTCCACACAAGGTTTTTGGCCCTGGTATCGATGGGAGAGGAATCCCGAGAGGCCCCCTAGCAACTCGCATGGGGACTGGCCTCTCCTGAGGCCATCAGGGCGGGTCCCTGAGGTCCCCGTCGTAACTCGAGAACACCTGCCACAACTCGAGAAAATCCAGGAAGTTCTCCCTTCCAGGCGAGATGAGGCCTATTTCCGATGAGGCGTCTGGAGACTAATGACACCTAACCTCTGGGACTTCGAAAAGGTCTTTCACACCGTTGCTGCAACTCAAGAAGTTCACCGCATACCCGTCTCCACTCTAGAGGAAGCACGATGGTCCCGCCCACATCCAGAGGAGCCCCGTTTCCCCCTCCTAGCTCGAGATGAGCGATCCTTTCCCTGCTTCCAACGGGAAAGAATTCCCGGCGTTCCCGTCGCATCTCAAGAGGAGGCACTCTCAACAGGAAAGGCGAGAGGAACTCCATGGTCGTACCACCATTCCAAGAGTCCCCCAGATGTCTCAGTCCATTCCAGAGGAACCTCTTTGCCCTGCACTGGCTCATCTTTCACGCCGAGGATCGACTCACACCACGGTGGCACGTGGGACAAACCTGTGGAAAAACCACAGATCCTTTGATCCACGCGATGGAAAGCGTGACATTGCTGCTACAGCCTGGAAGGAAAGCGCACGTACATGCCCCCACTCGAGACGAGGCCTGACTCCCCTGGGGAGACTCCAGAAGTACCCAAAGATCCATGTCAGCCCCTGAGAGGAATCCTCGGTTCCGGCCCTGACTGCACACAAGGTTTTTGGCCCCGGTATCGACGGGAGAGGAATCCCGAGAGGCCCCCTAGCACCTCGCATGGGGACTGGCCTCTCCTGAGGCCACCAGGGCGGGTCCCTGAGGTCCCCGTCGTAACTCGAGAACACCTGCCGCAACTCGAGAAAATCCAGGAAGTTCTCCCTTCCAGGCGAGATGAGGCCTATTTCCGATGAGGCGTCTGGAGACTAATGACACCTAACCTCTGGAACTTCGAAAGGGTCTTTCACACCCTTGCTGCAACTCAAGAAGTTCACCGCCATACCCGTCTCCACTCGAGAGGAAGCACGATGGTCCTGCCCACATCCAGAGGAGCCCCGTTTTCCCCTCGTAGCTCGAGATGAGGGATCCTTTCCCTGGTTTCAAAGGGAAAGAGTTCCCGGCGTTCCCGTCGCATCTCAAGAGGAGGCACTCTCAACAGGAAAGGCGAGAGGAACTCCATGGTCGTACCACCATTCCAAGAGTCCCCCAGATATCTCAGTCCATTCCAGAGGAACCTCTTTGTCCTGCACTGGCTCATCTTTCACGCCGAGGATCGACTCACACCACGGTGGCACGTGGGACAGCCCTGTGGGAAAGCCTCGAGGGAAAGCCTCGAGGGAAAACCACAGACCCTTTAATCCACGCGACGGGAAGCGTGACATTGCTGCTACAGCCTGGAAGGAAAGCGCACGTGCATGCCCCCACTCGAGACGAGGCCTGACTCCCCTGGGGAGACTCCAGAAGTACCCAAAGATCCATGGCAGCCCCTGAGAGGAATCCTCGGTTCCGGCCCTGACTACACACAAGGTTTTTGGCCCCGGAATTGACGGGAGAGGAACCCCAAGAGGTCCCCTAGCACCTCGCATGGGGACTGGCCTCTCCTGAGGCCACCAGGTCGGGTCCCTGAGGTCACCGTCGTAACTCGAGAACACCTGCCGCAACTCGAGAAAATCCAGGAAGTTCTCCCTTCCAGGCGAGATGAGGCCTATTTCCGATGAGGCGTCTGGAGACTAATGACACCTAACCTCTGGAACTTCGAAAGGGTCTTTCACGCCCTTGCTGCAACTCAAGAAGTTCACCGCCATACCCGTCTCCACTCGAGAGGAAGCACAGTGGTCCCGCCCACATCCAGAGGAGCCCCGTTTCCCCTCGTAGATCAAGATGAGGGATCCTTTCCCTGCTTTCAACGGGAAAGAATTCCCGGCGTTCCCGTCGCATCTCAAGAGGAGGCACTCTCAACAGGAAAGGCGAGAGGAACTCCATGGTCGTACCACCATTCCAAGAGTCCCCCAGATGTCTCAGTCCATTCCAGAGGAACCTCTTTGCCCTGCACTGGCTCATCTTTCACGCCGAGGATCGACTCACACCACGGTGGCACGTGGGACAGCCCTGTGGGAAAGCCTCGAGGGAAAGCCTCGAGGGAAAACCACAGATCCTTTGATCCACGCGAAGGGAAGCGTGACATTGCTGCTACAGCCTGGAAGGAAGGCGCACGTGCATGCCCCCACTCGAGACGAGGCCTGACTCCCCTGTGGAGACTCCAGAAGTACCCAAAGATCCATGTCAGCCCCTGAGAGGAATCCTCGGTTCCGGCCCAGACTCCACACAAGGTTTTTGGCCCCGGTATCGACGGGAGAGGAATCCCGAGAGGCCCCCTAGCAACTCGCATGGGGACTGGCCTCTCCTGAGGCCACCAGTGCGGGTCCCTGAGGTCCCCGTCGTAACTCCAGAACAGCTGCCGCAACTCGAGAAAATCCAGGAAGTTCTCCCTTCCAGGCGAGATTAGGCCTATTTCCGATGAGGCGTCTGGAGACTAATGACACCTAACCTCTGGAACTTCGAAAGGGTCTTTCACACCCTTGCTGCAACTCAAGAAGTTCACCGCCATACCCGTCTCGACTCGAGAGGAAGCACGATGGTCCCGCCCACATCCAGAGGAGCCCCGTTTCCCCCTCGTAGCTCGAGATGAGGGATCCTTTCCCTGCTTTCAACGGGAAAGAATTCCCGGCGTTCCCGTCGCATCTCAAGAGGAGGCACTCTCAACAGGAAAGGCGAGAGGAACTCCATGGTCGTACCACCATTCCAAGAGTCCCCCAGATGTCTCAGTCCATTCCAGAGGAACCTCTTTGCCCTGCACTGGCTCATCTTTCACGCCGAGGATCGACTCACACCACGGTGGCACGTGGGACAGCCCTGTGGGAAAGCCTCGAGGGAAAAAAACAGATCCTTTGATCCACGCGACGGGAAGCGTGACATTGCTGCTACAGCCTGGAAGGAAATCACACGTGCATGCCCCCACTCGAGACGAGGCCTGACTCCCCTGGGGAGACTCCAGAAGTACCCAAAGATCCATGTCAGCCTCTGAGAGGAATCCTCGGTTCCGGCCCTGACTCCACACAAGGTTTTTGGCCCCGGTATCGACGGGAGAGGAATCCCGAGAGGCCCCCTAGCAACTCGCATGGGGACTGGCCTCTCCTGAGGCCACCAGGGCGGGTCCCTGAGGTCCCCGTCGTAACTCGAGAACACCTGCCGGAACTCGAGAAAATCCAGGAAGTTCACCATTCCAGGCGAGATGAGGCCTATTTCCGATGAGGCATCTGGAGACTAATGACACCAAACCTCTGGAACTTCGGAAGGGTCTTTCACACCCTTGCTGCAACTCAAGAAGTTCACCGCCATACCCGTCTCCACTCGAGAGGAAACACGATGGTCCCGCCCACATCCAGAGGAGCCCCGTTTCCCCATCGTAGCTCGAGATGTGGGATCCTTTCCCTGCTTTCAGCGGGAAAGAATTCCCGGCGTTCCCGTCGTATCTCAAGAGGAGGCACTCTCAACAGGAAAGTCGAGAGGAACTCCATGGTCGTACCACCATTCCAAGAGTCCCCCAGATGTCTCAGTCCATTCCAGAGGAACCTCTTTGCCCTGCACTGGCTCATCTTTCACGCCGAGGATCGATTCACACCACGGTGGCACGTGCGACAGCCCTGTGGGAAAGCCTCGAGGGAAAACCACAGATCCTTTGATCCACGCGACGGGAAGCGTGACATTGCTGCTACAGCCTGGAAGGAAAGCGCACGTGCATGCCCCGACTCGAGACGAGGCCTGACTCCCCTGTGGAGACTCCAGAAGTACCCAAAGATCCATGTAAGCCCCTGAGAGGAATCCTCGTTTCCGGACCTGACTCCACACAAAGTTTTTGGCCCCGGTATCGACGGGAGAGGAATCCCGAGAGGCCCCCTAGCATCTCGCATGGGGACTGGCCTCTCCTGAGGCCACCAGGGCGGGTCCCTGAGGTCCCCGTCGTAACTCGAGAGCACCTGCCGCAACTCGAGAAAATCCAGGAAGTTCTCCCTTCCAGGCGAGATGAGGCCTATTTCCGATGAGGCCTCTGGAGACTAATGACACCTAACCTCTGGAACTTCGAAAGGGTCTTTCACACCCTTCCTGCAACTCAAGAAGTTCACCGCCATACCCGTCTCCACTCGAGAGGAAGCACGATGGTCCCGCCCACATCCAAAGGAGCCCCGTTTCCCCCTCGTAGCTCGAGATGAGGGATCCTTTCCCTGCTTTCAACGGGAAAGTATTCCCGGCGTTCCCGTCGCATCTCAAGAGGAGGCACTCTCAACAGGAAAGGCGAGAGGAACTCCATGGTCGTACCACCATTCCAAGAGTCCCCCAGATGTCTCAGTCCATTCCAGAGGAACCTCTTTGCCCTGCACTGGCTCTTTTTTCACGCCGAGAATCGACTCACACCACGGTGTCACGTGGTACAGCCCTGTGGGAAAGCCTCGAGGGAAAGCCTCGAGGGAAAACCACAGATCCTTTGATCCACGCGACGTGAAGCGTGACATTGCTGCTACAGCCTGGAAGGAAAGTGCACGTGCATGCCCCCACACGAGACGAGGCCTGACTCCCCTGTGGAGACTCCAGAAGTACCCAAAGATCCATATCAGTCCCTGAGAGGAATCCTCGGTTCCAGCCCTGTCTCCACACAAGGTTTTTGGCCCCGGTATCGACAGGAGAGGAATCCCGAGGGGCCCCCTAGCAACACGCATAGGGACTGGCCTCTCCTGAGGCCAACAGGGCGGGTCCCTGAGGTCCCCGTCGTAACTCGAGAACACCTGCCGCAACTCGAGAAAATCATGGAAGTTCTCCCTTCCAGGCGAGATGAGGCCTATTTCCGATGAGGCGTCTGGAGACTAATGACACCTAACCTCTGGAACTTCGAAAGGGTCTTTCACACCCTTGCTGCAACTCAAGAAGTTCACCGCCATACCCGTCTCCACTCGAAAGAAAGCACGATGGTCCCGCCCACATCCAGAGGAGCCCCGTTTCCCCCTCGTAGCTCGAGATGAGGGATCCTTTCCCTGCTTTCAACGGGAAAATATTCCCGGCGTTCCCGTCGCATCTCAAGAGGAGGCACTCTCAACAGGAAAGGCGAGAGGAACTCCATGGTCGTACCACCATTCCAAGAGTCCCCCAGATGTCTCAGTCCATTCCAGAGGAACCTCTTTGCCCTGCACTGGCTCATCTTTCACGCCGAGGATCGACTCACACCACGGTGGCACGTGGGACAGCCCTGTGGGAAAGCCTCGAGGGAAAACCACAGATCATTTGATCCACGCGACAGGTAGCGTGACATTGCTGCTACAGCCTGGAAGGAAAGTGCACGTGCATGCCCCCACTCGAGACGAGGCCTGACTCCCCTGGGGAGACTCCAGAAGTACCCAAAGATCCATGTCAGCCCCTGAGAGGAATCCTCGGTTCCGGCCCTGACTCCACACAAGGTTTTTGGCCCCGGTATCGATGGGAGAGGAATCCCGAGAGGCCCCCTAGCAACTCGCATAGGGACTGGCCTCTCCTGAGGCCACCAGGGCGGGTCCCTGAGGTCCCCGTCGTAACTCGAGAACACCTGCCGCAACTCGAGAAAATCCAGGAAGTTCTCCCTTCCAGGCGAGATGAGGCCTATTTCCGATGAGGCGTCTGGAGACTAATGACACCTTACCTCTGGAACTTCGAAAGGGTCTTTCACAGCCTTGCTGCAACTCAAGAAGTTCACCACCATACCCTGCCGGAAGCCAGTGTGAGGAATCCCGCCCGTGACAAGGTCATGAGGAAGGAAGCTGACATACGCAAGGCGTGCTCAGACTTCAGGGACCCCTCTGGATATTCCTAAGCATGTACCCCAGCAAAAATCTGCTGGCTTTTGTGCTCTGCTTTTCCACTTTTCTGATATTCTCTGGAAAAAAGTCAATTCAGGGTTTTAGTCTTCTGCATTTGAAAGGGATGTTTCAGTTAAACCCCTCTGATAGCTCTCTAGTCTGCCTAACAGGTTCCCCAGACCTCTTACAGCTTGTGAATTGCTTACAGCCCCCCAACCGCGAGAGGCACAAAGCTTACAGCTTGTGAATTGCTTACAGCCCCCCAACCGCGGGAGGCACAAAGCTTAAAAGCATCTTAAAGATACAGAGCCTTTTCTAAAGAGTTAAAAATTATATTGGTAGAGGGTTTTCACTGTTGACTCAAGGATTGCTGCCAGACCTCCTTATTCTTTATCTTTTAGGCACCTGGAAGGATGTTAATGTAAGCAGGATGTAGAAAAAGATACATAGTAGTTTTGATGTTAGCAACACTAGACTTTTGAGTTAATTGCTTCTCTTTTGCTATAAATCACTGCACTCCCTCTACTTGTTATAAGTTGCTGTATCCTTGCTGTCTAAGAATGTAACTTTCTTTAGTGCTTTCCGAGAGTGGCACCAGACCTTGGGAAGATCAACACAAATAAGTCTTGTGGTTGACAAACCCTTATCAGAAAAAAGGCTGTAAAATGTTAATTGGCCCTTTTGGTTGGAAGATGATGTAAATTACCTAAGACTTGTGTATACAATTAGGTATGCAGAGAGAAAAGCCTGGTTTTGATAAGAGTCTGGACTGCTAACGCTGCATAACTTTGTGTTACCCATTGATCTCCATGTTTTATCAAAAGTATAAAAGGCCTTCTGAACAATAAAGGACGGGACCAGATTCTCAGACCAGTTTCTCGGACTAGTCTCGGCCTGGTTTCTTGGGAATCTGGCTCCCCCCGTGTCTCTCTCTCTCTCTCTTTTTCTCTCCCTTTTCTTCCCTCTGCTCTTTACTTTAATTTCAGGCTGAATTTCCATCTGGGGCGCGGAGGCTCGCCAGGTCTACTTATTTGCCCTGGTTATTAAGATCCGCGAGAAAGGGAGCTTAAGGCGAGGCACCCTTAGATATTCAAGCGGGCACCGGTGGCCCAACGTAGATGGTGCAAATTCCTTGTCTGGAATTTTATTGGTCTTCCGCGTAAACCAAGCTATTCAGCCCTCTTTCTCCACTTAATCTTCCTACTGCACTACAGTTTCTTAATCTAATCTTATATTAATAAATAAACAAGTCTTTCCACGCCAACGCCGTCCACCCTTCGAATTCCCTGGATCCACCGGGGCTGGACCCCGGCAAGTGGCGCCCGGAACAGGCTATTCGAAGGTAGGTTCCTCGGAGCAAAAGCTCCCCCCGGAGCACTCTCTGTAGCTCCCCCCGGAGCACTCTCTGTTGCTCCCCCCGGAGCACTCTCTGTTGCTCCCCCCCGGAGTGACTTAATCACTCCCCCCGGAGTACTTTCGGGTACTCCCCCAGTGTTGAGTGTTCGGGACGGCTAGGACCCCACTCAGGGTGCCGCGGACCCCCCTGTAGGATAGACAGGGTGAGGAGGAGTGGGAAGTGTTCAAGGGTTTAAGAGAAACCTGGTGCTCTAGAGGTTGAAAAGAAACCTGCTATCTTAGGGTTGAAAACAAAACCCCCCTCGCCAAAGGTAAAACCTTTTTGTTGAGGTAGACTTTTCTATAAGACTTAATTTTCTGACATGGGTAACAGTGAATCAAAAGAAAGACAGCTTTTTACAGGAGTAATCTTGCAGTTACTAACTAAACGAGGAATTAAAGTTAAAAAATCCAATATTCATTCATTTTTTTTCCTTTGTACAAGAACAGTGTCCCTGGTTTCCAGAAGAAGGCACTGTTAACTTAGACACCTGGGAGAGAGTAGGAAAACAACTAAAAACTTACCATGCTGAACATGGCTCACAAAAGGTGCCTACTGACGCCTTTTCCTTATGGAATATAATTAGGGACGCTCTAGACCCTGCCCCTGAATCTGAAAAGGTACATCTTAAAGAGGAAAGTGCAGAGAAAAAGGTATCTATCGAAGAGGAGAGTGATGAAAAGGAGGCTACACCTAACTATCGGCAGTTGAGTCAAATGATAGCTGCAATGACTGCCCAAGAAAAGGTAATAGATAGAGATGACAAAAAAGAGCAGCTTTCAGATGAGGAAGATTTGGAAGAGGAAGTAAGTCAAGATCATTCTGATGAGGACTGGTCTTTATTAAATAAAGATGCTCCAAGGAGTTTAAGAGAAACTTCTCCAATTAGATTATCTGCTCCAAAGAGCTTAATAAAAACTTCCCCAACCAGACCACCTGCTTCCACAAATTCAAGAGAAATTTCCTTAATTAAGCCTTCTGCTTCCAGAGGCTCAAGACAAATGTCCCCCATCAGATTATATGCACCTGAGAGTTTAAGGCCAGATTCCCCAGATAAAACATCCGTAAGACCTAAACACAGAACGGATAAAAAATTCCCAAAGTACGAAGAAAGTGACATAGGACACCCCTTGCCCCCCCCTCCCTATAAGGGTGAGGGGCCTCCACTAGAAGCTCCCCGAAGAAGAGTTTTCTCTAGCCCAGATGATGAACTTGATCCCCACCTTGAGGCTTGTTTCCCCATAATATTTGGTGGAAGTGGTGGGAGAACAGCCCCCCACTGGGAACCCATTCCAATGAAAATGATTAAAGAACTCAAACAGGCTTGTGCTTTGTATGGGCCTAAAGCCCCGTACACTGTATCATTGGTGGAAGCTTTAGCGGGCAGATGGATGACACCCCATGACTGGAAGACAGTCGCTAAAGCTTGTCTGTCTGGAGGTCAATATGTACTTTGGAGAACTGAATATGAAGATCTAGCCCAAAAACAGGCTGATGCTAACCAAAAATATGGCCCAAGATATATTATAAAAAATATGTTGGCAGGGACTAATGATTTTGGAACACTTAGAGATCAAATGGGATTAGATAAAACCACTTTAGATCAAGTAACCGCCTGCGCCCTTGGGGCTTGGCGTTTGTTGCCTGAAGGGAAAGAATCTACCTCTTCCTTCTCAAATGTTAAACAAAAAACAGAAGAGCCATATGAAGACTTTATATCAAGACTTGCAGAGGCAGTCAACAGAGTAATTTCCAACACTGAGGCAGCTAGTATATTGATAAAACAACTGGCATTTGAAAATGCTAATTCTACCTGCCAGGCCATTTTACGTCCTATTAAAAAAACTGGGGAAATAATAGATTATATCAGGCAATGTGCAGATGTAGGACCAGCGATGATGCAGGGCGTTGCCATAGCTGCAGCCATAAAGGGAAATTCTTACCAGCAGGCAGTACAGTCCTTTTTTACAAATAGAAATAACCCGTCAAAGAGTCATTCCAGTAGTCCAGGCCAGAATATTGGTTTATCCAAGGCCTGCTTCTCTTGCGGACGGGAAGGGCACCTTATGCGAGCTTGTCCCCAAAAAGCAGCCGGTTCTTCTCTGCCGAATTCTCCCTCCCCGGCTGTGCCTACTAATCTCCCTAGATCTCTCTGCCCTCGTTGTCAAAAAGGATATCACTGGGCAAAAGAATGTAGGTCACAATTCCATAGAAATGGAGCCTTTTTGGGCCCCGACCAGCAGTCGGGAAACGGATTGAGGGGCCAGCCTCAGGCCCCGACAACAATTGGGGCAGCCTCACTGAACCCATTCATTCCCTTCGTCCCATCGCAGAACTCATCAGAGCAACCCCAGGCAGCGCAGGACTGGACCTCAGTTCCACCACCTCAGCAATATTAACACCAGATAGCCCCACTGTAAAAATACCTACAGGAGTTAAAGGCCCATTACCAACAGGTTTAGTAGGAATTATACTAGGCAGAAGTTCCTTAGCTATGCAAGGTCTCACAATCATCCCTGGAGTAATTGACTCAGATTATACAGGAGAAATCCAGATAATGATTTCACCCCCAACTAAAACTTTCCAAATACATCAGGGACAAAGAATAGCCCAACTTTTGCTTTTGCCTTACCACACTGCAATTGGGCGCACAGCTACTCAAAATGAAAGGCAGGATAAAGGATTTGGGTCTAGTGATATGGTTTTTTGGATAACAGAAATTACTCAGAAACGTCCTATGAAGACTATCCTGATTAATGGCAAGTCTATTGTGGGGTTATTAGACACAGGAGCAGATGTTTCTTGCATTTCAGGAAAAGACTGGCCCAGCTCCTGGCCCACACATACTACTGAAAATAACTTGGTGGGGATAGGAAGAGCCCCCACAATAGCCAAAAGTGCAAGAATTTTAGATTGGCAATTTGAGGATACCCGTGGAACTTTCCAACCTTATGTCGTTCCTTCGCTCCCCCTTACCCTGTGGGGGAGGGACGTGCTATCTCAAATGGGAGTGTTACTTTTTAGCCCTGATGATAAAGTGACCTCTCAGATGTTGCAGATGGGCTATGATCCATCAAAAGGATTGGGTAAACAACAGACAGGAATAATTGAGCCAATTTGCCCAACTCCTCGCAAGCTACGTGCTGGATTGGGATATCCAAATTTATAATTGAGGCCATTGTTTTTGCTGCCGACCCCATCACATGGAAATCTCAAGATCCGGTGTGGGTAGAACAGTGGCCTCTGCATAAGGAAAAATTATTGGCAGCTAAAGCATTAATCTTTGAACAATTAGAATTGGGACATATTGAGCCCTCCAATAGCCCCTGGAACACTCCTATTTTTGTCATTAAGAAAAAATCTGGTAAATGGCGACTTTTACAGGATTTGAGAGCTATTAATGCCACCATGGAGGACATGGGGGCCTTACAGCCTGGGCTCCCTTCCCCAGTAGCCGTTCCAGAGGGATATAATATAATTGTTATTGATTTACAAGATTGTTTTTTCACTATTCCCTTAAATCCTGAGGATAAAAAGCGATTTGCCTTTAGTCTGCCATCAGAACATCTTAAACAGCCTTATTTACGGTTTCAGTGGAAGGTTCTGCCTCAGGGAATGAAAAATAGCCCTACTTTGTGCCAAAAATTTGTTAATGCCGCTCTAGAAGATACTAGGGCTAAATATGAACACGTGTATATGATTCACTATATGGATGATATTTTAATAGCTCATCCTGATAGAGTTCACCTGCAGACTGTGCTCCAGGACCTGACCCAGGCATTGACAGACAGAGGCCTAAAAATTGCCCCAGAAAAAATTCAAATCAATCCGCCCATAACTTACTTAGGAAGAGTCATAAATTCGGAAACGGTGACTCATACCCCGCTGCAATTGAGAAAAGACCATCTTATTACTTTAAATGATTATCAAAAACTCTTAGGTGATATTAATTGGATTAGACCATATTTAAAATTAACCACTGCCGAATTAAAACCTCTTTTTAACACTTTACGCGGGGATCCTGATCCAACCTCAAAAAGACAATTAACAGCTGAGGCTCAAGAAGCCCTAGGCAAAGTAGAAGCAGCCTTATCAAATAGCTATGTAAAAAGAATTGATTTGACGATGACGTGGCAGTTCCTTTGCCTAGCTACTCCAACGGCGCCTACGGGAGTTCTGTGGCAACGCGGCCCTTTAGAATGGATCCATCTTCCTACCCAAGCTAAAAAAGTCGTGGCTTCTTATCCTGGTTTAATTGCCACATTAATGCTAAAAGGAAGGAAGCGGAGCATTGAATTGTTTGGTAAAGAGCCATCAGAGATTGTAATTCCATATAATAAGGAGCAGCTTGATGCTCTTTTAATGTTTGATGAAGACTGGCAGATTGCCATAGGGAATTACTGTGGTCAAATTTTGCATCATTTACCCTCGCATGTTTTACTAAATTTTATGTCTAACCATCCAGTTATTTTTCCTGTCCGGTGTAAACAGTTCCCTATTTCAGATGCTCAGGTAGTCTTTACTGATGGATCGGCTAACGGTAGAGCCTCTATAGTCACAAGAGATCATCAAAAACTTTTGGAAACACAAGAAACTTCAGCTCAAAGGGCTGAAATCACAGCTGTTATTGAGGCCTTTGTTATGTTTGCGGAGAAAGAATTTAACCTTTATTCTGACTCTCAGTATGTGGTCAGGCTGTTTCCACACATTGAGACTGCAGTTTTGCCTGAAAACAAAACTGCTATCTTCCATTTGTTAACTAAACTGCAGCAGCAAATATGGAAAAGAAATCGGGCGTTCTTTATCGGCCACATTCGGGCTCATTCCGGCCTGCCTGGCCCTTTAAATGCTCTCAGTGAATTGGCAGATTCGTTAACCAGGATTTCAGTGGCTTCTGTTTTTGAAGAAGCTCGAGCTTCTCACTCACTTCATCACCAAAATGCCACTGCCTTACGATACCAGTTTCAAATTCCTCGAGAATCTGCCCGAGAGATTGTTCGTTCTTGTTCACATTGTCCTACTACCGTGAATGCTTTGCCTCTGGGAGTTAACCCTCGCGGTCTCAAACCTAATGCACTCTGGCAAATGGATGTAACCCATGTCTCTTCATTTGGAAAACTGTCTTTTGTTCATGTAACTGTAGATACCTTCTCTCATGTTATTATTGCCACTGCTCGTACAGGGGAAGCAGTTAAAGATGTAATACAACATCTTTTTACATGCTTTTCCTATCTGGGCTTGCCAAAAGCTTTAAAAACTGATAATGCTCCTGCTTACACTTCTAAATCTTTTCAGCAATTCTGTACAAGATTTCAAATTAAACATAACACCGGCATCCCTTATAACCCACAAGGACAAGCCATTGTGGAAAGAGCACATCAAACACTGAAAATCCATATTCAAAAACTAAAAGAAGGGGAATTTAAATATAGTTCCCCCCATCAGATTTTGCAACATGCTCTTTTCGTAATAAATAACTTAAATGCTGATTCATCCGGAAACACTGCAATGCTTCGCCATTGGTGCCCAGAGCAATTGAATGCAAAACCATTAGTAAAATGGAGGGACCTTCTTTCCGGACAATGGAAAGGTCCTGACCCCTTATTAACCAATGGGCGAGGGTATGCTTGTGTTTTTCCACAGGACGCGGACGCTCCGATTTGGGTTCCAGACAGACTAATTCGCCATGTCTCAGCTCCCCGGATACCAGAATCCCCCGCCACCGCGATCTCTAAAAAGGAAGAAACTCCCTCTTCCCCCGCTCCCTCCGCCAGCACGGGAAACGCCGCTGACCCCAGGACAGCTGACATTGGAGATCCCGGATAGGCGCGGATCGGAGCCACCCACTGGACAGATGTCACGACTTCAGATACAGGATATTGCACCCCCTGATTTTTTGCCTCGCAGGAATCCATTAGGACGCCCAGCTCAGTCAACCCAACAAGCCTCCTTGCCCACCTGGGGACAGATTAAAGCTCTCTGTCGCCAGGCACAGGGGATAGCTACCCTACAGGGATCGTCAGTCTCTCCTGAAAAGGTGTTTATTGCCATGCTTGCCTTGCTCTCTTGCCAGGTAAGCGCTGCTCCCATTCCAACCAAATATTGGGCGTTTCTCCCGGATCCTCCAACTTTCCAAGTTGTTACTTGGAACAGTGACCCCATACGAGTTAGTACAGACCAGCCTCGCCTTTTGGGAGGATCTTATACTTCCTATACAAAAGACCAATACCCTATTAATTTCAATTATACCTTTAAAGGACTAGCAGATGATTTTCCTGTCTGCTTTAATTTTCCTCCTGGCCTTACAGGAGACTTCTTTACCAAGACAGGATGCGTTGGAGCCTCCACAAAAGCAGTTATGACAGATTCCCCAACCTCTAAATTTGCATCTATAGGGGATCGGTCTGCTTGGATATTACGAGCCCGTATGCCTGGGGTCCTTGGCCCCTATAAGTCTTTGTCTCTCAAAACTCCATCAGAATATCCAAATTGTGATGATGTTGCTCCCTCAGATGTTATTTGGAAAACTATAGATGATCATTCAGGATATCCGATTTGGAAATCTTGTATTTATAATTCGAGAGTAGATTACAATATGCCGGGAGGAAGAAATTGTGCGATTCAGGACTGGAGCAACCCAAATCCAGGTCAAGACCCTGAGTCTGACGATGACTTTATCAATAGATTGGATAATTGGAAAGAATATTCAATTTCTTGGCCGTTAGTTGCCACCAGACGGCATCATAACCAATTTGTTCCCCCTATGCTGTCTTATATAACTAGAGGTAAAACCTTTTGGCAGCCAGAAATTTGGAGAGCCCTTGCGGCTACCGCCCCTATTATTTTAATCCGACCAAAAAATACCTCTATTTACTCTATTTTAGCTTGTCTACTCTCTCCTTATGTTTTTCTTTTCACTAATGATTCTGAAAGACTTAACATACAATTGAATTATACAGGTGGACCCCATGTAGTGTCTTGTGAACAATGTATGCTTTCATCCTGTTTAACTCCTCAATATAAAGTTTGCTCTTTCATGGTTTTAAAACGTCCGCCCTATCTCATGGTACCTGTAACTGTAGCCACGTATTGGTATGATAACCATGGCCTAGCTGTACTGCAACAGCTACAAGATTTAATGCGAACACGACGGTTTGTGGGCTTACTTGTTTTGGGAATATCAGCTTTGATAACCGCAATTACTTCTGTTACTGTGGCGGCATTATCATTGTCTCAACAAGTGTATACTGCCCAATATGTTGACACCGTATCCAAAAATGTTTCTCTAACGCTGGCAACCCAGGAAATTATAGATAGGAAGCTAGAAATAAGGATTGATGCCTTAGAAGAAGCAGTAATGCATATTGGGAATGAATTACAGAGTCTGAAAATGAAATTGGCTCTTTCATGTCATGCCGATTACCGGTGGATATGTGTTACATCCCTGAAAGTAAATGAGACAGATTTTAAATGGGAGAGGGTCAAAAATCATATTTTAGGTGTCTGGAACAGCTCAGATATTAGTTTAGATTTAGGGAAACTTCATAATCAGATTCAGACCTTGGAACACTCCCGATTAGATTTTACCGCCACAGGAGAAGCCAATGACTTTTTCCACACCTTCTCTGACTTCATTTCTGGAAAAACTCTTCTGACTACTGTCTCTAGCTATGCTGCTGTGGGTGCCATAATCCTGCTCCTTGTAATCGTGCTTCCTTGTGTTGTCAGGACTCTTCGGCAGAGCATTCGGAATCTCGCGACTGAACTGCACCTAATTTTTTTAAAAAACTAATAAAGAAGGGGGAGTTGCCGGAAGCCAGTGTGAGGAATCCCGCCCGTGACAAGGTCATGAGGAAGGAAGCTGACATACGCAAGGCGTGCTCAGACTTCAGGGACCCCTCTGGATATTCCTAAGCATGTACCCCAGCAAAAATCTGCTGGCTTTTGTGCTCTGCTTTTCCACTTTTCTGATATTCTCTGGAAAAAAGTCAATTCAGGGTTTTAGTCTTCTGCATTTGAAAGGGATGTTTCAGTTAAACCCCTCTGATAGCTCTCTAGTCTGCCTAACAGGTTCCCCAGACCTCTTACAGCTTGTGAATTGCTTACAGCCCCCCAACCGCGAGAGGCACAAAGCTTACAGCTTGTGAATTGCTTACAGCCCCCCAACCGCGGGAGGCACAAAGCTTAAAAGCATCTTAAAGATACAGAGCCTTTTCTAAAGAGTTAAAAATTATATTGGTAGAGGGTTTTCACTGTTGACTCAAGGATTGCTGCCAGACCTCCTTATTCTTTATCTTTTAGGCACCTGGAAGGATGTTAATGTAAGCAGGATGTAGAAAAAGATACATAGTAGTTTTGATGTTAGCAACACTAGACTTTTGAGTTAATTGCTTCTCTTTTGCTATAAATCACTGCACTCCCTCTACTTGTTATAAGTTGCTGTATCCTTGCTGTCTAAGAATGTAACTTTCTTTAGTGCTTTCCGAGAGTGGCACCAGACCTTGGGAAGATCAACACAAATAAGTCTTGTGGTTGACAAACCCTTATCAGAAAAAAGGCTGTAAAATGTTAATTGGCCCTTTTGGTTGGAAGATGATGTAAATTACCTAAGACTTGTGTATACAATTAGGTATGCAGAGAGAAAAGCCTGGTTTTGATAAGAGTCTGGACTGCTAACGCTGCATAACTTTGTGTTACCCATTGATCTCCATGTTTTATCAAAAGTATAAAAGGCCTTCTGAACAATAAAGGACGGGACCAGATTCTCAGACCAGTTTCTCGGACTAGTCTCGGCCTGGTTTCTTGGGAATCTGGCTCCCCCCGTGTCTCTCTCTCTCTCTCTTTTTCTCTCCCTTTTCTTCCCTCTGCTCTTTACTTTAATTTCAGGCTGAATTTCCATCTGGGGCGCGGAGGCTCGCCAGGTCTACTTATTTGCCCTGGTTATTAAGATCCGCGAGAAAGGGAGCTTAAGGCGAGGCACCCTTAGATATTCAAGCGGGCACCGGTGGCCCAACGTAGATGGTGCAAATTCCTTGTCTGGAATTTTATTGGTCTTCCGCGTAAACCAAGCTATTCAGCCCTCTTTCTCCACTTAATCTTCCTACTGCACTACAGTTTCTTAATCTAATCTTATATTAATAAATAAACAAGTCTTTCCACGCCAACGCCGTCCACCCTTCGAATTCCCTGGATCCACCGGGGCTGGACCCCGGCAATACCCGTCTCCACTAGAGAGGAAGCACGATGGTCCCGCCCACATCCAGAGGAGCCCCGTTTCCCCCTCGTAGCTCGAGATGAGGGATCCTCTCCCTGCTTTCAACGGGAAAGAATTCCCGGCGTTCCCGTCGCATCTCAAGAGGAGGCACTCTCAACAGGAAAGGCGAGAGGAACTCCATGGTCGTACCACCATTCCAAGAGTCCCCCAGATGTCTCAGTCCATTCCAGAGGAACCTCTTTGCCCTGCACTGGCTCATCTTTCATGCCGAGGATCGACTCACACCACGGTGGCACGTGGGACAGCCCTGTGGGAAAGCCTCGAGGGAAAGCCTCGAGGGAAAACCACAGATCCTTTGATCCACGCGACGGGAAGCGTGACATTGCTGCTACAGCCTGGAAGGAAAGCGCACGTGCATGCCCCCACTCGAGACGAGGCCTGACTCCCCTGGGGAGACTCCAGAAGTACCCAAAGATCCATGTCAGCCCCTGAGAGGAATCCTCGGTTCCGGCCCTGACTCCACACAAGGATTTTGGCCCCGGTATCAACGGGAGAGGAATCCCGAGAGGCCCCCTAGCAACTCGCCTAGGGACTGGCCTCTCCTGAGGCCACCAGGGCGGGTCCCTGAGGTCCCCGTCGTAACTCGAGAACACCTGCCGCAACTCGAGAAAATCCAGGAAGTTCTCCCTTCCAGGCGAGATGAGGCCTATTTCCGATGAGGCGTCTGGAGACTAATGACACCTAACCTCTGGAACTTCGAAAGGGTCTTTCACACCCTTGCTGCAACTCAAGAAGTTCACCGCCATACCCGTCTCCACTCGAGAGGAAGCACGATGGTCCCGCCCACATCCAGAGGAGCCCCGTTTCCCCCTCGTAGCTCGAGATGAGGGATCCTTTCCCTGCTTTCAACGGGAAAGAATTCCCGGCGTTCCCGTCGCATCTCAAGAGGAGGCACTCTCAACAGGAAAGGCGAGAGGAACTCCATGGTCGTACCACCATTCCAAGAGTCCCCCAGATGTCTCAGTCCATTCCAGAGGAACCTCTGTGCCCTGCACTGGCTCATCTTTCACGCCGAGGATCGACTCACACCACGGTGGAACGTGGGACAGCCCTGTGGGAAAGCCTCGAGGGAAAACCACAGATCCTTTGATCCACGCGACGGGAAGCGTGACATTGCTGCTACAGCCTGGAAAGAAAACGCACGTGCATGCCCCCACTCGAGACGAGGCCTGAATCCCCTGCGGAGACTCCAGAAGTACCCAAAGATCCATGTCAGCCCCTGAGAGGAATCCTCATTTCCGGCCCTGACTCCACACAAGGTTTTTGGCCCCGGTATCGACGGGAGAGGAATCCCGCGAGGCCCCCTAGCAACTCGCATGTGGACTGGCCTCTCCTGAGGCCACCAGGGCGGGTCCCTGAGGTCCCCGTCGTAACTCGAGAACACCTGCCGCATCTCGAGAAAATCCAGGAAGTTCTCCCTTGCAGGCGAGATGAGGCCTATTTCCGATGAGGCGTCTGGAGACTAATGACACCTAACCTCTGGAACTTCGAAAGGGTCTTTCACACCCTTGCTGCAACTCAAGAAGTTCACTTCCATACCCGTCTCCACTCGAGAGGAAGCAGGATGGTCCCGCCCACATCCAGAGGAGCCCGGTTTCCCCCTCGTAGCTCGAGATGAGGGATCCTTTGCCTGCTTTCAACGGGAAAGAATTCCCGGCGTTCCCGTCGCATCTCAAGAGGAGGCACTCTCAACAGGAAAGGCGAGAGGAACTCCATGGTCGTACCACCATTCCAAGAGTCCCCCAGATATCTCAGTCCATTCCAGAGGAAGCTCTTTGCCCTGCACTGGCTCATCTTTCACGCCGAGGATCGACTCACACCACGGTGGCACGTGGGACAGCCCTGTGGGAAAGCCTCGAGGGAAAACCACAGATCCTATGATCCACGCGACGGGAAGCATGACATTGCTGCTACAGCCTGGAAGGAAAGCGCACGTGCATGCCCCCACTCGAGACGAGGCCTGACTCAACTGGGGAGTCTCCAGACGTACCCAAAGATCCATGTCAGCCCATGAGAGGAATCCTCGGTTCCGGCCCTGACTCCACACAAGGTTTTTGGCCCCGGTATCGAAGGGAGAGGAATCCCGAGAGGCCCCCTAGCAACTCGCATAGGGGCTGGCCTCTCCTGAGGCCACCAGGGCGGGTCCCTGAGGTCCCCGTCGTAACTCGAGAACACCTGCCACAACTCGAGAAAATCCAGGAAGTTCTCCCTTCCAGGCGAGATGAGGCCTATTTCTGATGAGGCGTCTGGAGACTAATGACACCTAACCTCTGGAACTTCGAAAGGGTCTTTCACACCCTTGCTGCAACTCAAGAAGTTCACCGCCATACCCGTCTCCACTCGAGAGGAAGCACGATGGTCCCGCCCACATCCAGAGGAGCCCCGTTTTCCCCTCGTAGCTCGAGATGAGGGATCCTTTCCCTGGTTTCAAAGGGAAAGAGTTCCCGGCGTTCCCGTCGCATCTCAAGAGGAGGCACTCTCAACAGGAAAGGCGAGAGGAACTCCATGGTCGTACCACCATTCCAAGAGTCCCCCAGATATCTCAGTCCATTCCAGAGGAACCTCTTTGTCCTGCACTGGCTCATCTTTCACGCCGAGGATCGACTCACACCACGGTGGCACGTGGGACAGCCCTGTGGGAAAGCCTCGAGGGAAATCCACAGATCCTTTGATCCACGCGACGGGAAGCGTGACATTGCTGCTACAGCCTGGAAGGAAAGTGCACGTGCATGCCCCCACTCGAGACGAGGCCTGACTCCCCTGGGGAGACTCCAGAAGTACCCAAAGATCCATGTCAGCCCCTGAGAGGAATCCTCGGTTCCGGCCCTGACTCCATACAAGGTTTTTGGCCCCGGTATCGACGGGAGAGGAATCCCGAGAGGCCCCCTAGCACCTCGCATAGGGACTGCCCTCTCCTGAGGCCACCAGGGCGGGTTCCTGAGGTCCCCGTCGTAACTCGAGAACACCTGCCGCAACTCGAGAAAATCCAGGAAGTTCTCCCTTCCAGGCGAGATGAGGCCTATTTCCTATGAGGCGTCTGGAGACTAATGACACCTAACCTCTGGAACTTCGAAAGGGTCTTTCACACCCTTGCTGCAACTCAAGAAGTTCACCACCATACCCGTCTCCACTAGAGAGGAAGCACGATGGTCCCGCCCACATCCAGAGGAGCCCCGTTTCCCCCTCGTAGCTCGAGATGAGGGATCCTTTTCCTGCTTTCAACGGGAAAGAATTCCCGGCGTTCCCGTCGCATCTCAAGAGGAGGCACTCTCAACAGGAAAGGCGAGAGGAACTCCATGGTCGTACCACCATTCCAAGAGTCCCCCAGATGTCTCAGTCCATTCCAGAGGAACTTCTTTGCCCTGCACTGGCTCATCTTTCACGCCGAGGATCGACTCACACCACGGTGGCACGTGGGACAGCCCTGTGGGAAAGCCTCGAGGGAAAGCCTCGAGGGAAAACCACAGATCCTTTGATCCACGCGACGGGAAGCGTGACATTGCTGCTACAGCCTGGAAGGAAAGCGCACGTGCATGCCCCCACTCGAGACGAGGCCTGACTCCCCTGGGGGGACTCCAGAAGAACCCAAAGATCCATGTCAGCCCCTGAGAGGAATCCTCGGTTCCGGCCCTGACTCCATACAAAGTTTTTGGCCCCGGTATCGACGGGAGAGGAATCCCGAGAGGCCCCCTAGCAACTCGCATGGGGACTGGCCTCTCCTGAGGCCACCAGGGCGGGTCCCTGAGGTACCCGTCGTAACTCGAGAACACCTGCCGCATCTCGAGAAAATCCAGGAAGTTCTCCCTTCCAGGCGAGATGAGGCCTATTTCCGATGAGGCGTCTGGAGACTAATGACACCTAACCTCTGGAACTTCGAAAGGGTCTTTCACACCCTTGCTGCAACTCAAGAAGTTCACCGCCATACCCGTCTCCACTCGAGAGGAAGCATGATGGTCCCGCCCACATCCAAAGGAGCCCCGTTTCCCCCTCGGAGCTCGAGATGATGGATCCTTTCCCTGCTTTCAACGGGGAAGAATTCCCGGCGTTCCCGTCGCATCTCAAGAGGAGGCACTCTCAACAGGAAAGGCGAGAGGAACTCCATGGTCGTACCACCATTCCAAGAGTCCCCAGATGTCTCCGTCCATTCCAGAGGAACCTCTTTGCCCTGCACTGGCTCATCTTTCACGCCGAGGATCGACTCACACCACGGTGGTACGTGGGACAGCCCTGTGGGAAAGCCTCGAGGGAAAACCACAGATCCTTTGATCCATGCGACGGGAAGCGTGACATTGCTGCTACAGCCGGGAAGGAAAGCGCACGTGCATGCCCCCACTCGAGAAGAGGCCTAACTCCCCTGGGGAGACTCCAGAAGTACCCAAAGATCCATGTCAGCCCCTGAGAGGAATCCTCGGTTCCGGCCCTGACTCCACACAAGGTTTTTGGCCCCGGTATCGACGGGAGAGGAATCCCGAGAGGCCCCCTAGCACCTCGCATGGGGACTGGCCTCTCCTGAGGCCACCAGGGCGGGTCCCTGAGGTCCCCGTCGTAACTCGAGAACACCTGCCGCAACTCGAGAAAATCCAGGAAGTTCTCCCTTCCAGGCGAGATGAGGCCTATTTCCGATGAGGCGTCTGGAGACTAATGACACCTAACCTCTGGAAATTCGAAAGGGTCTTTCACACCCTTGCTGCAACTCAAGAAGTTCACCGCCATACCCGTCTCCACGCGAGAGGAAGCACGATGGTCCCGCCCACATCCAGAGGAGCCCCGTTTCCCCCTCGTATCTCGAGATGAGGGAACCTTTCCCTGCTTTAGACGGGAACGAATTCCCAGCGTTCCCGTCGCATCTCAAGAGGAGGCACTCTCAAAAGGAAAGGCGAGAGGAACTCCATGGTCGTACCACCATTCCAGGAGTCCCCCAGATGTCTCAGTCCATTCCAGAGGAACCTCTTTGCCCTGCACTGGCTCATCTTTCACGCCGAGGATCGACTCACACCACGGTGGCACGTGGGACAGCCCTGTGGAAAAGCCTCGAGGGAAAGCCTCGAGGGAAAACCACAGATCCTTTGATCCACGCGACAGGAAGCGTGACATTGCTGCTACAGCCTGGAAGGAAAGCGCACGTGCATGCCCCCACTCGAGACGAGGCCTGACTCCCCTGGGGAGACTCCAGAAGTACCCAAAGATCCATGTCAGCCCCTGAGAGGAATCCTCGGTTCCGGCCCTGACTGCACACAAGGTTTTTGGCCCCGGTATCGACGGGAGAGGAATCCCGAGAGGCCCCCTAGCACCTCGCATGGGGACTGGCCTCTCCTGAGGCCACCAGGGCGGGTCCCTGAGGTCCCCGTCGTAACTCGAGAACACCTGCCGCAACTCGAGAAAATCCAGGAAGTTCTCCCTTCCAGGCGAGATGAGGCCTATTTCCGATGAGGCGTCTGGAGACTAATGACACCTAACCTCTGGAACTTCGAAAGGGTCTTTCACACCCTTGCTGCAACTCAAGAAGTTCACCGCCATACCCGTCTCCACTCGAGAGGAAGCACGATGGTCCTGCCCACATCCAGAGGAGCCCCGTTTTCCCCTCGTAGCTCGAGATGAGGGATCCTTTCCCTGGTTTCAAAGGGAAAGAGTTCCCGGCGTTCCCGTCGCATCTCAAGAGGAGGCACTCTCAACAGGAAAGGCGAGAGGAACTCCATGGTCGTACCACCATTCCAAGAGTCCCCCAGATATCTCAGTCCATTCCAGAGGAACCTCTTTGTCCTGCACTGGCTCATCTTTCACGCCGAGGATCGACTCACACCACGGTGGCACGTGGGACAGCCCTGTGGGAAAGCCTCGAGGGAAATCCACAGATCCTTTGATCCACGCGACGGGAAGCGTGACATTGCTGCTACAGCCTGGAAGGAAAGTGCACGTGCATGCCCCCACTCGAGACGAGGCCTGACTCCCCTGGGGAGACTCCAGAAGTACCCAAAGATCCATGTCAGCCTCTGAGAGGAATCCTCGGTTCCGGCCCTGACTCCATACAAGGTTTTTGGCCCCGGTATCGACGGGAGAGGAATCCCGAGAGGCCCCCTAGCACCTCGCATAGGGACTGGCCTCTCCTGAGGCCACCAGGGCGGGTTCCTGAGGTCCCCGTCGTAACTCGAGAACACCTGCCGCAACTCGAGAAAATCCAGGAAGTTCTCCTTTCCAGGCGAGATGAGGCCTATTTCTGATGAGGCGTCTGGAGATTAATGACACCTAACCTCTGGAACTTCGAAAGGGTCTTTCACACCCTTGCTGAAACTCAAGAAATTCACCGCCATACCCGTCTCCACTCGAGAGGAAGCACGATGGTCCCGCCCACATCCAGAGGAGCCCCGTTTCCCCCTCGTAGCACGAGATGAGGGATCCTTTCCCTGCTTTCAACGGGAAAGAATTCCCGGTGTTCCCGTCGCATCTCAAGAGGAGGAACTCTCAACAGGAAAGGCGAGAGGAACTCCATGGTCGTACCACCATTCCAAGAGTCCCCCAGATGTCTCAGTCCATTCCAGAGGAACCTCTTTGCCCTGCACTGGCTCATCTTTCACGCCGAGGATCGACTCACACCACCTTGGCACGTGGGACAGCCCTGTGGGAAAGCCTCGAGGGAATGCCTCGAGGGAAAATCACAGATCCTTTGATCCACGCGACGGGAAGCGTGACATTGCTGCTACAGCCTGGAAGGAAAGCGCACGTGCATGCCCCCACTCGAGACGAGGCCTGACTCCCCTGGGGAGACTCCAGAAGTACCCAAAGATACATGTCAGCCCCTGAGAAGAATCCTCGTTTCCGGCCCTGACTCCACACAAAGTTTTTGGCCCCGGTATCGACGGGAGAGGAATCCCGAGAGGCCCCCTAGCAACTCGCATGGGGACTGGCCTCTCCTGAGGCCACCAGAGCGGGTCCCTGAGGTTCCCGTCGTAACTCGAGAGCACCTGCCGCAACTCGAGAAAATCCAGGAAGTTCTCCCTTCCAGGCGAGATGAGGCGTATTTCCGATGAGGCGTCTGGAGACTAATGACACCTAACCTCTGGAACTTCGAAAGGGTCTTTCACACCCTTGCTGCGACTCAAGAAGTTCACCGCCATACCCGTCTCCACTGGAGAGGAAACACGATGGTCCCGCCCACATCCAGAGGATCCCCGTTTCCCCCTCGTAGCTCGAGATGAGGGATCCTTTCCCTGCTTTCAACGGGAAAGAATTCCCGGCGTTCCCGTCGCATCTCAAGAGGAGGCACTCTCAACAGGAAAGGCGAGAGGAACTCCATGGTCGTACCACCATTCTAAGAGTCCCCCAGAAGTCTCAGTCCATTCCAGAGGAACCTCTTTGCCCTGCACTGGCTCATCTTTCACGCCGAGGATCGACTCACACCACGGTGGCACGTGGGACAGCCCTGTGGGAAAGCCTCGAGGGAAAGCCTCGAGGGAAAACCACAGATCCTTTGATCCAGGCCACGGGAAGCGTGACATTACTGCTACAGCCTGGAAGGAAAGCGCACGTGCATGCCCCCACTCGAGACGAGGCCTGACTCCCCTGTGGAGACTCCACAAGTACCCAAAGATCCATGTCAGCCCCTGAGAGGAATCCTCGGTTCCGGCCCTGACTCCACACAAGGTTTTTGGCCCCGGTATCGAAGGGAGAGGAATCCCGAGAGGCCCCCTAGCCACTCGCCTGGTTACTGGCCTCTCCTGAGGCCACCAGGGCGGGTCCCTGAGGTCCCCATCGTAACTCGAGAACACCGGCTGCAACTCGAGAAAATCCAGGAAATTCTCCCTTGCAGGCTAGATGAGGCCTATTTCCGATGAGGCGTCTGGAGACTAATGACATTTAACCTCTGGAACTTCGAAAGCGTCTTTCACACCCTTGCTGCAACTCAAGAAGTTCACCGCCATACCCGTCTCCACTCGCGAGGAAGCACGATGGTCCCTCCCAAATCCAGAGGAGCCCCGTTTCACCCTCGTAGCTCGAGATGAGGGATCCTTTCCCTGCTTTCAACGGGAAAGAATTCCCGGCGTTCCCGTCGCATCTCAAGAGGAGGCACTCTCAACAGGAAAGGCGAGAGGAACTCCATGGTCGTACCACCATTCCAAGAGTCCCCCAGATGTCTCAGTCCATTCCAGAGGAACCTCTTTGCCCTGCACTGGCTCATCTTTCACGCCGAGGATCGACTCACACCACGGTGGCACGTGGGAGAGGCTTGTGGGAAAGCCTCGAGGGAAAGCCTCGAGGGAAAACCACAGACCCTTTAATCCACGCGACGGGAAGCGTGACATTGCTGCTACAGCCTGGAAGGAAAGCGCACGTGCATGCCCCCACTCGAGACGAGGCCTGACTCCCCTGGGGAGACTCCAGAAGTACCCAAAGATCCATGGCAGCCCCTGAGAGGAATCCTCGGTTCCGGCCCTGACTACACACAAGGTTTTTGGCCCCGGAATTGACGGGAGAGGAACCCCAAGAGGTCCCCTAGCACCTCGCATGGGGACTGGCCTCTCCTGAGGCCACCAGGTCGGGTCCCTGAGGTCACCGTCGTAACTCGAGAACACCTGCCGCAACTCGAGAAAATCCAGGAAGTTCTCCCTTCCAGGCGAGATGAGGCCTATTTCCGATGAGGCGTCTGGAGACTAATGACACCTAACCTCTGGAACTTCGAAAGGGTCTTTCACGCCCTTGCTGCAACTCAAGAAGTTCACCGCCATACCCGTCTCCACTCGAGAGGAAGCACAGTGGTCCCGCCCACATCCAGAGGAGCCCCGTTTCCCCTCGTAGATCAAGATGAGGGATCCTTTCCCTGCTTTCAACGGGAAAGAATTCCCGGCGTTCCCGTCGCATCTCAAGAGGAGGCACTCTCAACAGGAAAGGCGAGAGGAACTCCATGGTCGTACCACCATTCCAAGAGTCCCCCAGATGTCTCAGTCCATTCCAGAGGAACCTCTTTGCCCTGCACTGGCTCATCTTTCACGCCGAGGATCGACTCACACCACGGTGGCACGTGGGACAGCCCTGTGGGAAAGCCTCGAGGGAAAGCCTCGAGGGAAAACCACAGATCCTTTGATCCACGCGAAGGGAAGCGTGACATTGCTGCTACAGCCTGGAAGGAAGGCGCACGTGCATGCCCCCACTCGAGACGAGGCCTGACTCCCCTGTGGAGACTCCAGAAGTACCCAAAGATCCATGTCAGCCCCTGAGAGGAATCCTCGGTTCCGGCCCAGACTCCACACAAGGTTTTTGGCCCCGGTATCGACGGGAGAGGAATCCCGAGAGGCCCCCTAGCAACTCGCATGGGGACTGGCCTCTCCTGAGGCCACCAGTGCGGGTCCCTGAGGTCCCCGTCGTAACTCCAGAACAGCTGCCGCAACTCGAGAAAATCCAGGAAGTTCTCCCTTCCAGGCGAGATTAGGCCTATTTCCGATGAGGCGTCTGGAGACTAATGACACCTAACCTCTGGAACTTCGAAAGGGTCTTTCACACCCTTGCTGCAACTCAAGAAGTTCAGCGCCATACCCGTCTCGACTCGAGAGGAAGCACGATGGTCCCGCCCACATCCAGAGGAGCCCCGTTTCCCCCTCGTAGCTCGAGATGAGGGATCCTTTCCCTGCTTTCAACGGGAAAGAATTCCCGGCGTTCCCGTCGCATCTCAAGAGGAGGCACTCTCAACAGGAAAGGCGAGAGGAACTCCATGGTCGTACCACCATTACAAGAGTCCCCCAGATGTCTCAGTCCATTCCAGAGGAACCTCTTTGCCCTGCACTGGCTCATCTTTCACGCCGAGGATCGACTCACACCACGGTGGCACGTGGGACAGCCCTGTGGGAAAGCCTCGAGGGAAAAAAACAGATCCTTTGATCCACGCGACGGGAAGCGTGACATTGCTGCTACAGCCTGGAAGGAAATCACACGTGCATGCCCCCACTCGAGACGAGGCCTGACTCCCCTGGGGAGACTCCAGAAGTACCCAAAGATCCATGTCAGCCTCTGAGAGGAATCCTCGGTTCCGGCCCTGACTCCACACAAGGTTTTTGGCCCCGGTATCGACGGGAGAGGAATCCCGAGAGGCCCCCTAGCAACTCGCATGGGGACTGGCCTCTCCTGAGGCCACCAGGGCGGGTCCCTGAGGTCCCCGTCGTAACTCGAGAACACCTGCCGGAACTCGAGAAAATCCAGGAAGTTCACCATTCCAGGCGAGATGAGGCCTATTTCCGATGAGGCATCTGGAGACTAATGACACCAAACCTCTGGAACTTCGGAAGGGTCTTTCACACCCTTGCTGCAACTCAAGAAGTTCACCGCCATACCCGTCTCCACTCGAGAGGAAACACGATGGTCCCGCCCACATCCAGAGGAGCCCCGTTTCCCCATCGTAGCTCGAGATGTGGGATCCTTTCCCTGCTTTCAGCGGGAAAGAATTCCCGGCGTTCCCGTCGTATCTCAAGAGGAGGCACTCTCAACAGGAAAGTCGAGAGGAACTCCATGGTCGTACCACCATTCCAAGAGTCCCCCAGATGTCTCAGTCCATTCCAGAGGAACCTCTTTGCCCTGCACTGGCTCATCTTTCACGCCGAGGATCGATTCACACCACGGTGGCACGTGCGACAGCCCTGTGGGAAAGCCTCGAGGGAAAACCACAGATCCTTTGATCCACGCGACGGGAAGCGTGACATTGCTGCTACAGCCTGGAAGGAAAGCGCACGTGCATGCCCCGACTCGAGACGAGGCCTGACTCCCCTGTGGAGACTCCAGAAGTACCCAAAGATCCATGTAAGCCCCTGAGAGGAATCCTCGTTTCCGGACCTGACTCCACACAAAGTTTTTGGCCCCGGTATCGACGGGAGAGGAATCCCGAGAGGCCCCCTAGCATCTCGCATGGGGACTGGCCTCTCCTGAGGCCACCAGGGCGGGTCCCTGAGGTCCCCGTCGTAACTCGAGAGCACCTGCCGCAACTCGAGAAAATCCAGGAAGTTCTCCCTTCCAGGCGAGATGAGGCCTATTTCCGATGAGGCCTCTGGAGACTAATGACACCTAACCTCTGGAACTTCGAAAGGGTCTTTCACACCCTTGCTGCAACTCAAGAAGTTCACCGCCATACCCGTCTCCACTCGAGAGGAAGCACGATGGTCCCGCCCACATCCAAAGGAGCCCCGTTTCCCCCTCGTAGCTCGAGATGAGGGATCCTTTCCCTGCTTTCAACGGGAAAGTATTCCCGGCGTTCCCGTCGCATCTCAAGAGGAGGCACTCTCAACAGGAAAGGCGAGAGGAACTCCATGGTCGTACCACCATTCCAAGAGTCCCCCAGATGTCTCAGTCCATTCCAGAGGAACCTCTTTGCCCTGCACTGGCTCATCTTTCAAGCCGAGGATCGACTCACAACACGGTGGCACGTGGGACAGCCCTTTGGAAAGCCTCGAGGGAAAGCCTCGAGGGAAAACCACAGATCCTTTGATCCACGCGACGGGAAGCGTGACATTGCTGCTACAGCATGGAAGGAAAGCCCACGTGCATGCCCCCACTCGAGACGAGGCCTGACTCCCCTGGGGAGACTCCAGAAGTACCCAAAGATCCATGTCAGCCCCTGAGAGGAATCCTCGGTTCCGGCCCAGACTCCACACAAGGTTTTTGGCCCCGGTATCGACGGGAGAGGAATCCCGAGAGGCCCCCTAGCAACTCGCATGGGGACTGGCCTCTCCTGAGGCCACCAGTGCGGGTCCCTGAGGTCCCCGTCGTAACTCCAGAACAGCTGCCGCAACTCGAGAAAATCCAGGAAGTTCTCCCTTCCAGGCGAGATTAGGCCTATTTCCGATGAGGCGTCTGGAGACTAATGACACCTAACCTCTGGAACTTCGAAAGGGTCTTTCACACCCTTGCTGCAACTCAAGAAGTTCACCGCCATACCCGTCTCGACTCGAGAGGAAGCACGATGGTCCCGCCCACATCCAGAGGAGCCCCGTTTCCCCCTCGTAGCTCGAGATGAGGGATCCTTTCCCTGCTTTCAACGGGAAAGAATTCCCGGCGTTCCCGTCGCATCTCAAGAGGAGGCACTCTCAACAGGAAAGGCGAGAGGAACTCCATGGTCGTACCACCATTCCAAGAGTCCCCCAGATGTCTCAGTCCATTCCAGAGGAACCTCTTTGCCCTGCACTGGCTCATCTTTCACGCCGAGGATCGACTCACACCACGGTGGCACGTGGGACAGCCCTGTGGGAAAGCCTCGAGGGAAAAAAACAGATCCTTTGATCCACGCGACGGGAAGCGTGACATTGCTGCTACAGCCTGGAAGGAAATCACACGTGCATGCCCCCACTCGAGACGAGGCCTGACTCCCCTGGGGAGACTCCAGAAGTACCCAAAGATCCATGTCAGCCTCTGAGAGGAATCCTCGGTTCCGGCCCTGACTCCACACAAGGTTTTTGGCCCCGGTATCGACGGGAGAGGAATCCCGAGAGGCCCCCTAGCAACTCGCATGGGGACTGTCCTCTCCTGAGGCCACCAGGGCGGGTCCCTGAGGTCCCCGTCGTAACTCGAGAACACCTGCCGGAACTCGAGAAAATCCAGGAAGTTCACCATTCCAGGCGAGATGAGGCCTATTTCCGATGAGGCATCTGGAGACTAATGACACCAAACCTCTGGAACTTCGGAAGGGTCTTTCACACCCTTGCTGCAACTCAAGAAGTTCACCGCCATACCCGTCTCCACTCGAGAGGAAACACGATGGTCCCGCCCACATCCAGAGGAGCCCCGTTTCCCCATCGTAGCTCGAGATGTGGGATCCTTTCCCTGCTTTCAGCGGGAAAGAATTCCCGGCGTTCCCGTCGTATCTCAAGAGGAGGCACTCTCAACAGGAAAGTCGAGAGGAACTCCATGGTCGTACCACCATTCCAAGAGTCCCCCAGATGTCTCAGTCCATTCCAGAGGAACCTCTTTGCCCTGCACTGGCTCATCTTTCACGCCGAGGATCGATTCACACCACGGTGGCACGTGCGACAGCCCTGTGGGAAAGCCTCGAGGGAAAACCACAGATCCTTTGATCCACGCGACGGGAAGCGTGACATTGCTGCTACAGCCTGGAAGGAAAGCGCACGTGCATGCCCCGACTCGAGACGAGGCCTGACTCCCCTGTGGAGACTCCAGAAGTACCCAAAGATCCATGTAAGCCCCTGAGAGGAATCCTCGTTTCCGGACCTGACTCCACACAAAGTTTTTGGCCCCGGTATCGACGGGAGAGGAATCCCGAGAGGCCCCCTAGCATCTCGCATGGGGACTGGCCTCTCCTGAGGCCACCAGGGCGGGTCCCTGAGGTCCCCGTCGTAACTCGAGAGCACCTGCCGCAACTCGAGAAAATCCAGGAAGTTCTCCCTTCCAGGCGAGATGAGGCCTATTTCCGATGAGGCCTCTGGAGACTAATGACACCTAACCTCTGGAACTTCGAAAGGGTCTTTCACACCCTTGCTGCAACTCAAGAAGTTCACCGCCATACCCGTCTCCACTCGAGAGGAAGCACGATGGTCCCGCCCACATCCAAAGGAGCCCCGTTTCCCCCTCGTAGCTCGAGATGAGGGATCCTTTCCCTGCTTTCAACGGGAAAGTATTCCCGGCGTTCCCGTCGCATCTCAAGAGGAGGCACTCTCAACAGGAAAGGCGAGAGGAACTCCATGGTCGTACCACCATTCCAAGAGTCCCCCAGATGTCTCAGTCCATTCCAGAGGAACCTCTTTGCCCTGCACTGGCTCATCTTTCAAGCCGAGGATCGACTCACAACACGGTGGCACGTGGGACAGCCCTTTGGAAAGCCTCGAGGGAAAGCCTCGAGGGAAAACCACAGATCCTTTGATCCACGCGACGGGAAGCGTGACATTGCTGCTACAGCATGGAAGGAAAGCCCACGTGCATGCCCCCACTCGAGACGAGGCCTGACTCCCCTGGGGAGACTCCAGAAGTACCCAAAGATCCATGTCAGCCCCTGAGAGGAATCCTCGGTTCCGGCCCTGACTCCACACAAACTTTTTGGCCCCGGTATCGACGGGAGAGGAATCCCGAGAGGCCCCCTAGCAACTCGCATGGGGACTGGCCTCTCCTGAGGCCACCAGGGCGGGTCCCTGAGGTCCCCGTCGTAACTCGAGAACACCTGCCGCAACTCGAGAAAATCCAGGAAGTTCTCCCTTCCAGGCGAGATGAGGCCTATTTCCGATGAGGCGTCTGGAGACTAATGACACCTAACCTCTGGAACTTCGAAAGGGTCTTTCACACCCTTGCTGCAACTCAAGAAGTTCACCGCCATACCCGTCTCTACTCGAGAGAAAGCACGATGGTCCCGCCCACATCCAGAGGAGCCCCGTTTCCCCCTCGTAGCTCGAGATGAGGGATCCTTTCCCTCCTTTCAACGGGAAAGAATTCCCGGCGTTCCCGTCGCATCTCAAGAGGAGGCACTCTCAACAGGAAAGGCGAGAGGAACTCCATGGTCGTACCACCATTCCAAGAGTCCCCCAGATGTCTCAGTCCATTCCAGAGGAACCTCTTTGCCCTGCACTGGCTCTTTTTTCACGCCGAGAATCGACTCACACCACGGTGTCACGTGGTACAGCCCTGTGGGAAAGCCTCGAGGGAAAGCCTCGAGGGAAAACCACAGATCCTTTGATCCACGCGACGTGAAGCGTGACATTGCTGCTACAGCCTGGAAGGAAAGTGCACGTGCATGCCCCCACACGAGACGAGGCCTGACTCCCCTGTGGAGACTCCAGAAGTACCCAAAGATCCATATCAGTCCCTGAGAGGAATCCTCGGTTCCAGCCCTGTCTCCACACAAGGTTTTTGGCCCCGGTATCGACAGGAGAGGAATCCCGAGGGGCCCCCTAGCAACACGCATAGGGACTGGCCTCTCCTGAGGCCAACAGGGCGGGTCCCTGAGGTCCCCGTCGTAACTCGAGAACACCTGCCGCAACTCGAGAAAATCATGGAAGTTCTCCCTTCCAGGCGAGATGAGGCCTATTTCCGATGAGGCGTCTGGAGACTAATGACACCTAACCTCTGGAACTTCGAAAGGGTCTTTCACACCCTTGCTGCAACTCAAGAAGTTCACCGCCATACCCGTCTCCACTCGAGAGAAAGCACGATGGTCCCGCCCACATCCAGAGGAGCCCCGTTTCCCCCTCGTAGCTCGAGATGAGGGATCCTTTCCCTGCTTTCAACGGGAAAATATTCCCGGCGTTCCCGTCGCATCTCAAGAGGAGGCACTCTCAACAGGAAAGGCGAGAGGAACTCCATGGTCGTACCACCATTCCAAGAGTCCCCCAGATGTCTCAGTCCATTCCAGAGGAACCTCTTTGCCCTGCACTGGCTCATCTTTCACGCCGAGGATCGACTCACACCACGGTGGCACGTGGGACAGCCCTGTGGGAAAGCCTCGAGGGAAAACCACAGATCATTTGATCCACGCGACAGGTAGCGTGACATTGCTGCTACAGCCTGGAAGGAAAGTGCACGTGCATGCCCCCACTCGAGACGAGGCCTGACTCCCCTGGGGAGACTCCAGAAGTACCCAAAGATCCATGTCAGCCCCTGAGAGGAATCCTCGGTTCCGGCCCTGACTCCACACAAGGTTTTTGGCCCCGGTATCGACGGGAGAGGAATCCCGAGAGGCCCCCTAGCAACTCGCATAGGGACTGGCCTCTCCTGAGGCCACCAGGGCGGGTCCCTGAGGTCCCCGTCGTAACTCGAGAACACCTGCCGCAACTCGAGAAAATCCAGGAAGTTCTCCCTTCCAGGCGAGATGAGGCCTATTTCCGATGAGGCGTCTGGAGACTAATGACACCTTACCTCTGGAACTTCGAAAGGGTCTTTCACAGCCTTGCTGCAACTCAAGAAGTTCACCACCATACCCTGCCGGAAGCCAGTGTGAGGAATCCCGCCCGTGACAAGGTCATGAGGAAGGAAGCTGACATACGCAAGGCGTGCTCAGACTTCAGGGACCCCTCTGGATATTCCTAAGCATGTACCCCAGCAAAAATCTGCTGGCTTTTGTGCTCTGCTTTTCCACTTTTCTGATATTCTCTGGAAAAAAGTCAATTCAGGGTTTTAGTCTTCTGCATTTGAAAGGGATGTTTCAGTTAAACCCCTCTGATAGCTCTCTAGTCTGCCTAACAGGTTCCCCAGACCTCTTACAGCTTGTGAATTGCTTACAGCCCCCCAACCGCGAGAGGCACAAAGCTTACAGCTTGTGAATTGCTTACAGCCCCCCAACCGCGGGAGGCACAAAGCTTAAAAGCATCTTAAAGATACAGAGCCTTTTCTAAAGAGTTAAAAATTATATTGGTAGAGGGTTTTCACTGTTGACTCAAGGATTGCTGCCAGACCTCCTTATTCTTTATCTTTTAGGCACCTGGAAGGATGTTAATGTAAGCAGGATGTAGAAAAAGATACATAGTAGTTTTGATGTTAGCAACACTAGACTTTTGAGTTAATTGCTTCTCTTTTGCTATAAATCACTGCACTCCCTCTACTTGTTATAAGTTGCTGTATCCTTGCTGTCTAAGAATGTAACTTTCTTTAGTGCTTTCCGAGAGTGGCACCAGACCTTGGGAAGATCAACACAAATAAGTCTTGTGGTTGACAAACCCTTATCAGAAAAAAGGCTGTAAAATGTTAATTGGCCCTTTTGGTTGGAAGATGATGTAAATTACCTAAGACTTGTGTATACAATTAGGTATGCAGAGAGAAAAGCCTGGTTTTGATAAGAGTCTGGACTGCTAACGCTGCATAACTTTGTGTTACCCATTGATCTCCATGTTTTATCAAAAGTATAAAAGGCCTTCTGAACAATAAAGGACGGGACCAGATTCTCAGACCAGTTTCTCGGACTAGTCTCGGCCTGGTTTCTTGGGAATCTGGCTCCCCCCGTGTCTCTCTCTCTCTCTCTTTTTCTCTCCCTTTTCTTCCCTCTGCTCTTTACTTTAATTTCAGGCTGAATTTCCATCTGGGGCGCGGAGGCTCGCCAGGTCTACTTATTTGCCCTGGTTATTAAGATCCGCGAGAAAGGGAGCTTAAGGCGAGGCACCCTTAGATATTCAAGCGGGCACCGGTGGCCCAACGTAGATGGTGCAAATTCCTTGTCTGGAATTTTATTGGTCTTCCGCGTAAACCAAGCTATTCAGCCCTCTTTCTCCACTTAATCTTCCTACTGCACTACAGTTTCTTAATCTAATCTTATATTAATAAATAAACAAGTCTTTCCACGCCAACGCCGTCCACCCTTCGAATTCCCTGGATCCACCGGGGCTGGACCCCGGCAAGTGGCGCCCGGAACAGGCTATTCGAAGGTAGGTTCCTCGGAGCAAAAGCTCCCCCCGGAGCACTCTCTGTAGCTCCCCCCGGAGCACTCTCTGTTGCTCCCCCCGGAGCACTCTCTGTTGCTCCCCCCCGGAGTGACTTAATCACTCCCCCCGGAGTACTTTCGGGTACTCCCCCAGTGTTGAGTGTTCGGGACGGCTAGGACCCCACTCAGGGTGCCGCGGACCCCCCTGTAGGATAGACAGGGTGAGGAGGAGTGGGAAGTGTTCAAGGGTTTAAGAGAAACCTGGTGCTCTAGAGGTTGAAAAGAAACCTGCTATCTTAGGGTTGAAAACAAAACCCCCCTCGCCAAAGGTAAAACCTTTTTGTTGAGGTAGACTTTTCTATAAGACTTAATTTTCTGACATGGGTAACAGTGAATCAAAAGAAAGACAGCTTTTTACAGGAGTAATCTTGCAGTTACTAACTAAACGAGGAATTAAAGTTAAAAAATCCAATATTCATTCATTTTTTTTCCTTTGTACAAGAACAGTGTCCCTGGTTTCCAGAAGAAGGCACTGTTAACTTAGACACCTGGGAGAGAGTAGGAAAACAACTAAAAACTTACCATGCTGAACATGGCTCACAAAAGGTGCCTACTGACGCCTTTTCCTTATGGAATATAATTAGGGACGCTCTAGACCCTGCCCCTGAATCTGAAAAGGTACATCTTAAAGAGGAAAGTGCAGAGAAAAAGGTATCTATCGAAGAGGAGAGTGATGAAAAGGAGGCTACACCTAACTATCGGCAGTTGAGTCAAATGATAGCTGCAATGACTGCCCAAGAAAAGGTAATAGATAGAGATGACAAAAAAGAGCAGCTTTCAGATGAGGAAGATTTGGAAGAGGAAGTAAGTCAAGATCATTCTGATGAGGACTGGTCTTTATTAAATAAAGATGCTCCAAGGAGTTTAAGAGAAACTTCTCCAATTAGATTATCTGCTCCAAAGAGCTTAATAAAAACTTCCCCAACCAGACCACCTGCTTCCACAAATTCAAGAGAAATTTCCTTAATTAAGCCTTCTGCTTCCAGAGGCTCAAGACAAATGTCCCCCATCAGATTATATGCACCTGAGAGTTTAAGGCCAGATTCCCCAGATAAAACATCCGTAAGACCTAAACACAGAACGGATAAAAAATTCCCAAAGTACGAAGAAAGTGACATAGGACACCCCTTGCCCCCCCCTCCCTATAAGGGTGAGGGGCCTCCACTAGAAGCTCCCCGAAGAAGAGTTTTCTCTAGCCCAGATGATGAACTTGATCCCCACCTTGAGGCTTGTTTCCCCATAATATTTGGTGGAAGTGGTGGGAGAACAGCCCCCCACTGGGAACCCATTCCAATGAAAATGATTAAAGAACTCAAACAGGCTTGTGCTTTGTATGGGCCTAAAGCCCCGTACACTGTATCATTGGTGGAAGCTTTAGCGGGCAGATGGATGACACCCCATGACTGGAAGACAGTCGCTAAAGCTTGTCTGTCTGGAGGTCAATATGTACTTTGGAGAACTGAATATGAAGATCTAGCCCAAAAACAGGCTGATGCTAACCAAAAATATGGCCCAAGATATATTATAAAAAATATGTTGGCAGGGACTAATGATTTTGGAACACTTAGAGATCAAATGGGATTAGATAAAACCACTTTAGATCAAGTAACCGCCTGCGCCCTTGGGGCTTGGCGTTTGTTGCCTGAAGGGAAAGAATCTACCTCTTCCTTCTCAAATGTTAAACAAAAACCAGAAGAGCCATATGAAGACTTTATATCAAGACTTGCAGAGGCAGTCAACAGAGTAATTTCCAACACTGAGGCAGCTAGTATATTGATAAAACAACTGGCATTTGAAAATGCTAATTCTACCTGCCAGGCCATTTTACGTCCTATTAAAAAAACTGGGGAAATAATAGATTATATCAGGCAATGTGCAGATGTAGGACCAGCGATGATGCAGGGCGTTGCCATAGCTGCAGCCATAAAGGGAAATTCTTACCAGCAGGCAGTACAGTCCTTTTTTACAAATAGAAATAACCCGTCAAAGAGTCATTCCAGTAGTCCAGGCCAGAATATTGGTTTATCCAAGGCCTGCTTCTCTTGCGGACGGGAAGGGCACCTTATGCGAGCTTGTCCCCAAAAAGCAGCCGGTTCTTCTCTGCCGAATTCTCCCTCCCCGGCTGTGCCTACTAATCTCCCTAGATCTCTCTGCCCTCGTTGTCAAAAAGGATATCACTGGGCAAAAGAATGTAGGTCACAATTCCATAGAAATGGAGCCTTTTTGGGCCCCGACCAGCAGTCGGGAAACGGATTGAGGGGCCAGCCTCAGGCCCCGACAACAATTGGGGCAGCCTCACTGAACCCATTCATTCCCTTCGTCCCATCGCAGAACTCATCAGAGCAACCCCAGGCAGCGCAGGACTGGACCTCAGTTCCACCACCTCAGCAATATTAACACCAGATAGCCCCACTGTAAAAATACCTACAGGAGTTAAAGGCCCATTACCAACAGGTTTAGTAGGAATTATACTAGGCAGAAGTTCCTTAGCTATGCAAGGTCTCACAATCATCCCTGGAGTAATTGACTCAGATTATACAGGAGAAATCCAGATAATGATTTCACCCCCAACTAAAACTTTCCAAATACATCAGGGACAAAGAATAGCCCAACTTTTGCTTTTGCCTTACCACACTGCAATTGGGCGCACAGCTACTCAAAATGAAAGGCAGGATAAAGGATTTGGGTCTAGTGATATGGTTTTTTGGATAACAGAAATTACTCAGAAACGTCCTATGAAGACTATCCTGATTAATGGCAAGTCTATTGTGGGGTTATTAGACACAGGAGCAGATGTTTCTTGCATTTCAGGAAAAGACTGGCCCAGCTCCTGGCCCACACATACTACTGAAAATAACTTGGTGGGGATAGGAAGAGCCCCCACAATAGCCAAAAGTGCAAAAATTTTAGATTGGCAATTTGAGGATACCCGTGGAACTTTCCAACCTTATGTCGTTCCTTCGCTCCCCCTTACCCTGTGGGGGAGGGACGTGCTATCTCAAATGGGAGTGTTACTTTTTAGCCCTGATGATAAAGTGACCTCTCAGATGTTGCAGATGGGCTATGATCCATCAAAAGGATTGGGTAAACAACAGACAGGAATAATTGAGCCAATTTGCCCAACTCCTCGCAAGCTACGTGCTGGATTGGGATATCCAAATTTATAATTGAGGCCATTGTTTTTGCTGCCAACCCCATCACATGGAAATCTCAAGATCCGGTGTGGGTAGAACAGTGGCCTCTGCATAAGGAAAAATTATTGGCAGCTAAAGCATTAATCTTTGAACAATTAGAATTGGGACATATTGAGCCCTCCAATAGCCCCTGGAACACTCCTATTTTTGTCATTAAGAAAAAATCTGGTAAATGGCGACTTTTACAGGATTTGAGAGCTATTAATGCCACCATGGAGGACATGGGGGCCTTACAGCCTGGGCTCCCTTCCCCAGTAGCCGTTCCAGAGGGATATAATATAATTGTTATTGATTTACAAGATTGTTTTTTCACTATTCCCTTAAATCCTGAGGATAAAAAGCGATTTGCCTTTAGTCTGCCATCAGAAAATCTTAAACAGCCTTATTTACGGTTTCAGTGGAAGGTTCTGCCTCAGGGAATGAAAAATAGCCCTACTTTATGCCAAAAATTTGTTAATGCCGCTCTAGAAGATACTAGGGCTAAATATGAACACGTGTATATGATTCACTATATGGATGATATTTTAATAGCTCATCCTGATAGAGTTCACCTGCAGACTGTGCTCCAGGACCTGACCCAGGCATTGACAGACAGAGGCCTAAAAATTGCCCCAGAAAAAATTCAAATCAATCCGCCCATAACTTACTTAGGAAGAGTCATAAATTCGGAAACGGTGACTCATACCCCGCTGCAATTGAGAAAAGACCATCTTATTACTTTAAATGATTATCAAAAACTCTTAGGTGATATTAATTGGATTAGACCATATTTAAAATTAACCACTGCCGAATTAAAACCTCTTTTTAACACTTTACGCGGGGATCCTGATCCAACCTCAAAAAGACAATTAACAGCTGAGGCTCAAGAAGCCCTAGGCAAAGTAGAAGCAGCCTTATCAAATAGCTATGTAAAAAGAATTGATTTGACGATGACGTGGCAGTTCCTTTGCCTAGCTACTCCAACGGCGCCTACGGGAGTTCTGTGGCAACGCGGCCCTTTAGAATGGATCCATCTTCCTACCCAAGCTAAAAAAGTCGTGGCTTCTTACCCTGGTTTAATTGCCACATTAATGCTAAAAGGAAGGAAGCGGAGCATTGAATTGTTTGGTAAAGAGCCATCAGAGATTGTAATTCCATATAATAAGGAGCAGCTTGATGCTCTTTTAATGTTTGATGAAGACTGGCAGATTGCCATAGGGAATTACTGTGGTCAAATTTTGCATCATTTACCCTCGCATGTTTTACTAAATTTTATGTCTAACCATCCAGTTATTTTTTCTGTCCGGTGTAAACAGTTCCCTATTTCAGATGCTCAGGTAGTCTTTACTGATGGATCGGCTAACGGTAGAGCCTCTATAGTCACAAGAGATCATCAAAAACTTTTGGAAACACAAGAAACTTCAGCTCAAAGGGCTGAAATCACAGCTGTTATTGAGGCCTTTGTTATGTTTGCGGAGAAAGAATTTAACCTTTATTCTGACTCTCAGTATGTGGTCAGGCTGTTTCCACACATTGAGACTGCAGTTTTGCCTGAAAACAAAACTGCTATCTTCCATTTGTTAACTAAACTGCAGCAGCAAATATGGAAAAGAAATCGGGCGTTCTTTATCGGCCACATTCGGGCTCATTCCGGCCTGCCTGGCCCTTTAAATGCTCTCAATGAATTGGCAGATTCGTTAACCAGGATTTCAGTGGCTTCTGTTTTTGAAGAAGCTCGAGCTTCTCACTCACTTCATCACCAAAATGCCACTGCCTTACGATACCAGTTTCAAATTCCTCGAGAATCTGCCCGAGAGATTGTTCGTTCTTGTTCACATTGTCCTACTACCGTGAATGCTTTGCCTCTGGGAGTTAACCCTCGCGGTCTCAAACCTAATGCACTCTGGCAAATGGATGTAACCCATGTCTCTTCATTTGGAAAACTGTCTTTTGTTCATGTAACTGTAGATACCTTCTCTCATGTTATTATTGCCACTGCTCGTACAGGGGAAGCAGTTAAAGATGTAATACAACATCTTTTTACATGCTTTTCCTATCTGGGCTTGCCAAAAGCTTTAAAAACTGATAATGCTCCTGCTTACACTTCTAAATCTTTTCAGCAATTCTGTACAAGATTTCAAATTAAACATAACACCGGCATCCCTTATAACCCACAAGGACAAGCCATTGTGGAAAGAGCACATCAAACACTGAAAATCCATATTCAAAAACTAAAAGAAGGGGAATTTAAATATAGTTCCCCCCATCAGATTTTGCAACATGCTCTTTTCGTAATAAATAACTTAAATGCTGATTCATCCGGAAACACTGCAATGCTTCGCCATTGGTGCCCAGAGCAATTGAATGCAAAACCATTAGTAAAATGGAGGGACCTTCTTTCCGGACAATGGAAAGGTCCTGACCCCTTATTAACCAATGGGCGAGGGTATGCTTGTGTTTTTCCACAGGACGCGGACGCTCCGATTTGGGTTCCAGACAGACTAATTCGCCATGTCTCAGCTCCCCGGATACCAGAATCCCCCGCCACCGCGATCTCTAAAAAGGAAGAAACTCCCTCTTCCCCCGCTCCCTCCGCCAGCACGGGAAACGCCGCTGACCCCAGGACAGCTGACATTGGAGATCCCGGATAGGCGCGGATCGGAGCCACCCACTGGACAGATGTCACGACTTCAGATACAGGATATTGCACCCCCTGATTTTTTGCCTCGCAGGAATCCATTAGGACGCCCAGCTCAGTCAACCCAACAAGCCTCCTTGCCCACCTGGGGACAGATTAAAGCTCTCTGTCGCCAGGCACAGGGGATAGCTACCCTACAGGGATCGTCAGTCTCTCCTGAAAAGGTGTTTATTGCCATGCTTGCCTTGCTCTCTTGCCAGGTAAGCGCTGCTCCCATTCCAACCAAATATTGGGCGTTTCTCCCGGATCCTCCAACTTTCCAAGTTGTTACTTGGAACAGTGACCCCATACGAGTTAGTACAGACCAGCCTCGCCTTTTGGGAGGATCTTATACTTCCTATACAAAAGACCAATACCCTATTAATTTCAATTATACCTTTAAAGGACTAGCAGATGATTTTCCTGTCTGCTTTAATTTTCCTCCTGGCCTTACAGGAGACTTCTTTACCAAGACAGGATGCGTTGGAGCCTCCACAAAAGCAGTTATGACAGATTCCCCAACCTCTAAATTTGCATCTATAGGGGATCGGTCTGCTTGGATATTACGAGCCCGTATGCCTGGGGTCCTTGGCCCCTATAAGTCTTTGTCTCTCAAAACTCCATCAGAATATCCAAATTGTGATGATGTTGCTCCCTCAGATGTTATTTGGAAAACTATAGATGATCATTCAGGATATCCGATTTGGAAATCTTGTATTTATAATTCGAGAGTAGATTACAATATGCCGGGAGGAAGAAATTGTGCGATTCAGGACTGGAGCAACCCAAATCCAGGTCAAGACCCTGAGTCTGACGATGACTTTATCAATAGATTGGATAATTGGAAAGAATATTCAATTTCTTGGCCGTTAGTTGCCACCAGACGGCATCATAACCAATTTGTTCCCCCTATGCTGTCTTATATAACTAGAGGTAAAACCTTTTGGCAGCCAGAAATTTGGAGAGCCCTTGCGGCTACCGCCCCTATTATTTTAATCCGACCAAAAAATACCTCTATTTACTCTATTTTAGCTTGTCTACTCTCTCCTTATGTTTTTCTTTTCACTAATGATTCTGAAAGACTTAACATACAATTGAATTATACAGGTGGACCCCATGTAGTGTCTTGTGAACAATGTATGCTTTCATCCTGTTTAACTCCTCAATATAAAGTTTGCTCTTTCATGGTTTTAAAACGTCCGCCCTATCTCATGGTACCTGTAACTGTAGCCACGTATTGGTATGATAACCATGGCCTAGCTGTACTGCAACAGCTACAAGATTTAATGCGAACACGACGGTTTGTGGGCTTACTTGTTTTGGGAATATCAGCTTTGATAACCGCAATTACTTCTGTTACTGTGGCGGCATTATCATTGTCTCAACAAGTGTATACTGCCCAATATGTTGACACCGTATCCAAAAATGTTTCTCTAACGCTGGCAACCCAGGAAATTATAGATAGGAAGCTAGAAATAAGGATTGATGCCTTAGAAGAAGCAGTAATGCATATTGGGAATGAATTACAGAGTCTGAAAATGAAATTGGCTCTTTCATGTCATGCCGATTACCGGTGGATATGTGTTACATCCCTGAAAGTAAATGAGACAGATTTTAAATGGGAGAGGGTCAAAAATCATATTTTAGGTGTCTGGAACAGCTCAGATATTAGTTTAGATTTAGGGAAACTTCATAATCAGATTCAGACCTTGGAACACTCCCGATTAGATTTTACCGCCACAGGAGAAGCCAATGACTTTTTCCACACCTTCTCTGACTTCATTTCTGGAAAAACTCTTCTGACTACTGTCTCTAGCTATGCTGCTGTGGGTGCCATAATCCTGCTCCTTGTAATCGTGCTTCCTTGTGTTGTCAGGACTCTTCGGCAGAGCATTCGGAATCTCGCGACTGAACTGCACCTAATTTTTTTAAAAAACTAATAAAGAAGGGGGAGTTGCCGGAAGCCAGTGTGAGGAATCCCGCCCGTGACAAGGTCATGAGGAAGGAAGCTGACATACGCAAGGCGTGCTCAGACTTCAGGGACCCCTCTGGATATTCCTAAGCATGTACCCCAGCAAAAATCTGCTGGCTTTTGTGCTCTGCTTTTCCACTTTTCTGATATTCTCTGGAAAAAAGTCAATTCAGGGTTTTAGTCTTCTGCATTTGAAAGGGATGTTTCAGTTAAACCCCTCTGATAGCTCTCTAGTCTGCCTAACAGGTTCCCCAGACCTCTTACAGCTTGTGAATTGCTTACAGCCCCCCAACCGCGAGAGGCACAAAGCTTACAGCTTGTGAATTGCTTACAGCCCCCCAACCGCGGGAGGCACAAAGCTTAAAAGCATCTTAAAGATACAGAGCCTTTTCTAAAGAGTTAAAAATTATATTGGTAGAGGGTTTTCACTGTTGACTCAAGGATTGCTGCCAGACCTCCTTATTCTTTATCTTTTAGGCACCTGGAAGGATGTTAATGTAAGCAGGATGTAGAAAAAGATACATAGTAGTTTTGATGTTAGCAACACTAGACTTTTGAGTTAATTGCTTCTCTTTTGCTATAAATCACTGCACTCCCTCTACTTGTTATAAGTTGCTGTATCCTTGCTGTCTAAGAATGTAACTTTCTTTAGTGCTTTCCGAGAGTGGCACCAGACCTTGGGAAGATCAACACAAATAAGTCTTGTGGTTGACAAACCCTTATCAGAAAAAAGGCTGTAAAATGTTAATTGGCCCTTTTGGTTGGAAGATGATGTAAATTACCTAAGACTTGTGTATACAATTAGGTATGCAGAGAGAAAAGCCTGGTTTTGATAAGAGTCTGGACTGCTAACGCTGCATAACTTTGTGTTACCCATTGATCTCCATGTTTTATCAAAAGTATAAAAGGCCTTCTGAACAATAAAGGACGGGACCAGATTCTCAGACCAGTTTCTCGGACTAGTCTCGGCCTGGTTTCTTGGGAATCTGGCTCCCCCCGTGTCTCTCTCTCTCTCTCTTTTTCTCTCCCTTTTCTTCCCTCTGCTCTTTACTTTAATTTCAGGCTGAATTTCCATCTGGGGCGCGGAGGCTCGCCAGGTCTACTTATTTGCCCTGGTTATTAAGATCCGCGAGAAAGGGAGCTTAAGGCGAGGCACCCTTAGATATTCAAGCGGGCACCGGTGGCCCAACGTAGATGGTGCAAATTCCTTGTCTGGAATTTTATTGGTCTTCCGCGTAAACCAAGCTATTCAGCCCTCTTTCTCCACTTAATCTTCCTACTGCACTACAGTTTCTTAATCTAATCTTATATTAATAAATAAACAAGTCTTTCCACGCCAACGCCGTCCACCCTTCGAATTCCCTGGATCCACCGGGGCTGGACCCCGGCAATACCCGTCTCCACTAGAGAGGAAGCACGATGGTCCCGCCCACATCCAGAGGAGCCCCGTTTCCCCCTCGTAGCTCGAGATGAGGGATCCTCTCCCTGCTTTCAACGGGAAAGAATTCCCGGCGTTCCCGTCGCATCTCAAGAGGAGGCACTCTCAACAGGAAAGGCGAGAGGAACTCCATGGTCGTACCACCATTCCAAGAGTCCCCCAGATGTCTCAGTCCATTCCAGAGGAACCTCTTTGCCCTGCACTGGCTCATCTTTCATGCCGAGGATCGACACACACCACGGTGGCACGTGGGACAGCCCTGTGGGAAAGCCTCGAGGGAAAGCCTCGAGGGAAAACCACAGATCCTTTGATCCACGCGACGGGAAGCGTGACATTGCTGCTACAGCCTGGAAGGAAAGCGCACGTGCATGCCCCCACTCGAGACGAGGCCTGACTCCCCTGGGGAGACTCCAGAAGTACCCAAAGATCCATGTCAGCCCCTGAGAGGAATCCTCGGTTCCGGCCCTGACTCCACACAAGGATTTTGGCCCCGGTATCAACGGGAGAGGAATCCCGAGAGGCCCCCTAGCAACTCGCCTAGGGACTGGCCTCTCCTGAGGCCACCAGGGCGGGTCCCTGAGGTCCCCGTCGTAACTCGAGAACACCTGCCGCAACTCGAGAAAATCCAGGAAGTTCTCCCTTCCAGGCGAGATGAGGCCTATTTCCGATGAGGCGTCTGGAGACTAATGACACCTAACCTCTGGAACTTCGAAAGGGTCTTTCACACCCTTGCTGCAACTCAAGAAGTTCAGCGCCATACCCGTCTCCACTCGAGAGGAAGCACGATGGTCCCGCCCACATCCAGAGGAGCCCCGTTTCCCCCTCGTAGCTCGAGATGAGGGATCCTTTCCCTGCTTTCAACGGGAAAGAATTCCCGGCGTTCCCGTCGCATCTCAAGAGGAGGCACTCTCAACAGGAAAGGCGAGAGGAACTCCATGGTCGTACCACCATTCCAAGAGTCCCCCAGATGTCTCAGTCCATTCCAGAGGAACCTCTGTGCCCTGCACTGGCTCATCTTTCACGCCGAGGATCGACTCACACCACGGTGGAACGTGGGACAGCCCTGTGGGAAAGCCTCGAGGGAAAACCACAGATCCTTTGATCCACGCGACGGGAAGCGTGACATTGCTGCTACAGCCTGGAAAGAAAACGCACGTGCATGCCCCCACTCGAGACGAGGCCTGAATCCCCTGCGGAGACTCCAGAAGTACCCAAAGATCCATGTCAGCCCCTGAGAGGAATCCTCATTTCCGGCCCTGACTCCACACAAGGTTTTTGGCCCCGGTATCGACGGGAGAGGAATCCCGCGAGGCCCCCTAGCAACTCGCATGTGGACTGGCCTCTCCTGAGGCCACCAGGGCGGGTCCCTGAGGTCCCCGTCGTAACTCGAGAACACCTGCCGCATCTCGAGAAAATCCAGGAAGTTCTCCCTTGCAGGCGAGATGAGGCCTATTTCCGATGAGGCGTCTGGAGACTAATGACACCTAACCTCTGGAACTTCGAAAGGGTCTTTCACACCCTTGCTGCAACTCAAGAAGTTCACTTCCATACCCGTCTCCACTCGAGAGGAAGCAGGATGGTCCCGCCCACATCCAGAGGAGCCCGGTTTCCCCCTCGTAGCTCGAGATGAGGGATCCTTTGCCTGCTTTCAACGGGAAAGAATTCCCGGCGTTCCCGTCGCATCTCAAGAGGAGGCACTCTCAACAGGAAAGGCGAGAGGAACTCCATGGTCGTACCACCATTCCAAGAGTCCCCCAGATATCTCAGTCCATTCCAGAGGAAGCTCTTTGCCCTGCACTGGCTCATCTTTCACGCCGAGGATCGACTCACACCACGGTGGCACGTGGGACAGCCCTGTGGGAAAGCCTCGAGGGAAAACCACAGATCCTATGATCCACGCGACGGGAAGCATGACATTGCTGCTACAGCCTGGAAGGAAAGCGCACGTGCATGCCCCCACTCGAGACGAGGCCTGACTCAACTGGGGAGTCTCCAGACGTACCCAAAGATCCATGTCAGCCCATGAGAGGAATCCTCGGTTACGGCCCTGACTCCACACAAGGTTGTTGGCCCCGGTATCGACGGGAGAGGAATCCCGAGAGGCCCCCTAGCAACTCGCATAGGGGCTGGCCTCTCCTGAGGCCACCAGGGCGGGTCCCTGAGGTCCCCGTCGTAACTCGAGAACACCTGCCACAACTCGAGAAAATCCAGGAAGTTCTCCCTTCCAGGCGAGATGAGGCCTATTTCTGATGAGGCGTCTGGAGACTAATGACACCTAACCTCTGGAACTTCGAAAGGGTCTTTCACACCCTTGCTGCAACTCAAGAAGTTCACCACCATACCCGTCTCCACTAGAGAGGAAGCACGATGGTCCCGCCCACATCCAGAGGAGCCCCGTTTCCCCCTCGTAGCTCGAGATGAGGGATCCTTTTCCTGCTTTCAACGGGAAAGAATTCCCGGCGTTCCCGTCGCATCTCAAGAGGAGGCACTCTCAACAGGAAAGGCGAGAGGAACTCCATGGTCGTACCACCATTCCAAGAGTCCCCCAGATGTCTCAGTCCATTCCAGAGGAACCTCTTTGCCCTGCACTGGCTCATCTTTCACGCCGAGGATCGACTCACACCACGGTGGCACGTGGGACAGCCCTGTGGGAAAGCCTCGAGGGAAAGCCTCGAGGGAAAACCACAGATCCTTTGATCCACGCGACGGGAAGCGTGACATTGCTGCTACAGCCTGGAAGGAAAGCGCACGTGCATGCCCCCACTCGAGACGAGGCCTGACTCCCCTGGGGGGACTCCAGAAGAACCCAAAGATCCATGTCAGCCCCTGAGAGGAATCCTCGGTTCCGGCCCTGACTCCATACAAAGTTTTTGGCCCCGGTATCGACGGGAGAGGAATCCCGAGAGGCCCCCTAGCAACTCGCATGGGGACTGGCCTCTCCTGAGGCCACCAGGGCGGGTCCCTGAGGTACCCGTCGTAACTCGAGAACACCTGCCGCATCTCGAGAAAATCCAGGAAGTTCTCCCTTCCAGGCGAGATGAGGCCTATTTCCGATGAGGCGTCTGGAGACTAATGACACCTAACCTCTGGAACTTCGAAAGGGTCTTTCACACCCTTGCTGCAACTCAAGAAGTTCACCGCCATACCCGTCTCCACTCGAGAGGAAGCATGATGGTCCCGCCCACATCCAAAGGAGCCCCGTTTCCCCCTCGGAGCTCGAGATGATGGATCCTTTCCCTGCTTTCAACGGGGAAGAATTCCCGGCGTTCCCGTCGCATCTCAAGAGGAGGCACTCTCAACAGGAAAGGCGAGAGGAACTCCATGGTCGTACCACCATTCCAAGAGTCCCCAGATGTCTCCGTCCATTCCAGAGGAACCTCTTTGCCCTGCACTGGCTCATCTTTCACGCCGAGGATCGACTCACACCACGGTGGTACGTGGGACAGCCCTGTGGGAAAGCCTCGAGGGAAAACCACAGATCCTTTGATCCATGCTACGGGAAGCGTGACATTGCTGCTACAGCCGGGAAGGAAAGCGCACGTGCATGCCCCCACTCGAGAAGAGGCCTAACTCCCCTGGGGAGACTCCAGAAGTACCCAAAGATCCATGTCAGCCCCTGAGAGGAATCCTCGGTTCCGGCCCTGACTCCACACAAGGTTTTTGGCCCCGGTATCGACGGGAGAGGAATCCCGAGAGGCCCCCTAGCACCTCGCATGGGGACTGGCCTCTCCTGAGGCCACCAGGGCGGGTCCCTGAGGTCCCCGTCGTAACTCGAGAACACCTGCCGCAACTCGAGAAAATCCAGGAAGTTCTCCCTTTCAGGCGAGATGAGGCCTATTTCCGATGAGGCGTCTGGAGACTAATGACACCTAACCTCTGGAAATTCGAAAGGGTCTTTCACACCCTTGCTGCAACTCAAGAAGTTCACCGCCATACCCGTCTCCACGCGAGAGGAAGCACGATGGTCCCGCCCACATCCAGAGGAGCCCCGTTTCCCCCTCGTATCTCGAGATGAGGGAACCTTTCCCTGCTTTAGACGGGAACGAATTACCGGCGTTCCCGTCGCATCTCAAGAGGAGGCACTCTCAACAGGAAAGGCGAGAGGAACTCCATGGTCGTACCACCATTCCAGGAGTCCCCCAGATGTCTCTGTCCATTCCAGAGGAACCTCTTTGCCCTGCACTGGCTCATCTTTCACGCCGAGGATCGACTCACACCACGGTGGCACGTGGGACAGCCCTGTGGAAAAGCCTCGAGGGAAAGCCTCGAGGGAAAACCACAGATCCTTTGATCCACGCGACAGGAAGCGTGACATTGCTGCTACAGCCTGGAAGGAAAGCGCACGTGCATGCCCCCACTCGAGACGAGGCCTGACTCCCCTGGGGAGACTCCAGAAGTACCCAAAGATCCATGTCAGCCCCTGAGAGGAATCCTCGGTTCCGGCCCTGACTGCACACAAGGTTTTTGGCCCCGGTATCGACGGGAGAGGAATCCCGAGAGGCCCCCTAGCACCTCGCATGGGGACTGGCCTCTCCTGAGGCCACCAGGGCGGGTCCCTGAGGTCCCCGTCGTAACTCGAGAACACCTACCGCAACTCGAGAAAATCCAGGAAGTTCTCCCTTCCAGGCGAGATGAGGCCTATTTCCGATGAGGCGTCTGGAGTCTAATGACACCTAACCTCTGGAACTTCGAAAGGGTCTTTCACACCCTTGCTGCAACTCAAGAAGTTCACCGCCATACCCGTCTCCACTCGAGAGGAAGCACGATGGTCCCGCCCACATCCAGAGGAGCCCCGTTTCCCCCTCGTAGCTCAAGATGAGGGTTCCTTTCCCTGCTTTCAACGGGAAAGAATTCCCGGCGTTCCCGTCGCATCTCAAGAGGAGGCACTCTCAACAGGAAAGGCGAGAGGAACTCCATGGTCGTACCACCATTCCAAGAGTCCCCCAGATGTCTCAGTCCATTCCAGAGGAACCTCTTTGCCCTGCACTGGCTCATCTTTCACGCCGAGGATCGACTCACACCACGGTGGCACGTGGGACAGCACTGTGGGAAAGCCTCGAGGGAAAACCACAGATCCTTTGATCTACGCCACGGGAAGCGTGACATTGCTGCTACAGCCTGTAAGGAAAGCGCACGTGCATGCCCCCACTCGAGACGAGGCCTGACTCCCCTGGGGAGACTCCAGAAGTACCCAAAGATCCATGTCAGCCCCTGAGAGGAATCCTCGGTTCCGGCCCTGACTCCACACAAGGTTTTTGGCCCCGGTATCGACGGAAGAGGAATCCCGAGAGGCCCCCTAGCACCTTGCATGGGGACTGGCCTCTCCTGAGGCCACCAGGGCGGGTCCCTGAGGTCCCCTTCGTAACTCGAGAACAACTGCCGCAACTCGAGAAAATCCAGGAAGTTCTCCCTTCCAGGCGAGATGAGGCCTATTTCCGATGAGGCGTCTGGAGACTAATGACACCTAACCTCTGGAACTTTGAAAGGGTCTTTCACACCCTTGCTGCAACTCAAGAAGTTCACCGCCATACCCGTCTCCACTCGAGAGGAAGCACGATGGTCCCGCCCACATCCAGAGGAGCCCCGTTTCCCCCTCGTAGCTCGAGATGAGGGAACCTTTCCCTGCTTTAGACGGGAAAGAATTCCCGGCGTTCCCGTCGCATCTCAAGAGGAGGCACTCTCAACATTAAAGGCGAGAGGAACTCCATGGTCGTACCACCATTCCAGGAGTCCCCCAGATGTCTCAGTCCATTCCAGAGGAACCGCTTTGCCCTACACTGGCTCATCTTTCACGCCGAGGATTGACTCACACCACGGTGGCACGTGGGACAGCCCTGTGGGAAAGCCTCGAGGGAAAGCCGCGAGGGAAAACCACAGATCCTTTGATCCACGCGACAGGAAGCGTGACATTGCTGCTACAGCCTGGAAGGAAAGCGCACGTGCATGCCCCCACTCGAGACGAGGCCTGACTCCCCTGGGGAGACTCCAGAAGTACCCAAAGATCCATGTCAGCCCCTGAGAGGAATCCTCGGTTCCGGCCCTGACTCCACACAAGGTTTTTGGCCCCGGTATCGACGGGAGAGGAATCCCGAGAGGCCCCCTAGCACATCGCATGGGGACTGGCCTCTCCTGAGGCCACCAGGGCGGGTCCCTGAGGTCCCCGTCGTAACTCGAGAACACCTGCCGCAACTCGAGAAAATCCAGGAAGTTCTCCCTTCCAGGCGAGATGAGGCCTATTTCCGATGAGGCGTCTGGAGACTAATGACACCTAACCTCTGGAACTTCGAAAGGGTCTTTCACACCCTTGCTGCAACTCAAGAAGTTCACCGCCATACCCGTGTCCACTCGAGAGGAAGCACGATGGTCCCGCCCACATCCAGAGGAGCCCCGTTTCCCCCTCGTAGCTCGAGATGAGGGATCCTTTCCCTGCTTTCAACGGGAAAGAATTCCCGGCGTTCCTGTCGCATCTCAAGAGGAGGCACTCTCAACAGGAAAGGCGAGAGGAACTCCATGGTCGTACCACCATTCCAAGGGTCCCCCAGATGTCTCAGTCCATTCCAGAGGAACCTCTTTGCCCTGCACTGGCTCATCTTTCACGCCGAGGATCGACTCACACCACGGTGGCACGTGGGACAGCCCTGTGGGAAAGTCTCGAGGGAAAACCACAGATCCTTTGATACACGCCACGGGAAGCGTGACATTGCTGCTACAGCCTGGAAGGAAAGCGCACGTGCATGCCCCCACTCGAGAAGAGGCCTAACTCCCCTGGGGAGACTCCAGAAGTACCCAAAGATCCATGTCAGCCCCTGAGAGGAATCCTCGGTTCCGGCCCTGACTCCACACAAGGTTTTTGGCCCCGGTATCGACGGGAGAGGAATCCCGAGAGGCCCCCTAGCACCTCGCATGGGGACTGGCCTCTCCTGAGGCCACCAGGGCGGGTCCCTGAGGTTCCCGTCGTAACTCGAGAACACCTGCCGCAACTCGAGAAAATCCAGGAAGTTCTCCCTTTCAGGCGAGATGAGGCCTATTTCCGATGAGGCGTCTGGAGACTAATGACACCTAACCTCTGGAACTTCGAAAGGGTCTTTCACACCCTTGCTGCAACTCAAGAAGTTCACCGCCATACCCGTCTCCACTCGAGAGGAAGCACGATGGTTCCGCCCACATCCAGAGGAGCCCCGTTTCCCCCTCCTAGCTCGAGATGAGGGAACCTTTCCCTGCTTTAGACGGGAAAGAATTCCCGGCGTTCCCGTCGCATCTCAAGAGGAGGCACTCTCAACAGGAAAGGCGAGAGGAACTCCATGGTCGTACCACCATTCCAGGAGGCCCCCAGATGTCTCAGTCCATTCCAGAGGAACCTCTTTGCCCTGCACTGGCTCATCTTTCACGCCGAGGATCGACTCACACCACGGTGGCACGTGGAACAGCCCTGTGGGAAAGCCTCGAGGGAAAGCCTCGAGGGAAAACCACAGATCCTTTGATCCACGCGACAGGAAGCGTGACATTGCTGCTACAGCCTGGAAGGAAAGCGCACGTGCATGCCCCCACTCGAGACGAGGCCTGACTCCCCTGGGGAGACTCCAGAAGTACCCAAAGATCCATGTCAGCCCCTGAGAGGAATCCTCGTTTCCGGCCCTGACTCCACACAAGGTTTCTGGCCCCGGTATCGACGGTAGAGGAATCCCGAGAGGCCCCCTAGCACCTCGCATGGGGACTGGCCTCTCCTGAGGCCACCAGGGCGGGTCCCTGAGGTCCCCGTCGTAACTCGAGAACACCTGCCGCAACTCGAGAAAATCCAGGAAGTTCTCCCTTCCAGGCGAGATGAGGCCTATTTCCGATGAGTCGTCTGGAGACTAATGACACCTAACCTCTGGAACTTCGAAAGGGTCTTTCACACCCTTGCTGCAACTCAAGAAGTTCACCGCCATACCCGTCTCCACTCGAGAGGAAGCTCGATGGTCCCGCCCACATCCAGAGGAGCCCCGTTTCCCCCTCGTATCTCGAGATGAGGGAACCTTTCCCTGCTTTAGACGGGAAAGAATTCCCGGCGTTCCCGTCGCATCTCAAGAGGAGGCACTCTCAACAGGAAAGGGGAGAGGAACTCCATGGTCGTACCACCATTCCAGGAGTCCCCCAGATGTCTCAGTCCATTCCAGAGGAACCTCTTTGCCCTGCACTGGCTCATCTTTCACGCCGAGGATCGACTCACACCACGGTGGCACGTGGAACAGCCCTGTGGGAAAGCCTCGAGGGAAAGCCTCGAGGGAAAACCATAGATCCTTTGATCCACGCGACAGGAAGCGTGACATTGCTGCTGCAGCCTGGAAGGAAAGCGCACGTGCATGCCCCCACTCGAGACGAGGCCTGACTCCCCTGGGGAGACTCCAGAAGTACCCAAAGATCCATGTCAGCCCCTGAGAGGAATCCTCGGTTCCGGCCCTGACTCCACACAAGGTTTTTGGCCCCGGTATCGACGGGAGAGGAATCCCGAGAGGCCCCCTAGCACCTCGCATGGGGACTGGCCTCTCCTGAGGCCACCAGGGCGGGTCCCTGAGGTCCCCGTCGTAACTCGAGAACACCTGCCGCAACTCGAGAAAATCCAGGAAGTTCTCCCTTGCAGGCGAGATGAGGCCTATTTCCGATGAGTCGTCTGGAGACTAATGACACCTAACCTCTGGAACTTCGAAAGGGTCTTTCACACCCTTGCTGCAACTCAAGAAGTTCACCGCCATACCCGTCTCCACTCGAGAGGAAGCACGATGGTCCCGCCCACATCCAGAGGAGCCCCGTTTCCCCCTCGTAGCTCGAGATGAGGGATCCTTTCCCTGCTTTCAACGGGAAAGAATTCCCGGCGTTCCCGTCGCATCTCAAGAGGAGGCACTCTCAACAGGAAAGGCGAGAGGAACTCCATGGTCGTACCACCATTCCTAGAGTCCCCCAGATGTCTCAGTCCATTCCAGAGGAAACTCTTTGCCCTGCACTGGCTCATCTTTCACGCCGAGGATCGACTCACACCACGGAGGCACGTGGGACAGCCCTGTGGGAAAGCCTCGAGGGAAAGCCTCGAGGGAAAACCACAGATCCTTTGATCCACGCGACGGGAAGCGTGACATTGCTGCTACAGCCTGGAAGGAAAGCGCACGTGCATGCCCCGACTCGAGACGAGGCCTGACTCCCCTGGGGAGACTCCAGAAGTACCCAAAGATCCATGTCAGCCCCTGAGAGGAATCCTCGGTTCCGGCCCTGACGCCACACAAGGTTTTTGACCCCGGTATCGACGGGAGAGGAATCCCGAGAGGCCACCTAGCAACTCGCATGGGGACTGGCCTCTCCTGAGGCCACCAGGGCGGGTCCCTGAGGTCCCCGTTGTAACTCGAGAACACCTGCCGCAACTCGAGAAAATCCAGGAAGTTCTCCCTTCCAGGCGAGATGAGGCCTATTTCCGATGAGGCGTCTGGAGACTAATGACACCTAACCTCTGGGACTTCGAAAGGGTCTTTCACACCCTTGCTGCAACTCAAGAAGTTCACCGCCATACCCGTCTCCACTCGAGAGGAAGCACGATGGTCCCGCCCACATCCAGAGGAGCCCCGTTTCCCCCTCGTAGCTCGAAATGAGGGATCCTTTCCCTGCTTTCAACGGGAAAGAATTCCCGGCGTTCCCGTCGCATCTCAAGAGGTGGCACTCTCAACAGGAAAGGCGAGAAGAACTCCATGGTCGTACCACCATTCCACGAGTCCCCCAGATGTCTCAGTCCATTCCAGAGGAACCTCTTTGCCCTGCACTGGCTCATCTTTCACGCCGAGGATCGACTCACACCACGGTGGCACGTGGGACAGCCCTGTGGGAAAGCCTCGAGGGAAAGCCTCGAGGGAAAACCACAGATCCTTTGATCCATGCGACGGGAAGCGTGACATTGCTGCTACAGCCGGGAAGGAAAGCGCACGTGCATGCCCCCACTCGAGAAGAGGCCTAACTCCCCTGGGGAGACTCCAGAAGTACCCAAAGATCCATGTAAGCCCCTGAGAGGAATCCTCGGTTCCGGCCCTTACTCCACACAAGGTTTTTGGCCCCGGTATCGACGGGAGAGGAATCCCGAGAGGCCCCCTAGCACCTCGCATGGGGACTGGCCTCTCCTGAGGCCACCAGGGCGGGTCCCTAAGGTCCCCGTCGTAACTCGAGAACACCTGCCGCAACTCGAGAAAATCCAGGAAGTTCTCCCTTGCAGGCGAGATGAGGCCTATTTCCGATGAGGCGTCTGGAGACTAATGACACCTAACCTCTGGAACTTCGAAAGGGTCTTTCACACCCTTGCTGCAACTCAAGAAGTTCACCGCCATATCCGTCTCCACTCGAGAGGAAGCACGATGGTCCCGCCCACATCCAGAGGAGCCCCGTTTCCCCCTCGTAGCTCGAGATGAGGGAACCTTTCCCTGCTTTAGACGGGAAAGAATTCCCGGCATTCCCGTCGCATCTCAAGAGGAGGCACTCTCAACAGGAAAGGCGCGAGGAACTCCATGGTCGTACCACCATTCCAGGAGTCCCCCAGATGTCTCAGTCCATTCCAGAGGAACCTCTTTGCCCTACACTGGCTCATCTTTCACGCCGAGGATCGACTCACACCACGGTGGCACGTGGGACAGCCCTGTGGGAAAGCCTCGAGGGAAAGCCTCGAGGGAAAACCACAGATCCTTTGATCCACGCGACAGGAAGCGTGACATTGCTGCTACAGCCTGGAAGGAAAGCGCACGTGCATGCCCCCACTCGATTCGAGGCCTGACTCCCCTGGGGAGACTCCAGAAGTACCCAAAGATCCATGTCAGCCCCTGAGAGGAATCCTCGGTTCCGGCCCTGACTCCACACAAGGTTTTTGCCCCCGGTATCGACGGGAGAGGAATCCTGAGAGGCCCCCTAGCACCTCGCATGGGGACTGGCCTCTCCTGAGGCCACCAGGTCGGGTCCCTGAGGTCCCCGTCTTAACTCGAGAACACCTGCCGCAACTCGAGAAAATCCAGGAAGTTCTCCCTTCCAGGCGAGATGAGGCCTATTTCCGATGAGGCGTCTGGAGACTAATGACACCTAACCTCTGGAATTTCGAAAGGGTGTTTCACACCCTGCTGCAACTCAAGAAGTTCACCGCCATACCCGTCTCCACTCGAGAGGAAGCACGATGGTCCCGCCCACATCCAGAGGAGCCCCGTTTCCCTCTCGGAGCTCGAGATGAGGGATCCTTTCCTGCTTTCAACGGGAAGGAATTCCCGGCGTTCCCGTCGCATCTCAAGAGGAGGCACTCTCAACAGGAAAGGCGAGAGGAACTCCATGGTCGTACCACCATACAAAGAGTCCCCCAGATGTCTCAGTCCATTCCAGAGGAACCTCTTTGCCCTGCACTGGCTCATCTTTCACGCCGAGGATCGACTCACACCACGGAGGCACGTGGGACAGCCCTGTGGGAAAGCCTCGAGGGAAAGCCTCGAGGGAAAACCACAGATCCTTTGATGCACGCGACGGGAAGCGTGACATTGCTGCTACAGCCTGGAAGGAAAGCGCACGTGCATGCCCCCACTCGAGACGAGGCCTGTCTCCCCTGGCGAGACTCCAGAAGTACCCTAAGATCCATATAAGCCCCTGAGAGGAATCCTCGGTTCCGACCCTGACTCCACACAAGGTTTTTGGCCCCGGTATCGACGGGAGAGGAATCCCGAGAGGCCCCCTAGTACCTCGTATGGGGACTGGCCTCTCCTGAGGCCACCAGGGCGGGTCCCTGAGGTCCCCGTCGTAACTCGAGAACACCTGCCACAACTCGAGAAAATCCAGGAAGTTCTCCCTTGCAGGCGATATGAGGCCTATTTCCGATGAGTCGTCTGGAGACTAATGACACCTAACCTCTGGAACTTCGAAAGGGTCTTTCACACCCTTGCTGCAACTCAAGAAGTTCACCGCCATACCCGTCTCCACTCGAGAGGAAGCACGATGGTCCCGCCCACATCCAGAGGAGCCCCGTTTCCCCCTCGTAGCTCGAGATGAGGGATCCTTTCCCTGCTTTCAACGGGAAAGAATTCCCGGCATTCCCGTCGCATCTCAAGAGGAGGCACTCTCAACAGGAAAGGCGAGAGGAACTCCATGGTCGTACCACCATTCCTAGAGTCCCCCAGATGTCTCAGTCCATTCCAGAGGAACCTCTTTGCCCTGCACTGGGTCATCTTTCACGCCGAGGATCGACTCACACCACGGAGGCACGTGGGACAGCCCTGTGGGAAAGCCTCCAGGGAAAGCCTCGAGGGAAAACCACAGATCCTTTGATCCACGCGACGGGAAGCGTGACATTGCTGCTACAGCCTGGAAGGAAAGCGCACGTGCATGCCCCCACTCAAGACGAGGCCTGTCTCCCCTGGCGAGACTCCAGAAATACCCAAAGATCCATATAAGCCCCTGAGAGGAATCCTCGGTTCCGACCCTGACTCCACACAAGGTTTTTGGCCTTGGTATCGACGGGAGAGGAATCCCGAGAGGCCCCCTAGCACCTCGCATGGGGACTGGCCTCTCCTGAGGCCACCAGGGCGGGTCCCTGAGGTCCCCGTCGTAACTCGAGAACACCTGCCGCAACTCGAGAAAATCCAGGAAGTTCTCCCTTCCAGGCGAGATGAGGCCTATTTCCGATGAGGCGTCTGGAGACTAATGACACCTAACCTCTCGAACTTCGAAAGGGTCTTTCACACCCTTGCTGCAACTCAAGAATTTCACCGCCATACCCGTCTCCACTCGAGAGGAAGCACGATGGTCCCGCCCACATCCAGAGGAGCCCCGTTTCCCCCTCTTAGCTCGAGATGAGGGATCCTTTCCCTGCTTTCAACGGGAAAGAATTCCCGGTGTTCCCGTCGTATCTCAAGAGGAGGCACTCTCAACAGGAAAGGCGAGAGGAACTCCATGGTCGTACCACCATTCCAAGAGTCCCCCAGATGTCTCAGTCCATTCCAGAGGAACCTCTTTGCCCTGCACTGGCTCATCTTTCACGCCGAGGATCGACTCACACCACGGTGGCACGTGGGACAGCCCTGTGGGAAAGCCTCGAGGGAAAGCCTCGAGGGAATACCACAGATCCTTTGATCCACGCGACGGGAAGCGTGACATTGCTGCTACAGCCTGGAAGGAAAGCGCACGTGCATGCCCCCACTCGAGACGAGGCCTGACTCCCGTGGGGAGACTCCAGAAGTACCCAAAGATCCATGTCAGCCCCTGAGAGGAATCCTCGGTTCCGGCCCTGACTGCACACAAGGTTTTTGGCCCCGGTATCGACGGGAGAGGAATCCCGAGAGGCCCCCTAGCACCTCGCATGGGGACTGGCCTCTCCTGAGGCCACCAGGGCGGGTCCCTGAGGTCCCCGTCGTAACTCGAGAACACCTGCCGCAACTCGAGAAAATCCAGGAAGTTCTCCCTTCCAGGCGAGATGAGGCCTATTTCCGATGAGGCGTCTGGAGACTAATGACACCTAACCTCTCGAACTTCGAAAGGGTCTTTCACACCCTTGCTGCAACTCAAGAAGTTCACCGCCATACCCGTCTCCACTCGAGAGGAAGCACGATGGTCCCGCCCACATCCAGAGGAGCCCCGTTTCCCCCTCGGAGCTCAAGATGAGGGATCCTTTCCCTGCTTTCAACGGGAAAGAATTCCCGGCGTTCCCGTCGCTTCTCAAGAGGAGGCACTCTCAACAGGAAAGGCGAGAGGAACTCCATGGTCGTACCACCATTCCAAGAGTCCCCCAGATGTCTCAGTCCATTCCAGAGGAACCTCTTTGCCCTGCACTGGCTCATCTTTCACGCCGAGGATCGACTCACACCACGGTGGCACGTGGGACAGCCCTGTTGGAAAGCCTCGAGGGAAAGCCTCGAGGGAAAACCACAGATCCTTTGATGCACGCGACGGGAAGCGTGACATTGCTGCTACAGCCTGGAAGGAAAGCACACGTGCATGCCCCCAGTCGAGACGAGGCCTGACTCCCCTGGGGAGACTCCAGAAGTACCCAAAGATCCATGTCACCCCTGAGAGGAATCCTCGGTTCCGGCCCTGACTCCACACAAGGTTTTTGGCCCCGGTATCGACGGGAGAGGAATCCCGAGAGGCCCCCTAGCAACTCGCATGGGGACTGGCCTCTCCTGAGGCCACCAGGGCGGGTCCCTGAGGTCCCCGTCGTAACTCGAGAACACCTGCCGCAAATCGAGAATATCCAGGAAGTTCTCCCTTCCAGGCGAGATGAGGCCTATTTCCGATGAGGCGTCTGAGACTAATGACACCTAAACTCTGGAATTTCGAAAGGGTCTTTCACACCCTTGCTGCAACTCAAGAAGTTCACCGCCATACCCGTGTCCACTCGAGAGGAAGCACGATGGTCCCGCCCACATCCAGAGGAGCCCCGTTTCCCCCTCGTAGCTCGAGATGAGGGATCCTTTCCCTGCTTTCAACGGGAAAGAATTCCCGGCGTTCCCGTCGCATCCAAAGAGGAGGCACTCTCAACAGGAAAGGCGAGAGGAACTCCATGGTCGTACCACCATTCCAAGAGTCCCCCAGATGTCTCAGTCCATTCCAGAGGAACCTCTTTGCCCTGCACTGGCTCATCTTTCGCGCCGAGGATCGACTCACACCACGGTGGCACGTGGGACAGCCCTGTGGGAAAGCCTCGAGGGAAAGCCTCGAGGGAAAACCACAGATCCTTTGATCCACGCGACGGGAAGCGTGACATTGCTGCTACAGCCTGGAAGGAAAGCGCACGTGCATGCCCCCACTCGAGACGAGGCCTGACTCCCCTGGGGAGACTCCAGAAGTACCCAAAGATCCATGTCAGCCCCTGAGAGGAATCCTCGGTTCTGGCCCTGACTCCACACAAGGTTTTTGGCCCCGGTATCGACGGGAGAGGAATCCCGAGAGGCCCCCTAGCAACTCGCATGGGGACTGGCCTCTCCTGAGGCCACCAGGACGGGTCCCTGAGGTCCCCGTCGTAACTCGAGAACACCTGCCGCAACTCGAGAAAATCCAGGAAGTTCTCCCTTCCAGGCGAGATGAGGCCTATTTCCGATGAGGCGTCTGGAGACTAATGACACCCAAACTCTGGAACTTCGAAAGGGTCTTTCACACCTTTGCTGCAACTCAAGAAGTTTACCGCCATACCCGTCTCCACACGAGAGAAAGCACGATGGTCCCACCCACATCCAGAGGAGCCCCGTTTCCCCCTCGTAGCTCGAGATGAGGGATCCTTTCCCTGCTTTCAACGGGAAAGAATTCCCGGCATTCCCGTCGCATCTCAAGAGGAGGCACTCTCAACAGGAAAGGCGAGAGGAACTCCATGGTCGTACCACCATTCCAAGAGTCCCTCAGATGTCTCAGTCCATTCCAGAGGAACCTCTTTGCCCTGCACTGGCTCATCTTTCACGCCGAGAATCGACTCACACCACGGTGGCACGTGGGACAGCCCTGTGGGAAAGCCTCGAGGGAAAGCCTAGAGGGAAAACCACAGATACTTTGATCCACGCGACGGGAAGCGTGACATTGCTGCTACAGCCTGGAAGGAAAGCGCACGTGCATGCCCCCACTCGAGACGAGGCCTGACTCCCCTGGGGAGACTCCAGAAGTACCCAAAGATCCATGTCAGCCCATGAGAGGAATCCTCGGTTCCGGCCCTGACTCCACACAAGGTATTTGGCCCCAGTATCGACGGGAGAGGAATCCCGAGAGGCTCCCTAGCAACACGCATGGGGACTGGCCTCTCCTGAGGCCATCAGGGCGGGTCCCTGTGGTACCAGTCGTAACTCGAGAACACCTGCCGCACCTCGAGAAAATCCAGGAAGTTCTCCCTTCCAGGCGAGATGAGGTCTATTTCCGATGAGGCGTCTGGAGACTGACACGTAACCTCTGGAACTTCGAAAGGGTCTTTCACACCCTTGCTGCAACTCAAGAAGTTCACCGCCATACCCGTCTCCACTCGAGAGGAAGCACGATGGTCCCGCCCACATCCAGAGGAGCCCCGTTTCCCCCTCGTAGCTCGAGATGAGGGATCCTTTCCCTGCTTTCAACGGGAAAGAATTCCCGGCGTTCCCGTCGCATCCAAAGAGGAGGCACTCTCAACAGGAAAGGCGAGAGGAACTCCATGGTCGTACCACCATTCCAAGAGTCCCCCAGATGTCTCAGTCCATTCCAGAGGAACCTCTTTGCCCTGCACTGGCTCATCTTTCACTCCGAGGATCGACTCACACCACGGTGGCACATGGGACAGCCCTGTGGGAAAGCCTCGAGGGAAAGCCTCGAGGGAAAACCACAGATCATTTGATCCACGCGACGGGAAGCGTGACATTGCTGCTACAGCCAGGAAGGAAAGCGCACGTGCATGCCCCCACTCGAGACGAGGCCTGACTCCCCTGGGGAGACTCTAGAAGTACCCAAAGATCCATGTCAGCCCCTGAGAGGAATCCTCGGTTCTGGGCCTGACTCCACACAAGGTTTTTGGCCCCGGTATCGACTGGAGAGGAATCCCGAGAGGCCCCCTAGCAACTCGCATGGGGACTGGCCTCTCCTGAGGCCATCAGGGCGGGTCCCTGTGGTACCCGTCGTAACTCGAGACACCTGCCGCACCTCGAGAAAATACAGGAAGTTCTCCCTTCCAGGCTAGATGAGGCCTATTTCCGATGAGGCGTCTGGAGACTAATGACACCTAACCTCTGGAACTTCGAAAGGGTCTTTCACACCCTTGCTGCAACTCAAGAAGTTCACCGACATACCCGTGTCCACTCGAGAGGAAGCACGATGGTCCCGCCCACATCCCGAGGAGCCTCGTTTCCCCCTCGTAGCTCGAGATGAGGGATCCTTTCCCTGCTTTCAACGGGAAAGAATTCCCGGCGTTCCCGTCACAACTCAAGAGGGGGCACTCTCAACAGGAAAGGCGAGAGGAACTCCATGGTCGTACCACCATTCCAAGAGTCCACCAGATGTCTCAGTCCATTCCAGAGGAACCTCTTTGCCCTGCACTGGCTCATCTTTCACGCCGAGGATCGACTCACACCACGGTGGCTCGTGGGACATCCCTGTGGGAAAGCCTCGAGGGAAAGCCTCGAGGGAAAACCACAGATCCTTTGATCCACGCGACGGGAAGCGTGACATTGCTGCTACAGCCTGGAAGGAAAGCGCACGTGCATGCCCCCACTCGAGACGAGGCCTGACTCCCCTGGGGAGACTCCAGAAGTACCCAAAGATCCATGTCAGCCCCTGAGAGGAATCCTCGGTTCCGGCCCTGACTCCACACAAGGTATTTGGCCCCAGTATCGACGGGAGAGGAATCCCGAGAGGCTCCCTAGCAACACGCATGGGGACTGGCCTCTCCTGAGGCCATCAGGGCGGGTCCCTGTGGTACCAGTCGTAACTCGAGAACACCTGCCGCACCTCGAGAAAATCCAGGAAGTTCTCCCTTCCAGGCGAGATGAGGTCTATTTCCGATGAGGCGTCTGGAGACTGACACGTAACCTCTGGAACTTCGAAAGGGTCTTTCACACCCTTGCTGCAACTCAAGAAGTTCACCGCCATACCCGTCTCCACTCGAGAGGAAGCACGATGGTCCCGCCCACATCCAGAGGAGCCCCGTTTCCCCCTCGTAGCTCGAGATGAGGGATCCTTTCCCTGCTTTCAACGGGAAAGAATTCCCGGCGTTCCCGTCGCATCCAAAGAGGAGGCACTCTCAACAGGAAAGGCGAGAGGAACTCCATGGTCGTACCACCATTCCAAGAGTCCCCCAGATGTCTCAGTCCATTCCAGAGGAACCTCTTTGCCCTGCACTGGCTCATCTTTCACTCCGAGGATCGACTCACACCACGGTGGCACATGGGACAGCCCTGTGGGAAAGCCTCGAGGGAAAGCCTCGAGGGAAAACCACAGATCATTTGATCCACGCGACGGGAAGCGTGACATTGCTGCTACAGCCAGGAAGGAAAGCGCACGTGCATGCCCCCACTCGAGACGAGGCCTGACTCCCCTGGGGAGACTCTAGAAGTACCCAAAGATCCATGTCAGCCCCTGAGAGGAATCCTCGGTTCTGGGCCTGACTCCACACAAGGTTTTTGGCCCCGGTATCGACTGGAGAGGAATCCCGAGAGGCCCCCTAGCAACTCGCATGGGGACTGGCCTCTCCTGAGGCCATCAGGGCGGGTCCCTGTGGTACCCGTCGTAACTCGAGAACACCTGCCGCACCTCGAGAAAATCCAGGAAGTTCTCCCTTCCAGGCTAGATGAGGCCTATTTCCGATGAGGCGTCTGGAGACTAATGACACCTAACCTCTGGAACTTCGAAAGGGTCTTTCACACCCTTGCTGCAACTCAAGAAGTTCACCGACATACCCGTGTCCACTCGAGAGGAAGCACGATGGTCCCGCCCACATCCCGAGGAGCCCCGTTTCCCCCTCGTAGCTCGAGATGAGGGATCCTTTCCCTGCTTTCAACGGGAAAGAATTCCCGGCGTTCCCGTCACAACTCAAGAGGAGGCACTCTCAACAGGAAAGGCGAGAGGAACTCCATGGTCGTACCACCATTCCAAGAGTCCACCAGATGTCTCAGTCCATTCCAGAGGAACCTCTTTGCCCTGCACTGGCTCATCTTTCACGCCGAGGATCGACTCACACCACGGTGGCACGTGGGACAGCCCTGTGGGAAAGCCTCGAGGGAAAGCCTCGAGGGAAAACCACAGATCCTTTGATCCACGCGACGGGAAGCGTGACATTGCTGCTACAGCCTGGAAGGAAAGCGCACGTGCATGCCCCCACTCGAGACGAGGCCTGACTCCCCTGGGGAGACTCCAGAAGTACCCAAAGATCCATGTCAGCCCCTGAGAGGAATCCTCGGTTCTGGCCCTGACTCCACACAAGGTTTTTGGCGCCGGTATCGAAGGGAGAGGAATCCCGAGAGGCCCCCTAGCAACTCGCATGGGGACTGGCCTCTCCTGAGGCCACCAGGGCGGGTCCCTGTGGTACCCGTCGTAACTCGAAAACACCTGCCGCACCTCGAGAAAATCCAGGAAGTTCTCCCTTCCAGGCTAGATGAGGCCTATTTCCGATGAGGCGTCTGGAGACTAATGACACCTAACCTCTGGAACTTTGAAAGGGTCTTTCACACCCTTGCTGCAACTCAAGAAGTTCACCGCCATACCCGTCTCCACTCGAGAGGAAGCACGATGGTCCCGTCCACATCCAGAGGAGCCCCGTTTCCCCCTCGTAGCTCGAGATGAGGGATCATTTCCCTGCTTTCAACGGGAAAGAATTCCCTGCGTTCCCATCGGATCTCAAGAGGAGGCACTCTTAACAGGAAAGGCGAGAGAAACTCCATGGTCGTACCACCATTCCAAGAGTCCCCCAGATGTCTCAGTCCATTCCAGAGGAACCTCTTTGCCCTGCACTGGCTCATCTTTCACGCCGAGGATCGACTCACACCACGGTGGCACGTGGGACAGCCCTGTGGAAAAGCCTCGAGGGAAAGCCTCGAGGGAAAACCACAGATCCTTTGATCCACGCGACGGGAAGAGTGACATTGCTGCTACAGCCTGGAAGGAAACCGCACGTGCATGCCCCCACTCGAGACGAGGCCTGACTCCCCTGGGGAGACTCCAGAAGTACCCAAAGATCCATGTCAGCCCCTGAGAGGAATCCTCGGTTCTGGCCCTGACTCCACACAAGGTTTTTGGCCCCGGTAACGACGGGGGAGGAATCCCGAGAGGCCCCCTAGCAACTCGCATGGGGACTGGCCTCTCCTGAGGCCACCAGGGCGGGTCCCTGAGGTCCCCGTCGTAACTCGAGAACACCTGCCGCAACTCGAGAAAATCCAGGAAGTTCTCCCTTCCAGGCGAAATGAGGCCTATTTCCGATGAGGCGTCTGGAGACTAATGACACCTAACCTCTGGAACTTCGAAAGGGTCTTTCACACCCTTGCTGCAACTCAAGAAGTTTACCGCCATACCCGTCTCCACACGAGAGAAAGGACGATGGTCCCGCCCACATCCAGAGGAGCCCCGTTTCCCCCTCGTAGCTCGAGATGAGGGATCCTTTCCCTGCTTTCAACGGGAAAGAATTCCCGGCATTCCCGTCGCGGCTCAAGAGGAGGCACTCTCAACAGGAAAGGCGAGAGGAACTCCATGGTCGTACAACCATTCCAAGAGTCCCCCAGATGTCTCAGTCCATTCCAGAGGAACCTCTTTGCCCTGCACTGGCTCATCTTTCACGCCGAGAATCGACTCACACCACGGTGGCACGTGGGACAGCCCTGTGGGAAAGCCTCGAGGGAAAGCCTAGAGGGAAAACCACAGATACTTTGATCCACGCGACCGGAAGCGTGACATTGCTGCTACAGCCTGGAAGGAAAGCGCACGTGCATGCCCCCACTCGAGACGAGGCCTGACTCCCCTGGGGAGACTCCAGAAGTACCCAAAGATCCATGTCAGCCCCTGAGAGGAATCCTCGGTTCCGGCCCTGACTCCACACAAGGTATTTGGCCCCAGTATCGACGGGAGAGGAATCCCGAGAGGCCCCCTAGCAACACGCATGGGGACTGGCCTCTCCTGAGGCCATCAGGGCGGGTCGCTGTGGTACCAGTCGTAACACGAGAACACCTGCCGCACCTCGAGATAATCCAGGAAGTTCTCCCTTCCAGGCGAGATGAGGTCTATTTCCGATGAGGCGTCTGGAGACTGACACGTAACCTCTGGAACTTCGAAAGGGTCTTTCACACCCTTGCTGCAACTCAAGAAGTTCACCGCCATACCCGTCTCCACTCGAGAGGAAGCACGATGGTCCCGCCCACATCCAGAGGAGCCCCGTTTCCCCCTCGTAGCTCGAGATGAGGGATCCTTTCCCTGCTTTCAACGGGAAAGAATTCCCAGCGTTCCCGTCGCATCTCAAGAGGAGGCACTCTCAACAGGAAAGGCGAGAGGAACTCCATGGTCGTACCACCATTCCAAGAATCCCCCAGATGTCTCAGTCCATTCCAGAGGAACCTCTTTGCCCTGCAATGGCTCATCTTTCACGCCGAGGATCGACTCACACCACGGTGGCACTTGGGACAGCCCTGTGGGAAAGCCTCGAGGGAAAGCCTCGAGGGAAAACCACAGATCATTTGATCCACGCGACGGGAAGCGTGACATTGCTGCTACAGCCTGGAAGGAAAGCGCACGTGCATGCCCCCACTCGAGACGAGGCCTGACTCCCCTGGGGAGACTCTAGAAGTACCCAAAGATCCATGTCAGCCCGTGAGAGGAATCCTCGGTTCTGGCCCTGACTCCACACAAGGTTTTTGGCCCCGGTATCGACTGGAGAGGAATCCCGAGAGGCCCCCTAGCAACTCGCATGGGGACTGGCCTCTCCTGAGGCCATCAGGGCGGGTCCCTGTGGTACCCGTCGTAACTCGAGAACACCTGCCGCACCTCGAGAAAATACAGGAAGTTCTCCCTTCCAGGCTAGATGAGGCCTATTTCCGATGAGGCGTCTGGAGACTAATGACACCTAACCTCTGGAACTTCGAAAGGGTCTTTCACACCCTTGCTGCAACTCAAGAAGTTCACCGACATACCCGTGTCCACTCGAGAGGAAGCACGATGTTCCCTCCCACATCCCGAGGAGCCCCGTTTCCCCCTCGTAGCTCGAGATGAGGGATCCTTTCCCTGCTTTCAACGGGAAAGAATTCCCGGCGTTCCAGTCACAACTCAAGAGGAGGCACTCTCAACAGGAAAGGCGAGAGGAACTCCATGGTCGTACCACCATTCCAAGAGTCCCCCAGATGTCTCAGTCCATTCCAGAGGAACCTCTTTGCCCTGCACTGGCTCATCTTTCACGCCGAGGATCGACTCACACCACGGTGGCACGTGGGACAGCCCTGTGGGAAAGCCTCGAGGGAAAGCCTCGAGGGAAAACCACAGATCCTTTGATCCACGCGACGGGAAGCGTGACATTGCTGCTACAGCCTGGAAGGAAAGCGCACGTGCATGCCCCCACTCGAGACGAGGCCTGACTCCCCTGGGGAGACTCCAGAAGTACCCAAAGATCCATGGCAGCCCCTGAGAGGAATCCTCGGTTCTGGCCCTGACTCCACACAAGGTTTTTGGCGCCGGTATTGACGGGAGAGGAATCCCGAGAGGCCCCCTAGCAACTCGCATGGGGAATGGCCTCTCCTGAGGCCATCAGGGCGGGTCCCTGTGGTACCCGTCGTAACTCGAGAACACCTGCCGCAACTCGAGAAAATCCAGGAAGTTCTCCCTTCCAGGCGAGATGAGGCCTATTTCCGATGAGGCGTCTGGAGACTAATGACACCTAACCTCTGGAACTTCGAAAGGGTCTTTCACACCCTTGCTGCAACTCAAGAAGTTCACCGACATACCCGTGTCCACTCGAGAGGAAGCACGATGGTCCCGCCCACATCCCGAGGAGCCCCGTTTCCCCCTCGTAGCTCGAGATGAGGGATCCTTTCCCTGCTTCCAACGGGAAAGAATTCCCGGCGTTCCCGTCGCATCTCAAAAGGAGGCACTCTCAACAGGAAAGGCGAGAGGAACTCCATGGTCGTACCACCATTCCAAGAGTCCCCCAGATGTCTCAGTCCATTCCAGAGGAACCTCTTTGCCCTGCACTGGCTCATCTTTCACGCCGAGGATCGACTCACACCACGGTGGCACGTGGGACAGCCCTGTGGGAAAGCCTCGAGGGAAAGCCTCGAGGGAAAACCACAGATCCTTTGATCCACGCGACGGGAAGCGTGACATTGCTGCTACAGCCTGAAAGGAAAGCACACGTGCATGCTCCCACTCGAGACGAGGCCTGACTCCCCTGGGGAGACTCCAGAAGTACCCAAAGATCCATGTCAGCCCCTGAGAGGAATCCTCGGTTCCGGCCCTGACTCCACACAAGGTTTTTGGCCCCGGTATCGACGGGAGAGGAATCCCGAGAGGCCCCCTAGCAACTCGCATGGGGACTGGCCTCTCCTGAGGCCACCAGGGCGGGTCCCTGATGTCCCCGTCGTAACTCGAGAACACCTGCCGCAACTCGAGAAAATCCAGGAAGTTCTCCCTTCCAGGCGAGATGAGGCCTATTTCCGATGAGGCGCCTGGAGACTAATGACACCCAACCTCTGGAACTTCGAAAGGGTCTTTCACACCCTTGCTGCAACTCAAGAAGTTCACCGACATACCCGTGTCCACTCGAGAGGAAGCACGATGGTCCCGCCCACATCCAGAGGAGCCCCGTTTCCCCCTCGTATCTCGAGATGAGGGATCCGTTCCCTGCTTTCAACGGGAAAGAATTCCCGGCGTTCCCGTCGCATCTCAAGAGGAGGCACTCTCAACAGGAAAGGCGAGAGGAACTCCATGGTCGTACCACCATTCCAAGAGTCCCCCAGATGTCTCAGTCCATTCCAGAGGAACCTCTTTGCCCTGCACTGGCTCATCTTTCACGCCGAGGATCGACTCACACCACGGTGGCACGTGGGACAGCCCTGTGGGAAAGCCTCGAGGGAAAGCCTCGAGGGAAAACCACAGATCCTTTGATCCACGCGACGGGAAGCGTGACATTGCTGCTACAGCCTGGAAGGAAAGCACACGTGCATGACCCCACTCGAGACGAGGCCTGACTCCCCTGGGGAGACTCCAGAAGTACCCAAAGATCCATGTCAGCCCCTGAGAGGAATCCTCGATTCCGGCCCTGACTCCACACAAGGTTTTTGGCCCCGGTATCGGCGGGAGAGGAATCCCGAGAGGCCCCCTAGCAACTCGCATGGGGACTGGCCTCTCCTGAGGCCACCAGGGCGGGTCCCTGAGGTCTCCGTCGTAACTCGAGAACACCTGTCGCAACTCGAGAAAATCCAGAAAGTTCTCCATTCCAGGCGAGAAGAATCCTATTTCCGATGAGGCGTTTGGAGACTAATGACACCTAAACTCTGGAACTTCGAAAGGGTCTTTCACACCCTTGCTGCGACTCAAGAAGTTCACCGCCATAACCGTCTCCACTCGTGAGGAAGCACGATGGTCCCGCCCACATCCAGAGGAGCCCCGTTTCCCCCTCGTAGCTCGAGATGAGGGATCCTTTCCCTGCGTTCAACGGGAAAGAATTCCCGGCGTTCCTGTCGCATCTCAAGAGGAGGCACTCTCAACAGGAAAGGCGAGAGGAACTCCATGGTCGTACCACCATTCCACGAGTCCCCCAGATGTCTCAGTCCATTCCAGAGGAACCTCTTTGCCCTGCACTGGCTCATCTTTCACGCCGACGATCGACTCACACCACGGTGGCACGTGGGACCGCCCTTTTGAAAGCCTCGAGGGAAAGCCTCGAGGGAAAACCACAGATCCTTTGATCCACGCGACGGGAAGCGTGACATTGCTGCTACAGCCTGGAAGGAAAGCGCACGTGCATGCCCCCACTCGAGACGGGGCCTGACTCCCCTGGGGAGACTCCAGAAGTACCCAAAGATCCATGTCAGCCCCTGAGAGGAATCCTCGGTTCCGGCCCTGACTCCACACAAGGTTTTTGGCCCCGGTATCGACGGGAGAGGAATCCCGAGAGGCCCCCTAGCAACTCGCATGGGGACTGGCCTCTCCTGAGGCCACCAGGGCGGGTCCCTGAGGTCTCCGTCGTAACTCGAGAACACCTGTCGCAACTCGAGAAAATCCAGGAAGTTCTCCCTTCCAGGCGAGAAGAATCCTATTTCCGATGAGGCGTTTGGAGACTAATGACACCTAAACTCTGGAACTTCGAAAGGGTCTTTCACACCCTTGCTGCAACTCAAGAAGTTCACCGCCATACCCGTCTCCACTCGCGAGGAAGCACGATGGTCCCGCCCACATCCAGAGGAGCCCCGTTTCCCCCTCGTAGCTCGAGATGAGGGATCCTTTCCCTGTTTTCAACGGGAAAGAATTCCCGGCGTTCCCGTCGCATCTAAAGAGGAGGCACTCTCAACAGGAAAGGCGAGAGGAACTCCATGGTGGTACCACCATTCCAAGAGTCCCCCAGATGTCTCAGTCCATTCCAGAGGAACCTCTTTGCCCTGCACTGGCTCATCTTTCACGCCGAGTATCAACTCACACCACGGTGGCACGTGGGACAGACCTGTGGGAAAGCCTCGAGGGAAAGCCTCGTGGGAAAACCACAGATCCTTTGATCCACGCCACGGGAAGCGTGACATTGCTGCTACAGCCTGGAAGGAAAGCGCACGTACCTGTTCCCACTCGAGACGAGGCCTGACTCCCCTGGGGAGACTCCAGAAGTACCCAAAGATCCATGTCAGCCCCTGAGAGGAATCCTCGGTTCCGGCCCTGACTCCACACAAGGTTTTTGGACCCGGTATCGACGGGAGAGGAATCCCAGAGTCCCCCTAGCAACTCGCATGGGGATTGGCCTCTCCTGAGGCCACCAGGGCTGGTCCTTGAGGTCCCCGTCATAACTCGAGAACACCTGCCGCAACTCGAGAAAATCCAGGAAGTTCTCCCTTCCAGGCGAGATGAGGCCTATTTCCGATGAGGCGTCTGGAGACTAATGACACCTAACCTCTGGAACTTCGAAAGGGTCTTTCACTCCCTTGCTGCAACTCAAGAAGTTCTCTGCCATACCCGTCTCCACTCGAGAGGAAGCACGATGGTCCCGCCCACATCCAGAGGAGCCCCGTTTCCCCCTCGTAGCTCGAGATGAGGGATCCTTTCCCTGCTTTCAACGGGAAAGAATTCCCGGCGTTCCCGTCGCATCTCAAGAGGAGGCACTCTCAACAGGAAAGGCGAGAGGAACTCCATGGTCGTACCACCATTCCAAGAGTCCCCCAGATGTCTCAGTCCATTCCAGAGGAACCTCTTTGCCCTGCACTGGCTCATCTTTCACGCCGAGGATCGATTCACACCACGGTGGCACATGGGACAGCCCTGTGGGAAAGCCTCGAGGGAAAGCCTCGAGGGAAAACCACAGATCCTTTGATCCACGCGACGGGAAGCGTGACATTCCTGCTACAGCCTGGAAGGAAAGCGCACGTGCATGCCCCCAGTCGAGACGAGGCCTGAATCCCCTGGGGAGACTCCACAAGTACCCAAAGATCCATGTCAGCCCCTGAGAGGAATCCTCGGTTCCGGCCCTGACTCCACACAAGGTTTTTGGCCCCGGTATCGACGGGAGAGGAATCCCGAGAGGCCCCCTAGCAACTCGCATGGGGACTGGCCTCTCCTGAGGCCACCAGGGCGGGTCCCTGAGGTCCCCGTCGTAACTCGAGAACACCTGCCGCAACTCGAGAAAATCCAGGAAGTTCTCCCTTCCAGGCGAGATGAGGCCTATTTCCGATGAGGCGTCTGGAGACTAATGACACCTAACCTCTGGAACTTCGAAAGGGTCTTTCACACCCTTTCTGCGACTCAAGAAGTTCACCGCCATACCCGTGTCCACTCGAGAGGAAGCACGATGGTCCCGCCCACATCCAGAGGAGCACCGTTTCCCCCTCGTAGCTCGAAATGAGGGAACCTTTCCATGCTTTCAACGGGAAAGAATTCCCGGCGTTCCCGCCGCATCTCAAGAGGAGGCACTCTCAGCAGGAAAGACGAGAGGAACTCCATGGTCGTACCACCATTCCAAGAGTCCCCCAGATGTCTCAGTCCATTCCAGAGGAACCTCTTTGCCCTGCACTGGCTCATCTATCACGCCGAGGATCGACTCACACCATGGTGGCACGTGGGACAGCCCTGTGGGAAAGCCTCGATGCAAAGCCTCGAGGGAAAACCACAGATCCTTTGATCCACGCCACGGGAAGCGTGACATTGCTGCTACAGCCTGGAAGGAAAGCGCACGTGCATGCCCCCACTCGAGACGAGGCCTGACTCCCCTGGGGAGACTCCAGAAGTACTCAAAGATCCATGTCAGCCCCTGAGAGGAATCCTCGGTTCCGGCCCTGACTCCACCAAAGGTTTTTGGCCCCGGTATTGACGGGAGAGGAATCCCGAGAGGCCCCCTAGCAACTCGCATGGGGACTGGCCTCTCCTGAGGCCACCAGGGCGGGTCCCTGAGGTCCCCGTCGTAACTCGAGAACACCTGCCGCAACTCGAGAAAATCCAGGAAGTTCTCCCTTCCAGGCGAGATGAGGCCTATTTCCGATGAGGCGTCTGGAGACTAATGACACCTAACCTCTGGAACTTCGAAAGGGTCTTTCACACCCTTGCTGCGACTCAAGAAGTTCACCGCCATACCCGTGTCCACTCGAGAGGAAGCACGATGGTCCCGCCCACATCCAGAGGAGCACCGTTTCCCCCTCGTAGCTCGAGATGAGGGAACCTTTCCATGCTTTCAACGGGAAAGAATTCCCGGCGTTCCCGTCGCATCTCAAGAGGAGGCACTCTCAACAGGAAAGGCGAGAGGAACTCCATGGTCGTACCACCATTCCAAGAGTCCCCCAGATGTCTCAGTCCATTCCAGAGGAACCTCTTTGCCCTGCACTGGCTCATCTTTCACGCCGAGGATCGACTCACACCATGGTGGCACGTGGGACAGCCCTGTGGGAAAGCCTCGAGGGAAAGCCTCGAGGGAAAACCACAGATCCTTTGATCCATGCGACGGGAAGCGTGACATTGCTGCTACAGCCTGGAAGGAAAGTGCACGTGCACGCCCCGACTCGAGACGAGGCCTGTCTCCCCTGGCGAGACTCCAGATGTACCCAAAGATCCATATCAGCCCCTGAGAGGAATCCTCGGTTCCGGCCCTGACTCCACACAAGGTTTTTGGCCCCAGTATCGACGGGAGAGGAATCCCGACAGGCCCCCTAGCAACTCACATGGGGACTGGCCTCTCCTGAGGCCACCAGGGCGGGTCCCTGAGGTCCCCGTCGTAACTCGAGAACACCTGCCGCAACTCGAGAAAATCCAGGAAATTCTCCCTTCCAGGCGAGATGAGGCCTATTTCCGATGAGGCGTCTGGAGACTAATGACACCTAACCTCTGGAACTTCGAAAGGGTCTTTCACACCCTTGCTGCAACTCAAGAAGTTCAACGCCATACCCGTCTCCACTCGAGAGGAAGCACGATGGTCCCGCCCACATCCAGAGGAGCCCCGTTTCCCCCTCGTAGCTCGAGATGAGGGATCCTTTCCCTGCTTTCAACGGGAAAGAATTCCCGGCGTTCCCGTCGCATCTCAAGAGGAGGCACTCTCAACAGGAAAGGAGAGAGGAACTCCATGGTCGTACCACCATTCCAAGAGTCCCCCAGATGTCTCAGTCCATTCCAGAGGAACCTCTTTGCCCTGCACTGGCTCATTTTTCACGCCGAGAAACGACTCACACCACGGTGTCACGTGGGACAGCCCTGTGGGAAAGACTCGAGGGAAAGCCTCGAGGAAAAACCGCAGATCCTTTGATCCACGCGACGGGAAGCGTGACATTGCTGCTACAGCCTGGAAGGAAAGTGCACGTGCATTCCCCCACACGAGACGAGGCCTGTCTCCCCTGGCGAGACTCCAGAAGTACCCAAAGATCCATATCAGTCCCTGAGAGGAATCCTCGGTTCCGGCCCTGACTCCACACAAGGTTTTTGGCCCCGGTATCGACGGGAGAGGAATCCCGACGGGCCCCCTAGCAACACGCATAGGGACTGGCCTCTCCTGAGGCCAACAGGGCGGGTCCCTGAGGTCCCCGTCGTAACTCGAGAACACCTGCCGCAACTCGAGAAAATCAAGGAAGTTCTCCCTTCCAGGCGAGATGAGGCCTATTTCCGATGAGGCGTCTGGAGACTAATGACACCTAACCTCTGGAACTTCGAAAGGGTCTTTCACACCCTTGCTGCAACTCACGAAGTTCACCGCAATACCCGTCTCCACTCGAGAGGAAGCACGATGGTCCCGCCCACATCCAGAGGAGCCCCGTTTCCCCCTCGTAGCTCGAGATGAGGGATCCTTTCCCTGCTTTCAACGGGAAAGAATTCCCGGCGTTCCCGTCGCATCTCAAGAGGAGGCACTCTCAACAGGAAAGGCAAGAGGAACTCCATGGTCGTACCACCATTCCAAGAGTCCCCCAGATGTCTCAGTGCATTCCAGAGGAACCTCTTTGCCCTGCACTGGCTCATCTTTCACGCCGAGGATCGACTCACACCACGGTGGCACGTGGGACAGCCCTGTGGGAAAGCCTCGAGGGAAAGCCTCGAGGGAAAACCACAGGTCGTTTGATCCACGCGACGGGAAGCGTGACATTGCTGCTACAGCCTGGAAGGAAAGCGCACGTGCATGCCCCCACTCGAGACGAGGCCTGACTCCCCTGGGGAGACTCCAGAAGTACCCAAAGATCCATGGCAGCCCCTGAGAGGAATCCTCGGTTCCGGCCCTGACTCCACCAAAGGGTTTTGGCCCCGGTATCGACGGAAGAGTAATCCCGAGAGGCCCCCTAGCAACTCGCATGGGGACTGGCCTCTCCTGAGGCCACCAGGGCGGGTCCCTGAGGTCCCCGTCGTTACTCGAGAACACCTGCCGCAACTCGAGAAATCCAGGAAGTTCTCCCTTCCAGGCGAGATGAGGCCTATTTCCGATGAGGCGTCTGGAGACTAATGACACCTAACCTCTGGAACTTCGAAAGGGTCTTTCACACCCTTGCTGCAACTCAAGAAGTTCACCGCCATACCCGTGTCCACTCGAGAGGAAGCACGATGGTCCCGCCCACATCCAGAGGAGCACCGTTTCCCCCTCGTAGCTCGAGATGAGGGAACCTTTCTATGCTTTCAACGGGAAAGAATTCCCGGCGTTCCCGTCGCATCTCAAGAGGAGGCACTCTCAACAGGAAAGGCGAGAGGAACTCCATGGTCGTACCACCATTCCAAGAGTCCCCCAGATGTCTCAGTCCATTCCAGAGGAACCTCTTTGCCCTGCACTGGCTCATCTTTCACGCCGAGGATCGACTCACACCATGGTGGCACGTGGGACAGCCCTGTGGGAAAGCCTCAAGGGAAAGCCTCGAGGGAAAACCACAGATCCTTTGATCCACGCGACGGGAAGCGTGACATTGCTGCTACAGCCTGGAAGGAAAGCGCATGTGCATGCCCCCACTCGAGACGAGGCCTGACTCCCCTGGGGAGACTCCAGAAGTACTCAAAGATCCATGTCAGCCCCTGAGAGGAATCCTCGGTTCCGGCCCTGACTCCACCAAATGTTTTTGGCCCCGGTATCGACGGGAGAGGAATCCCGAGAGGCCTCCTAGCAACTCGCATGGGGACTGCCTTCTCCTAAGGCCACCAGGGCGGGTCCCTGAGGTCCCCGTCGTAACTCGAGAACACCTGCTGCAACTCGAGAAAATCCAGGAAGTTCTCCCTTCCAGGCGAGATGAGGCCTATTTCCGATGAGGCGTCGCGAGTCTAATGACACCTAAACTCTGGAACTTCGAAAGGGTCTTTCACACCCTTGCTGCAACTCAAGAAGTTCACCGCCATACCCGTCTCCACTCGAGAGGAAGCACGATGGTCCTGCCCACATCCAGAGGAGCCCCGTTTCCCCCTCGTAGCTCGAGATGAGGGATCCTTTCCCTGCTTTCAACGGGAAAGAATTCCCGGCGTTCCCGTCGCATCTCAAGAGGAGGCACTCTCAACAGGAAAGGCGAGAGGAACTCCATGGTCGTACCACCATTCCAAGAGTCCCCCAGATGTCTCAGTCCATTCCAGAGGAACCTCTTTGCCCTGCACTGGCTCATCTTTCACGCCGAGGATCGACTCACACCACGGTGGCACGTGGGACAGCCCTGTGGGAAAGCCTCGAGGGAAAGCCTCGAGGGAAAACCACAGATCCTTTGATCCACGCGACGGGAAGCGTGACATTGCTGCTACAGCCTGGAAGGAAAGTGCACGTGTATGCCCCGACTCGAGACGAGGCCTGTCTCCCCTGGCGAGACTCCAGATGTACCCAAAGATCCATTTCAGACCCTGAGAGGAATCCTCGGTTCCGGCCCTGAATCCACACAAGGTTTTTGGCCACGGTATCGACGGGAGAGGAATCCCAAGAGGCCCCCTAGCAACTCGCATGGGGACTGGCGTCTCCTGAGGCCACCAGGGCGGGTCCCTGAGGTCCCCGTCGTAACTCGAGAACACCTGCCGCAACTCGAGAAAATCCAGGAAATTCTCCCTTCCAGGCGAGATGAGGCCTATTTCCGATGAGGCGTCTGGAGACTAATGACACCTAACCTCTGGAACTTCGAAAGGGTCTTTCACACCCTTGCTGCAACTCAAGAAGTTCACCGCCATACCCGTGTCCACTCGAGAGGAAGCACGATGGTCCCGCCCACATCCAGAGGAGCCCCGTTTCCCACTCGTAGCTCGAGATGAGGGATCCTTTCCCTGCTTTCAACGGGAAAGAATTCCCGGCGTTCCCGTCGCATCTCAAGAGGAGGCACTCTCAACAGGAAAGGCGAGAGGAACTCCATGGTCGTACCACCATTCCAAGAGTCCCCCAGATGTCTCAGTCCATTCCAGAGGAACCTCTTTGCCCTGCACTGGCTTATCTTTCACGCCGAGGATCCACTCACACCACGGTGGCACGTGGGATAGCCCTGTGGGAAAGCCTCGAGGGAAAGCCTCGAGGGAAAACCACAGATCCTTTGATCCATGCGACGGGAAGCGTGACATTGCTGCTACAGCCTGGAAGGAAAGTGCACGTGCATGACCCGACTCGAGACGAGGCCTGTCTCCCCTGGCGAGACTCCAGATGTACCCAAAGATCCATATCAGCCCCTGAGAGGAATCCTCGGTTCCGGCCCTGACTCCACACAAGGTTTTTGGCCCCGGTATCGACGGGAGAGGAATCCCGAGAGGCCCCCTAGCAACTCGCATGGGGACTGGCGTCTCCTGAGGCCACCAGGGCGGGTCCCTGAGGTCCCCGTCGTAACTCGAGAACACCTGCCGCAACTCGAGAAAATCCAGGAAGTTCTCCCTTCCAGGCGAGATGAGGCCTATTTCCGATGAGGCGTCTGGAGACTAATGACACCTAACCTCTGGAACTTCGAAAGGGTCTTTCACACCCTTGCTGCAACTCAAGAAGTTCACCGCCATACCCGTGTCCACTCGAGAGGAAGCACGATGGTCCCGCCCACATCCAGAGGTGCACCGTTTCCCCCTCGTAGCTCGAGATGAGGGAACCTTTCTATGCTTTCAACGGGAAAGAATTCCCGGCGTTCCCGTCGCATCTCAAGAGGAGGCACTCTCAACAGGAAAGGCGAGAAGAACTCCATGGTCGTACCACCATTCCAAGAGTCCCCCAGATGTCTCAGTCCATTCCAGAGGAACCTCTTTGCCCTGCACTGGCTCATCTTTCACGCCGAGGATCGACTCACACCATGGTGGCACGTGGGACAGCCCTGTGGGAAAGCCTCAAGGGAAAGCCTCGAGGGAAAACCACAGATCCTTTGATCCACGCGACGGGAAGCGTGACATTGCTGTTACAGCCTGGAAGGAAAGCGCATGTGCATGCCCCCACTCGAGACGAGGCCTGACTCCCCTGGGGAGACTCCAGAAGTACTCAAAGATCCATGTCAGCCCCTGAGAGGAATCCTCGGTTCCGGCCCTGACTCCACCAAATGTTTTTGTCCCCGGTATCGACGGGAGAGGAATCCCGAGAGGCCTCCTAGCAACTCGCATGGGGACTGCCCTCTCCTAAGGCCACCAGGGCGGGTCCCTGAGGTCCCAGTCGTAACTCGAGAACACCTGCCGCAACTCGAGAAAATCCAGGAAGTTCTCCCTTCCAGGCGAGATGAGGCCTATTTCCGATGAGGCGTCTGGAGACTAATGACACCTAAACTCTGGAACTTCGAAAGGGTCTTTCACACCCTTGCTGCAACTCAAGAAGTTCACCGCCATACCCGTCTCCACTCGAGAGGAAGCACGATGGTCCCGCCCACATCCAGAGGAGCCCCGTTTCCCCTTCGTAGCTCGAGATGAGGGATCCTTTCCCTGCTTTCAACGGGAAAGAATTCCCGGCGTTCCCGTCGCATCTCAAGAGGAGGCACTCTCAACAGGAAAGGCGAGAGGAACTCCATGGTCGTACCACCATTCCAAGAGTCCCCCAGATGTCTCAGTCCATTCCAGAGGAACCTCTTTGCCCTGCACTGGCTCATCTTTCACGCCGAGGATCCACTCACACCACGGTGGCACGTGGGATAGCCCTGTGGGAAAGCCTCAAGGGAAAGCCTCGAGGGAAAACCACAGATCCTTTGATCCACGCGACGGGAAGCGTGACATTGCTGCTACAGCCTGGAAGGAAAGTGCACGTGCATGCCCCGACTCGAGACGAGGCCTGTCACCCCTGGCGAGACTCCAGATGTACCCAAAGATCCATATCAGACCCTGAGAGGAATCCTCGGTTCCGGCCCTGACTCCACACAAGGTTTTTGGCCACGGTATCGACGGGAGAGGAATCCCGAGAGGCCCCCTAGCAACTCGCTTGGGGAATGGCGTCTCCTGAGGCCACCAGGGCGGGTCCCTGAGGTCCCCGTAGTAACTCGAGAACACCTGCCGCAACTCGAGAAATCCAGGAAGTTCTCCCTTCCAGGCGAGATGAGGCCTATTTCCGATGAGGCGTCTGGAGACTAATGACACCTAACGTCTGGAACTTCGAAAGGGTCTTTCACACCCTTGCTGCAACTCAAGAAGTTCACCGCCATACCCGTGTCCACTCAAGAGGAAGCACGATGGTCCCGCCCACATCCAGAGGAGCCCCGTTTCCCCCTCGGAGCTCGAGTTGAGGGATCCTTTCCCTGCTTTCAACGGGAAAGAATTCCCGGCGTTCCCGACGCATCTCAAGAGGAGGCACTCTCAACAGGATAGGCGAGAGGAACTCCATGGTCGTACCACCATTCCAAGAGTCCCCCAGATGTCTCAGTCCATTCCAGAGGAAGCTCTTTGCCCTGCACTGGCTCATGTTTCACGCCGAGGATCCACTCACAATACGGTGGCACGTGGGACAGCCCTGTGGGAAAGCCTCGAGGGAAAGCCTCGAGGGAAAACCACAGATCCTTTGATCCACGCGACGGGAAGCGTGAGATTGCTGCTACAGCCTGGAAGGAAAGCACACGTGCATGCCCCCTCTCGAGACGAGGCCTGACTCCCCTGGGGAGACTCCAGAAGTACCCAAAGATCCATGTCAGCCCCTGAGAGGAATCCTCGATTCCGGCCCTGACTCCACCAAAGGTTTTTGGCCCCGGTATCGACGGGAGAGGAATCCCGAGAGGCCCCCTAGCAACTCGCATGGGGACTGGCCTCTCCTGAGGCCACCAGGGCGGGTCCCTGAGTTCCCCATCGTAACTCGAGAACACCTGCCGCAACTCGAGAAAATCCAGGAAGTTCTCCCTTCCAGGCGAGATGAGGCCTATTTCCGATGAGGCGTCTGGAGACTAATGATACCTAACCTCTGGAACTTCGAAAGGGTCTTTCACACCCTTGCTGCAACTCAAGAAGTTCACCGCCATACCCGTGTCCACTCGAGAGGAAGCACGATGGTCCCGCCCACATCCACAGGAGCCCCGTTTCCCCCTCGTAGCTCGAGATGAGGGATCCTTTCCCTGCTTTCAACGGGAAAGAATTCCCGGCGTTCCTGTCGCATCTCAAGAGGAGGCACTCTCAACAGGAAAGGCGAGAGGAACTCCATGGTCGTACCACCATTCCAAGAGTCCCCCACATGTCTCAGTGCATTCCAGAGGAACCTCTTTGCCCTGCACTGGCTCATCTTTCACGCCGAGGATCCACTCACACCACGGTGGCACGTGGGACAGCCCTGTGGGAAAGCCTCGAGGGAAAGCCTCGAGGGAAAACCACAGATCCTTTGATCCACGCGACGGGAAGCGTGACATTGCTGCTTCAGCCTGGAAGGAAAGCGCACGTGCAAGCCCCCACTCGAGACGAGGCCTGACTCCCCTGGGGAGACTCCAGAAGTACCCAAAGATCCATGTCAGCCCCTGAGAGGAATCCTCGGTTCCGGCCCTGACTCCACACAAGGTTTTGGGCCCCGGTATCGATGGGAGAGGAATCCCGAGAGGCCCCCTAGCAACTCGCATGGGGACTGGCCTCTCCTGAGGCCACCAGGGCGGGTCCCTGAGGTCCCGTCGTAACTAGAGAACACCTGCCGCAACTCGAGAAAATCCAGGAAGTTCTCCCTTCCAGGCGAGATGAGGCCTATTTCCGATGAGGCGTCGGGAGACTAATGACACCTAACCTCTGGAACTTCGAAAGGGTCTTTCACACCCTTGCTGCAACTCAAGAAGTTCACCGCCATACCCGTCTCCACTCGAGAGGAAGCATGATGGTCCCGCCCACATCCAGAGGAGCCCCGTTTCCCCCTCGTAGCTCGAGATGAGGGATCCTTTCCCTGCTTTCAACCGGAAAGAATTCCCGGCGTTCCCGTCGCATCTCAAGAGGAGGCACTCTCAACCGGAAAGGCGAGAGGAACTCCATGGTCGTACCACCATTCCAAGAGTCCCCCAGATGTCTCAGTCCTTTCCAGAGGAAGCTCTTTGCCCTGCACTGGCTCATCTTTCACGCCGAGGATCGGCTCACACCACGGTGGCACGTGGGAGAGCTCTGTGGGAAAGCCTCGAGGGAAAACCACAGATCCTTTGATCCACGCGACCGGAAGCGTGACATTGGTGCTACAGCCTGGAAGGAAAGCGCACGTGCATGCCCCCACTCGAGACGAGGCCTGACTCCGCTGGGGAGTCTCCACAAGTACCCAAAGATCCATGTCAGCCCCTGAGAGGAATCCTCGGTTCCGGCCCTGACTCCACACAAGGTTTTTGGCCCCGGTATCGACGGGAGAGGAATCCCGAGAGGCCCCCTAGCAACTCGCATGGGGACTGGCCTCTCCTGTGGCCACCACGGCGGGTCCCTGAGGTCCCCGTCGTAACTCAAGAACACCTGCCGCAACTCGAGAAAATCCAGGAAGTTCTCCCTTCCAGGCGAGATGAGGCCTATTTCCGATGAGGCGTCTGGAGTCTAATGACAGCTAATCTCTTGGACTTCAAAAGGGTCTTTCACACCCTTGCTGCAACTCAAGAAGTTCACCGCCATACCCGTCTCCACTCGAGAGGAAGCACGATGGTCCCGCCCACATCCAGAGGAGCCCCGTTTCCCCCTCGTAGCTCGAGGTGAGGGATCCTTTCCCTGCTTTCAACAGGAAAGAATTCCCGGCGTTCCCGTCGCATCTCAAGAGGAGGAACTCTCAACAGGAAAGGCGAGAGGAACTCCATGGTCGTACCACCATTCCAAGAGTCCCCCAGATGTCTCAGTCCATTCCAGGGGAACCTCTTTGCCCTGCACTGGCTCATCTTTCACGCCGAGGATCGACTCACACCACGGTGGCACGTGGGACAGCCCTGTGGGAAAGCCTCGAGGGTAAACCACAGATCCTTTGATCCACGCGACGGGAAGCGTGACATTGCTGCTACAGCCTGGAAGGAAAGCGCACGTGCATGCCCCCACTCGAGACGAGGCCTGACTCCCCTGGGGAGACTCCAGAAGTACCCAAAGATCCATGTCAGCCCCTGAGAGGAATCCTCGGTTCCGGCCCTGACTCCACACAAAGTTTTTGGCCCCCATATCGACGGGAGAGGAATCCCGAGAGGCCCCCGAGCAACTCGCATGGGGACTGGCCTTTCCTGAGGCCACCAGGGCGGGTCCCTGAGGTCCCCGTCGTAACTCGAGAACACCTGCCGCAACTCGAGAAAATCCAGGAAGTTCTCCCTTCCAGGCGAGATGAGGCCTATTTCCGATGAGACGTCTGGAGACTAATGACACCGAACCTCTGGAACTTCGAAAGGGTCTTTCACACCCTTGCTGCAACTCAAGAAGTTCACCGCCATACCCGTCTCCACTCGAGAGGAAACACGATGGTCCCGCCCACATCCAGAGGAGCCCCGTTTCCCCCTCGTAGCTCGAGATGATGGAACCTTTCCCTGCTATCAACGGGAAAGAATTCCCGGCGTTCCCGTCGCATCTCAAGAGGAGGCACTCTCAACAGGAAAGATGAGAGGAACTCCATGGTGGTACCACCATTCCAAGAGTCCCCGAGATTTCTCAGTCCATTCCAGAGGAAACTCTTTGCCCTGCACTGGCTCATCTTTCACGCCGAGGATTGACTCACACCACGGTGGCACTTGGGAGAGCCCTGTGGGAAAGCCTCGAGGGAAAGCCTCGAGTGAAAACCACAGATCCTTTGATCCGCGAACCGGGAAGCGTGTCATTGCTGCTACAGCCTGGAAGGAATGCGCATGTGCATGCCCCCACTCGAGACGAGGCCTGACTCCCCTGGGGAGACTCCACAAGTACCCAAAGATCCATGTCAGCCCCTGAGAGGAATCTTCGGTTTCGGCCCTGACTCCACACAAGGTTTTTGGCCCCGGTATCGACGGGATAGGAATCCGGTGAGGCCCCCTAGCCACTCGCATGGGGACTGGCCTCTCCTGTGGCCACCACGGCGGGTCCCTGAGGTCCCCGTCGTAACTCGAGAACACCTGCCGCAACTCGAGAAAATCCAGGAAGTTCTCCCTTCCAGGCGAGATGAGGCCTATTTCCGATGAGGCGTCTGGAGTCTAATGACAGCTAATCTCTTGGACTTCAAAAGGGTCTTTCACACCCTTGCTGCAACTCAAGAAATTCACCGCCATACCCGTCTCCACTCGAGAGGAAGCACGATGGTCCCGCCCACATCCAGAGGAGCCCCGTTTCCCCCTCGTAGCTCGAGGTGAGGGATCCTTTCCCTGCTTTCAACAGGAAAGAATTCCCGGCGTTCCCGTCGCATCTCAAGAGGAGGAACTCTCAACAGGAAAGGCGAGAGGAACTCCATGGTCGTACCACCATTCCAAGAGTCCCCCAGATGTCTCAGTCCATTCCAGCGGAACCTCTTTGCCCTGCACTGGCTAATCTTTAACGCCGAGGATCGACTCACACCACGGTGGCACGTGGGACAGCCCTGTGGGAAAGCCTCGAGGGAAAACCACAGATCCTTTGATCCACGAGACGGGAAGCGTGACATTGCTGCTACAGCCTGGAAGGAAGGCGCACGTGCATGCCCCCACTCGAGACGAGGCCTGACCACCCTGGGGAGACTCCAGAAGTACCCAAAGACCCATGTCAGCCCCTGAGAGGAATCCTCGGTTCCGGCCCTGACTCCACACAAGGATTTTGGCCCCGGTATCGACGGGAGAGGAATCCCGAGAGGCCCCCTAGGAACTCCCATGGGGACTGGCCTTTCCTGAGGCCACCAGGGCGGATCCCTGAGGTCCCCGTCGTAACTCGAGAACACCTGACGCAACTCGAGAAAATCCAGGAAGTTCTCCCTTCCAGGCGAGATGAGGCCTATTTCCGATGAGGCGTCTTGAGACTAATGACACCGAACCTCTGGAACTTCGAAAGGGTCTTTCACACCCTTGCTGCAACTCAGGAAGTTCACCGCCTTACCTGTCTCCACTCGTGAGGAAGCACGATGGTCCCGCCCACATCCAGAGGAGCCCCGTTTCCCCCTCGTAGCTCGAGATGAGAGATCCTTTCCCTGCTATCAACGGGAAATAATTCCCGGCGTTCCCGTCGCATCTCAAGAGGAGGCACTCTCAACAGGAAAGGCGAGAGGAACTCCATGGTCGTACCACCATTCCATGAGTCCCCCAGATGTCTCAGTCCATTCCAGAGGAGCCTCTTTGCCCTGCACTGGCTCATCTTTCACGCCGAGGATCGACTCACACCACGGTGGTACGTGGGACAGCCCTGTGGGAAAGCCTCGAGGGAAAGCCTCCAGGGAAAACCACAGATCCTTTGATCCACGCGACGGGAAGCGTGACATTGCTGCTACAGCCTGGAAGGAAAGCGCACGTGCATGCCCCCACTCGAGACGAGGCCTGACTCCCCTGGGGAGACTCCAGAAGTACCCAAAGATCCATGTCAGCCCCTGAGAGGAATCCTCGGTTCCGGCCCTGACTGCACACAAGGTTTTTGGCCCCGGTATCGACGGGAGAGGAATCCCGAGAGGCCCCCTAGCAACTCGCATGGGGACTGGCCTCTCCTGAGGCCACCAGGGCGGGTCCCTGAGGTCCCCGTCGTAACTCGAGAACACCTGCCGCAACTCGAGAAAATCCAGGAAGTTCTCCCTTCCAGGCGAGATGAGGCCTATTTCCGATGAGGCCTCTGGAGACAAATGACACCTAACCTCTCGAACTTCGAAGGGGTCTTTCACACACTTGCTGCAACTCAAGAAGTTCACCGCCATATCCGTCTCCACTCGAGAGGAAGCACGATGGTCCCGCCCACATCCAGAGGAGCCCCGTTTCCCCCTCGTAGCTCGAGATGAGGGATCCATTCCCTGCTGTCAACGGGAAAGAATTCCCGGCGTTCCCGTCGCATCTCAAGAGGAGGCACTCTCATCAGGAAAGGCGAGAGGAACTCCATGGTCGTACCACCATTCCAAGAGTCCCCCAGATGTCTCAGTCCATTCCAGAGGAGCCTCTTTGCCCTGCACTGGCTCATCTTTCACGCCGAGGATCGACTCACACCACGGTGGCACGTGGGACAGCCCTGTGGGAAAGCCTCGAGCGAAAGCCTCGAGGGAAATCCACAGATCCTTTGATCCACGCGACGGGAAGCGTGACATTGCTGCTAAAGCCTGGAAGGAAAGCGCACGTGCATGCCCCCACTCGAGACGAGGCCTGACTCCCCTGGGGAGTCTCCAGAAGTACCCAAAGATCCATGTCAGCCCCTGAGAGGAATCCTCGGTTCCGGCCCTGACTCCACACAAGGTTTTTGGCCCCGGTATCGACGGGAGAGGAATCCCGAGAGGCCCCCTAGCAACTCGCATGGGGACTGGCCTCTCCTGAGGCCACCAGGGCGGGTCCCTGAGGTCCCCGTCGTAACTCGAGAACACCTGCCGCAACTCGAGAAAATCCAGGAAGTTCTCCCTTCCAGGCGAGATGAGGCCTATTTCCGATGAGGTGTCTGGAGACTAATGACACCTAAACTCTGGAACTTCGAAAGGGTCTTTCACACCCTTGCTGCAACTCAAGAAGTTCACCGCCATACCCGTCTCCACTCGAGAGGAAGCACGATGGTCCCGCCCACATCCAGAGGAGACCCGTTTCCCCCTTGGAGCTCGAGATGAGGGATCCATTCCCTGCTTTCAACGGGAAAGAATTCCCGGCGTTCCCGTCGCATCTCAAGATGAGGCACTCTCAACAGGAAAGGCGAGAGGAACTCCATGGTCGTACCACCATGCCAAGAGTCCCCCAGATGTCTCAGTCCATTCCAGAGGAGCCTCTTTGCCTTGCACTGGCTCATCTTTCACGCCGAGGATCGACTCACACCACGGTGGCACGTGGGACAGCCCTGTGGGAAAGCCTCGAGGGAAAGCCTCGAGGGAAAACCACAGATCCTTTGATCCACGCGACGGGAACCATGACATTGCTGCTACAGCCTGTAAGGAAAGCGCACGAGAATGCCCCCACTCGAGACGAGGCCTGACTCCCCTGGGGAGACTCCAGAAGTACCCAAAGATCCATGTCAGCCCCTGAGAGGAATCCTCGGTTCCGGCCCTGACTCCACACAAGTATTTTGGCCCCGGTATCGACGGGAGAGGAATCCCGAGAGGCCCCCTAGGAACTCGCAAGGGGACTGACCTTTCCTGAGGCCACCAGGGCGGGTCCCTGAGGTCCCCGTCATAACTCGAGAACACCTGCCGCAACTCGAGAAAATCCAGGAAGTTCTCCCTTCCAGGCGAGATGAGGCCTATTTACGATGAGGCGTCTGGAGACTAATGACACGGAACCTCTGGAACTTCGAAAGGGTCTTTCACACCCTTGCTGCAACTCAAGAAGTTCACCGCCATAACCGTCTCCACTCGAGAGGAAACATGATGGTCCCGCCCACATCCAGAGGAGCCCCGTTTGCCCCTCGGAGCTCGAGATGAGGGATCCTTTCCCTGCTATCAACGGGAAAGTATTTTCGGCGTTCCCGTCGCATCTCAAGAGGAGGCACTCTCAACAGGAAAGACGAGAGGAACTCCATGGTCGTACCACCATTCCAAGAGTCCCCGAGATTTCTCAGTCCATTCCAGAGGAACCTCTTTGCCCTGCACTGGCTCATCTTTCACGCCGAGGATCGACTCACACCACGGTGGCACGTGGGACAGCCCTGTGGGAAAGCCTCGAGGGAAAGCCTCGAGGGAAAACCACAGATCCTTTGATCCACGCGACGGGAAGAATGACATTGCTGCTACAGCCTGGAAGGAAAGCGCACGTGCATGCCCCCACTCGAGACGAGGCCTGAGTCCCCTGGGGAGACTCCAGAAGTACCCAAAGATCCATGTCAGCCCCTGAGAGGAATCCTCGGTTCCGGCCCTGACTCCACACAAGGTTTTTGGCCCCGGTATCGACGGGAGAGGAATCCCGAGAGGCCCCCTAGCAACTAGCATGGGGACTGGCCGTTCCTGAGGCCACCAGGGCGGGTCCCTGAGGTCCCCGTCGTAACTCGAGAACACCTGCCGCAACTCGAGAAAATCCAGGAAGTTCTCCTTTCCAGGCGAAATGAGGCCTATTTCTGATGAGGCGTCTGGAGACTAATGACACCTAACCTCTGGAACTTCGAAAGGGTCTTTCACACCCTTGCTGCAACTCAAGAATTTCACCGCAATACCCGTCTCCACTCGAGAGGAAGCACGATGGTCCCGCCCACATCCAGAGGAGCCCCGTTTCCCCCTCGTAGCTCGAGATGAGGGATCCTTTCCCTGCTTTCAACAGGAAAGAATTCCCGGCGTTCCCGTCGCATCTCAAGAGGAGGCACTCTCAACAGGAAAGGCGAGAGGAACTCCATGGTGGTACTACCATTCCAAGAATCCCCCAGATGTCTCAGTCCAATCCAGAGGAACATCTTTGCCCTGCACTGGCTCATCTTTCACGCCGAGAATCGACTCACACAACGGTGGCACGTGGGACAGCCCTGTGGGAAAGCCTCGAGGGAAAACCACAGATCCTTTGATCCACGAGACTGGAAGCGTGACATTGCTGCTACAGCCTGGAAGGAAGGCGCACGTGCATGCCCCCACTCGAGACGAAGCCTGACCACCCTGGGGAGACTCCAGAAGTACCCAAAGACCCATGTCAGCCCCTGAGAGGAATCCTCGGTTCCGGCCCTGACTCCACACAAGGATTTTGGCCCCGGTATCGACGGGAGAGGAATCCCGAAAGGCCCCCTAGGAACTCCCATGGGGACTGGCCTTTCCTGAGGCCACCAGGGCGGATCCCTGAGGTCCCCGTCGTAACTCGAGAACACCTGACGCAACTCGAGAAAATCCAGGAAGTTCTCCCTTCCAGGAGAGATGAGGCCTATTTCCGATGAGGCGTCTTGAGACTAATGACACCGAACCTCTGGAACTTCGAAAGGGTCTTTCACACCCTTGCTGCAACTCAGGAAGTTCACCGCCTTACCCGTCTCCACTCGAGAGGAAGCACGATGGTTCCGCCCACATCCAGAGGAGCCCCGTTTCCCCCTCGTAGCTCGAGATGAGGGATCCTTTCCCTGCTATCAACGGGAAATAATTCCCGGCGTTCCAGTCACATCTCAAGAGGAGGAACTCTCAACAGGAAAGGCGAGAGGAACTCCATGGTCGTACCACCATTCCAAGAGTCCCCCAGATGTCTCAGTCCATTCCAGAGGAACCTCTTTGCCCTGCACTGGCTCATCTTTCACGCCGAGGATCGACTCACACCACAGTGTCACGTGGGACAGCCCTGTGGGAAAGCCTCGAGGGAAAACCACAGATCCTTTGATCCACGCGACGGGAAGCGTGACATTGCTGCTACAGCCTGGAAGGAAAGCCCACGTGCATGCCCCCACTCGAGACGAGGCCTGACTCCCCTGGGGAGACTCCAGAAGTACCCAAAGATCCATGTCAGCCCCTGAGAGGAATCCTCGGTTCCGGCCCTGACTCCACACAAGGTTTTTGCGCCGGTATCGACGGGAGAGGAATCCCGAGAGGCCCCCTAGCATCTCGCATGGGGACTGGCCTCTCCTGAGGCCACCAGGGCGGGTCCCTGAGGTCCCCGTCGTAACTCGAGAACACCTGCCGCAACTCGAGAAAATCCAGGAAGTTCTCCCTTCCAGGCGAGATGAGGCCTATTTCCGATGAGGCGTCTGGAGACAAATGACAACAAACCTCTGGAACTTCAAAAGGGTCTTTCACACCCTTGATGCAACTCAAGAAGTTCACCTCCATACCCGTCTCCACTCGAGAGGAAGCACGATGGTCCCGCCCACATCCAGAGGAGCCCCGTTTCCCCCTCGTAGCTCGAGATGAGGGATCCATTCCCTGCTGTCAACGGGAAAGAATTCCCGGCGTTCCCGTCGCATCTCAAGAGGAGGCACTCTCAACAGGAAAGGCGAGAGGAACTCCATGGTCGTACCACCATTCCAAGAGTCCCCCAGATGTCTCAGTCCATTCCAGAGGAGCCTCTTTGCCCTGCACTGGCTCATCTTTCACGCCGAGGATCGACTCACACCACGGTGGCACGTGGGACAGCCCTGTGGGAAAGCCTCGAGCGAAAGCCTCGAGGGAAAACCACAGATCCTTTGATCCACGCGACGGGAAGCGTGACATTGCTGCTACAGCCTGGAAGGAAAGCGCACGTGCATGCCCCCACTCGAGACGAGGCCTGACTCCCCTGGGGAGACTCCAGAAGTACCCAAAGATCCATGTCAGCCCCTGAGAGGAATCCTCGGTTCCGGCCCTGACTCCACACAAGGTTTTTGGCCCCGGTATCGACGGGAAAGGAATCCCGAGAGGCCCCCTAGCAACTCGCATGGGGACTGGCCTCTCCTGAGGCCACCAGGGCGGGTCCCTGAGGTCCCCGTCGTAACTCGAGAACACCTGCCGCAACTCGAGAAAATCCAGTAAGTTCTCCCTTCCAGGCGAGATGAGGCCTATTTCCGATGAGGCGTCTGGAGACTAATGACACCTAAACTCTGGAACTTCGAAAGGGTCTTTCACACCCTTGCTGCAACTCAAGAAGTTCACCGCCATACCCGTCTCCACTCGAGAGGAAGCACGATTTTCCCGCCCACATCCAGAGGAGACCCGTTTCCCCCTCGGAGCTCGAGATGAGGGAACCATTCCCTGCTTTCAACGGGAAAGAATTCCCGGCGTTCCCGTCGCATCTCAAGAGGAGGCACTCTCAACAGGAAAGGCGAGAGGAACTCCATGGTCGTACCACCATTCCAAGAGTCCCCCAGATGTCTCAGTCCATTCCAGAGGAGCCTCTTTGCCCTGCACTGGCTCATCTTTCACGCCGAGGATCGACTCACACCAAGGTGGCACGTGGGACAGCCCTGTGGGAAAGCCTCGAGGGAAAGCCTCGAGGGAAAACCACAGATCCTTTGATCCACGCGACGGGAAGCGTGACATTGCTGCTACAGCCTGGAAGGAAAGCGCACGTGCATGCCCCCACTCGAGACGAGGCCTGACTCCCCTGGGGAGACTCCAGAAGTACCCAAAGATCCATGTCAGCCCCTGAGAGGAATCCTCGGTTCCGGCCCTGACTCCACACAAGGTTTTTGGCCCTGGTATCGACGGGAGAGGAATCCCGAGAGGCCCCCTAGCAACTCGCATGGGGACTGGCCTCTCCTGAGGCCACCAGGGCGGGTCCCTGAGGTCCCCGTCGTAACTCGAGAACACCTGCCGCAACTCGAGAAAATCCAGGAAGTTCTCCCTTCCAGGCGAGATGAGGCCTATTTCCGATGAGGCGTCTGGAGACTAATGACACCTAAACTCTGGAACTTCGAAAGGGTCTTTCACACCCTTGCTGCAACTCAAGAAGTTCACCGCAATACCCGTCTCCACTCGAGAGGAAGCACGATGGTCCCGCCCACATCCAGAGGAGCCCCGATTGCCCCTCGTAGCTCGAGATGAGGGATCCTTTCCCTGCTATCAACGGGAAAGTATTTTCGGCGTTCCCGTCGCATCTCAAGAGGAGGCACTCTCAACAGGAAAGACGAGAGGAACTCCATGGTCGTATCACCATTCCAAGAGTCCCCGAGATTTCTCAGTCCATTCCAGAGGAACCTCTTTGCCCTGCACTGGCTCATCTTTCACGCCGAGGATCGACTCACACCACGGTGGCACGTGGGACAGCCCTGTGGGAAAGCCTCGAGGGTAAACCACAGATCCTTTGATCCACGCGACGGGAAGCGTGACATTGCTGCTACAGCCTGGAAGGAAAGCGCACGTGCATGCCCCCACTCGAGACGAGGCCTGACTCCCCTGGGGAGACTCCAGAAGTACCCAAAGATCCATGTCATCCCCTGAGAGGAATCCTCGGTTCCGGCCCTGACTCCACACAAAGTTTTTGACCCCGGTATCGACGGGAGAGGAATCCCGAGAGGCCCTCGAGCAACTCGCATGGGGACTGGCCTTTCCTGAGGCCACCAGGGCGGGTCCCTGAGGTCCCCGTCGTAACTCGAGAACACCTGCCGCAACTCGAGAAAATCCAGGAAGTTCTCCCTTCCAGGCGAGATGAGGCCTATTTCCGATGAGACGTCTGGAGACTAATGACACCGAACCTCTGGAACTTCAAAAGAGTCTTTCACACCCTTGCTGCAACTCAAGAAGTTCACCGCCATACCCGTCTCCACTCGAGAGGAAACACGATGGTCCCGCCCACATCCAGAGGAGCCCCGTTTCCCCCTCGTAGCTCGAGATGAGGGATCCTTTCCCTGCTATCAACGGGAAAGAATTCCCGGCGTTCCCGTCGCAACTCAAGAGGAGGCACTCTCAACAGGAAAGATGAGAGGAACTCCATGGTCGTACCACCATTCCAAGAGTCCCCGAGATTTCTCAGTCCATTCCAGAGGAACCTCTTTGCCCTGCACTGGCTCATCTTTCACGCCGAGGATCGACTCACACCACGGTGGCACGTGGGACAGCCCTGTGGGAAAGCCTCGAGGGAAAGCCTCGAGGGAAAACCACAGATCCTTTGATCCACGCGACGGGAAGCGTGACATTGCTGCTACAGCCTGGAAGGAAAGCGCACGTGCATGCCCCCACTCGAGACGAGGCCTGACTCCCCTGGGGAGACTCCAGAAGTACCCAAAGGTCCATGTCAGCCCCTGAGAGGAATCCTCGGTTCCGGCCCTGACTCCACACAAGGTTTTTGGCCCCGGTATCGATGGGAGAGGAATCCCGAGAGGCCCCCTAGCAACTCGCATGGGGACTGGCCTCTCCTGAGGCCACCAGGGCGGGTCCCTGAGGTCCCCGTCGTAACTCGAGAACACCTGCCGCAACTCGAGAAAATCCAGGAAGTTCTCCCTTCCAGGCGAGATGAGGCCTATTTCCGATGAGGCGTTGGGAGACTAATGACACCTAACCTCTGGAACTTCGAAAGGGTCTTTCACACCCTTGCTGCAACTCAAGAATTTCACCGCCATACCCGTCTCTACTCGAAAGGAAGCACGATGGTCCTGCCCACATCCAGAGGAGCCCCGTTTCCCCCTCGTAGCTCGAGATGAGGGATCCTTTCCCTGCTTTCAACGGGAAAGATTTCCCGGCGTTCCCGTCGCATCTCAAGAGGAGGCACTCTCAACAGGAAAGGCGAGAGGAACTCCATGGTCGTACCACCATTCCAAGAGTCCCCCAGATGTCTCAGTCCATTCCAGAGGAACCTTTTTGCCCTGCACTGGCTCATCTTTCACGCCGAGGATCGACTCACACCACGGTGGCACGTGAGACAGCCCTGTGGGAAAGCCTCGAGGGAAAGCCTCGAGGGAAAACCACAGATCCTTTGATCCACGCGACGGGAAGCATGACATTGCTGCTACAGCCTGGAAGGAAAGCGCACGTGCATGCCCCCACTCGAGACGAGTCCTGACTCCCCTGGGGAGACTCCAGAAGTACCCAAAGATCCATGTCAGCCCCTGAGAGGAATCCTCGGTTCCGGCCCTGACTCCACACAAGGTTTTTGGCCCCGGTATCGACGGGAGAGGAATCCCGAGAGGCCCCCTAGCAACTAGCATGGGGACTGGCCGTACCTGAGGCCACCAGGGCGGGTCCCTGAGGTCCCCGTCGTAAATCGAGAACACCTGCCGCAACTCGAGGAAATCCAGGAAGTTCTCCTTTCCAGGCGAAATGAGGCCTATTTCCGATGAGGCGTCTGGAGACTAATGACACGGAACCTCTGGAACTTCGAAAGGGTCATTCACACCCTTGCTGCAACTCAAGAAGTTCACCGCCATAACCGTCTCCACTCGAGAGGCAACATGATGGTCCCGCCCACATCCAGAGGAGCCCCGTTTGCCCCTCGTAGCTCGAGATGAGGGATCCTTTCCCTGCTATCAACGGGAAAGTATTTTCGGCGTTCCCGTCGCATCTCAAGAGGAGGCACTCTCAACAGGAAAGACGAGAGGAACTCCATGGTCGTACCACCATTCCAAGAGTCCCCCAGATGGTTCAGTCCATTCCAGAGGAACCTCTTTGCCCTGCACTGGCTCATCTTTCATGCCGAAGATCGACTCACACCACGGTGGCACGTGGGACAGCCCTGTGGGATAGCCTCGAGGGAAAGCCTAGAGGGAAAACCACAGATCTTTTGATTCACGCGACGGGAAGCGTGACATTGCTGCTACAGCATGGAAGGAAAGCGCACGTGCATGCCCCCACTCGAGACGAGGCCTGACTCCCCTGGGGAGACTCCAGAAAGACCCAAAGATCCATGTCAGCCCCTTAGAGGAATCCTCCGTTCCGGCCCTGACTCCACACAAGGTTTTTGGCCCCGGTATCGACTGGAGAGGAATCCCGAGAGGCACCCTAGCAACTCGCATGGGGACTGGAGTTTCCTGAGGCCACCAGGGCTTGTCCCTGACGTCCCCGTCGTGACTCGAGAACACCTGCCGCAACTCGAGAAAATCCAGGAAGTTCTCCGTTCCAGGCGAGATGAGGCCTATTTCCGATGAGGCGTCTGGAGTCTAATGACAGCTAATCTCTGGGACTTCAAAAGGGTCTTTCACACCCATGCTGCAACTCAAGAAGTTCACCGCCATACCCGTCTCCACTCGAGAGGAAGCACGATGGTCCCGCCCACATTCAGAGGAGCCCCGTTTCCCCCTCGTAGCTCGAGATGAGGGATCCTTTCCCTGCTTTCAACAGGAAAGAATTCCCGGCGTTCCCGTCGCATCTCAAGAGGAGGAACTCTCAACAGGAAAGGCGAGAGGAACTCCATGGTCGTACCACCATTCCAAGAGTCCCCCAGATGTCTCAGTCCATTCCAGAGGAACCTCTTTGCCCTGCACTGGCTCATCTTTCACGCCGAGGATCGACTCACTCCACGGTGGCACGTGGGACATCCCTGTGGGAAAGTCTCGAGGGAAAACCACAGATCCTTTGATCCACGCGACGGGAACCGTGACATTGCTGCTACAGCCTGAAAGGAAAGCGCACGTGCATGCCCCCACTCGAGACGAGGCCTGACTCCCCTGGGGAGACTCCAGAAGTAACCAAAGCTCCATGTCAGCCCCTGAGAGGAATCCTCGGTTCCGGCCCTGACTCCACACAAGTATTTTGGCCCCGGTATCGACGGGAGAGGAATCCCGAGAGGCCCCCTAGGAACTCGCAAGGGGACTGACCTTTCCTGAGGCCACCAGGGCGGGTTCCTGAGGTCCCCGTCGTAACTCGAGAACACCTGCCGCAACTCGAGAAAATCCAGGAAGTTCTCCCTTCCAGGCGAGATGAGGCCTATTTCCGATAAGGCGTCTGGAGACTAATGACACGGAACCTCTGGAACTTCGAAAGGGTCTTTCACACCCTTGCTGCAACTCAAGAAGTTCACCGCCATACCCGTCTCCACTCGAGAGGAAACATGATGGTCACGCCCACATCCAGAGGAGCCCCGTTTGCCCCTCGTAGCTCGAGATGAGGGATCCTTTCCCTGCTATCAACGGGAAAGTATTTTCGGCGTTCCCGTCGCATCTCAAGAGGAGGCACTCTCAACAGGAAAGACGAGAGGAACTCCATGGTCGTACCACCATTCCAAGAGTCCCCGAGATTTCTCAGTCCATTCCCGAGGAACCTCTTTGCCCTGCACTGGCTCATCTTTCACGCCGAGGATCGACTCACACCACGGTGGCACGTGGGACAGCCCTGTGGGATAGCCTCGAGGGTAAACCACAGATCCTTTGATCCACGCGACGGGAAGCGTGACATTGCTGCTACAGCCTGGAAGGAAAGCGCACGTGCATGCCCCCACTCGAGACGAGGCCTGACTCCCCTGGGGAGACTCCAGAAGTACCCAAAGATCCATGTCAGCCCCTGAGAGGAATCCTCGGTTCCGGCCCTGACTCCACACAAGGTTTTTGGCCCCGGTATCGACGGGAGAGGAATCCCGAGAGGCCCCATAGCAACTCGCATGGGGACTGGCCTCTCCTGAGGCCACCAGGGCGGGTCCCTGAGGTCCCCGTCGTAACTCGAGAACACCTGCCGCAACTCGAGAAAATCCAGGAAGTTCTCCCTTCCAGGCGAGATGAGGCCTATTTCCGATGAGGCCTCTGGAGACAAATGACACCTAACCTCTGGAACTTCAAAAGGGTCTTTCACACCCTTGCTGCAACTCAAGAAGTTCACCGCCATACCCGTCTCCACTCGAGAGGAAGCACGATGGTCCCGCCCACATCCAGAGGAGCCCCGTTTCCCCCTCGTAGCTCGAGATGAGGGATCCATTCCCTGCTTTCAACGGGAAAGAATTCCCGGCGTTCCCGTCGCATCTCAAGAGGAGGCACTCTCAACAGGAAAGGCGAGAGGAACTCCATGGTCGTTCCACCATTCCAAGAGTCCCCCAGATGTCTCAGTCCATTCCAGAGGAGCCTCTTTGCCCTGCAGTGGCTCATCTTTCACGCCGAGGATCGACTCACACCACGGTGGCACGTGGGACAGCCCTGTGGGAAAGCCTCGAGCGAAAGCCTCGAGGGAAAACCACAGATCCTTTGATCCACGCGACGGGAAGCGTGACATTGCTGCTACAGCCTGGAAGGAAAGCGCACGTGCATGCCCCCACTCGAGACGAGGCCTGACTCCCCTGGGGAGACTCCACAAGTACCCAAAGATCCATGTCAGCCCCTGAGAGGAATCCTCGGTTCCGGCCCTGACTCCACACAAGGTTTTTGGCCCCGGTATCGACGGGAGAGGAATCCCGAGAGGCCCCCTAGCAACTCGCAAGGGGACTGGCCTCTCCAGAGGCCACCAGGGCGGGTCCCTGAGGTCCCCTTCGTAACTCGAGAACACCTGCCGCAACTCGAGAAAATCCAGGAAGTTCTCCCTTCCAGGCGAGATGAGGCCTATTTCCGATGAGGCGTCGGGATACTAATGACACCTAACCTCTGGAACTTCGAAAGGGTCTTTCACACCCTTGCTGCAACTCAAGAAGTTCACCGCCATACCCGTGTCCACTCGAGAGGAAGCATGATGGTCCCGCCCACATCCAGAGGAGCCCCGTTTCCCCCTCGTAGCTCGAGATGAGGGATCCTTTCCCTGCTTTCAACGGGAAAGAATTCCCGGCGTTCCCGTCGCATCTCAAGAGGAGGCACTCTCAACAGGAAAGGCGAGAGGATCTCCATGGTCGTACCACCATTCCAAGAGTCCCCCAGATGTCTCAGTCTTTTCCAGAGGAACCTCTTTGCCCTGCACTGGCTCATCTTTCACGCCGAGGATCGACTCACACCACGGTGGAACGTGGGACAGCCCTGTGGGAAAGCCTCGAGGGAAAACCACAGATCCTTTGATCCACGCGACGGGAAGCGTGACATTGCTGCTACAGCCTGGAAGGAAAGCGCACGTGCATGCCCCCACACGAGACGAGGCCTGACTCCGCTGGGGAGTCTCCAGAAGTACCCAAAGATCCATGTCATCCCCTGAGAGGAATCCTCGGTTCCGGCCCTGACTCCACACAAGTTTTTTGGCCCCGGTATCGACGGGAGAGGAATCCCGAGAGGCCCCCTAGCAACTAGCATGGGGACTGGCCGTTCCTGAGGCCACCAGGGCGGGTCCCTGAGGTCCCCGTCGTAAATCGAGAACACCTGCCGCAACTCGAGAAAATCCAGGAAGTTCTCCTTTCCAGGCGAAATGAGGCCTATTTCCGATGAGGCGTCTGGAGACTAATGACACCTAACCTCTGGAACTTCGAAAGGGTCTTTCACACCCTTGCTGCAACTCAAGAATTTCACCGCCATACCCGTCTCTACTCGAAAGGAAGCACGATGGTCCCGCCCACATCCAGAGGAGCCCCGTTTCCCCCTCGTAGCTCGAGATGAGGGATCCTTTCCCTGCTTTCAACGGGAAAGATTTCCCGGCGTTCCCGTCGCATCTCAAGAGGAGGCACTCTCAACAGGAAAGGCGAGAGGAACTCCATGGTCGTACCACCATTCCAAGAGTCCCCCAGATGTCTCAGTCCATTCCAGAGGAACCTTTTTGCCCTGCACTGGCTCATCTTTCACGCCGAGGATCGACTCACACCACGGTGGCACGTGAGACAGCCCTGTGGGAAAGCCTCGAGGGAAAGCCTCGAGGGAAAACCACAGATCCTTTGATCAACGCGACGGGAAGCATGACATTGCTGCTACAGCCTGGAAGGAAAGCGCACGTGCATGCCCCCACTCGAGACGAGTCCTGACTCCCCTGGGGAGACTCCAGAAGTACCCAAAGATCCATGTCAGCCCCTGAGAGGAATCCTCGGTTCCGGCCCTGACTCCACACAAGGTTTTTGGCCCCGGTATCGACGGGAGAGGAATCCCGAGAGGCCCCCTAGCAACTAGCATGGGGACTGGCCGTACCTGAGGCCACCAGGGCGGGTCCCTGAGGTCCCCGTCGTAAATCGAGAACACCTGCCGCAACTCGAGAAAATCCAGGAAGTTCTCCTTTCCAGGCGAAATGAGGCCTATTTCCGATGAGGCGTCTGGAGACTAATGACACCTAACCTCTGGAAATTTGAAAGGGTCTTTCACACCCTTGCTGCAACTCAAGAATTTCACCGCCATACCCGTCTCCACTCGAGAGGAAGCACGATGGTCCCGCCCACATCCAGAGGAGCCCCGTTTCCCCCTCGTAGCTCGAGATGAGGGATCCTTTCCCTGCTTTCAACGGGAAAGAATTCCCGGCGTTCCCGTCGCATCTCAAGAGGAGGCACTCTCAACAGGAAAGGCGAGAGGAACTCCATGGTCGTACCACCATTCCAAGAGTCCCCCAGATGTCTCAGTCCAATCCAGAGGAACCTCTTTGCCCTGCACTGTCTCATCTTTCACGCCGAGAATCGACTCACACCACGGTAGCACGTGAGACAGCCCTGTGGGAAAGCCTCGAGGGAAAACCACAGATCCTTTGATCCACGCGACGGGAACCGAGACATTGCTGCTACAGCCTGGAAGGAAAGCGCACGTGCATGCCCCCACTAGAGACAAGGCCTGACTCCCCTGGGGAGACTCCAGAAGTACCCAAAGATCCATGTCAGCCCCTGAGAGGAATCCTCGGTTCCGGCCCTGACTCCACACAAGTTTTTTGGCCCCGGTATCGACAGGAGAGGAATCCTGAGAGGCCCCCGAGCAACTCGCATGGGGACTGGCCTTTCCTGAGGCCACCAGGGCGGGTCCCTGAGGTCCCCGTCGTAACTCGAGAACACCTGCCGCAACTCGAGAAACTTCAGGAAGTTCTCCCTTCCAGGCGAGATGAGGCCTATTTCCGATGAGGCGTCTGGAGACTAATGACACGGAACCTCTGGAACTTCGAAAGGGTCATTCACACCCTTGCTGCAACTCAAGAAGTTCACCGCCATAACCGTCTCCACTCGAGAGGCAACATGATGGTCCCGCCCACATCCAGAGGAGCCCCGTTTGCCCCTCGTAGCTCGATATGAGGGATCCTTTCCCTGCTATCAACGGGAAAGTATTTTCGGCGTTCCCGTCGCATCTCAAGAGGAGGCACTCTCAACAGGAAAGACGAGAGGAACTCCATGGTCGTACCACCATTCCAAGAGTCCCCCAGATGGTTCAGTCCATTCCAGAGGAACCTCTTTGCCCTGCACTGGCTCATCTTTCATGCCGAAGATCGACTCACACCACGGTGGCACGTGGGACAGCCCTGTGGGATAGCCTCGAGGGAAAGCCTAGAGGGAAAACCACAGATCCTTTGATTCACGCGACGGGAAGCGTGACATTGCTGCTACAACATGGAAGGAAAGCGCACGTGCATGCCCCCACTCGAGACGAGGCCTGACTCCCCTGGGGAGACTCCAGAAAGACCCAAAGATCCATGTCAGCCCCTTAGAGGAATCCTCCGTTCCGGCCCTGACTCCACACAAGGTTTTTGGCCCCGGTATCGACTGGAGAGGAATCCCGAGAGGCACCCTAGCAACTCGCATGGGGACTGGAATTTCCTGAGGCCACCAGGGCTTGTCCCTGACGTCCCCGTCGTAACTCGAGAACACCTGCCGCAACTCGAGAAAATCCAGGAAGTTCTCCGTTCCAGGCGAGATGAGGCCTATTTCCGATGAGGCGTCTGGAGTCTAATGACAGCTAATCTCTGGGACTTCAAAAGGGTCTTTCACACCCATGCTGCAACTCAAGAAGTTCACCGCCATACCCGTCTCCACTCGAGAGGAAGCACGATGGTCCCGCCCACATTCAGAGGAGCCCCGTTTCCCCCTCGTAGCTCGAGATGAGGGATCCTTTCCCTGCTTTCAACAGGAAAGAATTCCCGGCGTTCCCGTCGCATCTCAAGAGGAGGAACTCTCAACAGGAAAGGCGAGAGGAACTCCATGGTCGTACCACCATTCCAAGAGTCCCCCAGATGTCTCAGTCCATTCCAGAGGAACCTCTTTGCCCTGCACTGGCTCATCTTTCACGCCGAGGATCGACTCACTCCACGGTGGCACGTGGGACATCCCTGTGGGAAAGTCTCGAGGGAAAACCACAGATCCTTTGATCCACGCGACGGGAACCGTGACATTGCTGCTACAGCCTGAAAGGAAAGCGCACGTGCATGCCCCCACTCGAGACGAGGCCTGACTCCCCTGGGGAGACTCCAGAAGTAACCAAAGCTCCATGTCAGCCCCTGAGAGGAATCCTCGGTTCCGGCCCTGACTCCACACAAGTATTTTGGCCCCGGTATCGACGGGAGAGGAATCCCGAGAGGCCCCCTAGGAACTCGCAAGGGGACTGACCTTTCCTGAGGCCACCAGGGCGGGTTCCTGAGGTCCCCGTCGTAACTCGAGTACACCTGCCGCAACTCGAGAAAATCCAGGAAGATCTCCCTTCCAGGCGAGATGAGGCCTATTTCCGATAAGGCGTCTGGAGACTAATGACACGGAACCTCTGGAACTTCGAAAGGGTCTTTCACACCCTTGCTGCAACTCAAGAAGTTCACCGCCATACCCGTCTCCACTCGAGAGGAAACATGATGGTCACGCCCACATCCAGAGGAGCCCCGTTTGCCCCTCGAAGCTCGAGATGAGGGATCCTTTCCCTGCTATCAACGGGAAAGTATTTTCGGCGTTCCCGTCGCATCTCAAGAGGAGGCACTCTCAACAGGAAAGACGAGAGGAACTCCATGGTCGTACCACCATTCCAAGAGTCCCCGAGATTTCTCAGTCCATTCCCGAGGAACCTCTTTGCCCTGCACTGGCTCATCTTTCACGCCGAGGATCGACTCACACCACGGTGGCACGTGGGACAGCACTGTGGGATAGCCTCGAGGGTAAACCACAGATCCTTTGATCCACGCGACGGGAAGCTTGACATTGCTGCTACAGCCTGGAAGGAAAGCGCACGTGCATGCCCCCACTCGAGACGAGGCCTGACTCCCCTGGGGAGACTCCAGAAGTACCCAAAGATCCATGTCAGCCCCTGAGAGGAATCCTCGGTTCCGGCCCTGACTCCACACAAGGTTTTTGGCCCCGGTATCGACGGGAGAGGAATCCCGAGAGGCCCCATAGCAACTCGCATGGGGACTGGCCTCTCCTGAGGCCACCAGGGCGGGTCCCTGAGGTACCCGTCGTAACTCGAGAACACCTGCCGCAACTCGAGAAAATCCAGGAAGTTCTCCCTTCCAGGCGAGATGAGGCCTATTTCCGATGAGGCCTCTGGAGACAAATGACACCTAACCTCTGGAACTTCAAAAGGGTCTTTCACACCCTTGCTGCAACTCAAGAAGTTCACCGCCATACCCGTCTCCACTCGAGAGGAAGCACGATGGTCCCGCCCACATCCAGAGGAGCCCCGTTTCCCCCTCGTAGCTCGAGATGAGGGATCCATTCCCTGCTTTCAACGGGAAAGAATTCCCGGCGTTCCCGTCGCATCTCAAGAGGAGGCACTCTCAACAGGAAAGGCGAGAGGAACTCCATGGTCGTTCCACCATTCCAAGAGTCCCCCAGATGTCTCAGTCCATTCCAGAGGAGCCTCTTTGCCCTGCAGTGGCTCATCTTTCACGCCGAGGATCGACTCACACCACGGTGGCACGTGGGACAGCCCTGTGGGAAAGCCTCGAGCGAAAGCCTCGAGGGAAAACCACAGATCCTTTGATCCACGCGACGGGAAGCGTGACATTGCTGCTACAGCCTGGAAGGAAAGCGCACGTGCATGCCCCCACTCGAGACGAGGCCTGACTCCCCTGGGGAGACTCCAGAAGTACCCAAAGATCCATGTCAGCCCCTGAGAGGAATCCTCGGTTCCGGCCCTGACTCCACACAAGGTTTTTGGCCCCGGTATCGACGGGAGAGGAATCCCGAGAGGCCCCCTAGCAACTCGCAAGGGGACTGGCCTCTCCTGAGGCCACCAGGGCGGGTCCCTGAGGTCCCCTTCGTAACTCGAGAACACCTGCCGCAACTCGAGAAAATCCAGGAAGTTCTCCCTTCCAGGCGAGATGAGGCCTATTTCCGATGAGGCCTCTGGAGACAAATGACACCTAACCTCTGGAACTTCGAAAGGGTCTTTCACACCCTTGCTGCAACTCAAGAAGTTCACCGCCATACCCGTCTCCACTCGAGAGGAAGCACGATGGTCCCGCCCACATCCAGAGGAGCCCCGTTTCCACCTCGTAGCTCGAGATGAGGGATCCTTTCCCTGCTTTCAATGGGAAAGAATTCCCGGCGTTTCCGTCGCATCTCAAGAGGAGGCACTCTCAACAGGAAAGGCGAGAGGAGCTCCATGGTCGTACCACCATTCCAAGAGTCCCCCAGATGTCTCAGTCCATTCCAGAGGAACCTCTTTGCCCTGTACTGGCTCATCTTTCACGCCGAGGATCGACTCACACCTCGGTGGCACGTGGGACAGCCCTGTGGGAAAGCCTCGAGGGAAAGCCTCGAGGGAAAACCACAGATCCTTTGATCCACGCCACGGGAAGCATGACATTGCTGTTACAGCCTGGAAGGAAAGCGCACGTGCATGCCCCCACTCGAGACGAGGCCTGACTCTCCTGGGGAGACTCCAGAAGTACCCAAAGATCCATGTCAGCCCCTGAGAGGAATCCTCGGTTCCGGCCCTGACTCCACACAAGGTTTTTGGCCCCGGTATCGACGGAAGAGGAATCCCGAGAGGCCCCCTAGCAACTAGCATGGGGACTGGCCGTTCTTGGGGCCACCAGGACGGGTCCCTGAGGTCCCCGTCGTAACTCGAGAACACCTGCCGCAACTCGAGAAAATCCAGGAAGTTCTCCCTTCCAGGCGAGATGAGGCCTATTTCCGATGAGGCGTCTGGAGACTAATGACACCTAACCTCTGGAACTTCGAAAGGGTCTTTCACACCCTTGCTGCAACTCAAGAAGTTCACCGCCATACCCGTCTCCACTCGAGAGGAAGCACGATGGTCCCGCCCACTTCCAGAGGAGCCCCGTTTCCCCCTCGTAGCTCAAGATGAGGGATCCTTTCCCTGCTTTCAACGGGAAAGAATTCCCGGCGTTTCCGTCGCATCTCAAGAGGAGGCACTCTCAACAGGAAAGGCGAGAGGAGCTCCATGGTCGTACCACCATTCCAAGAGTCCCCCAGATGTCTCAGTCCATTCCAGAGGAACCTCTTTGCCCTGTACTGGCTCATCTTTCAGGCCGAGGATCGACTCACACCACGGTGGCACGTGGGACAGCCCTGTGGGAAAGCCTCGAGGGAAAGCCTCGAGGGAAAACCACAGATCCTTTGATCCACGCGACGGGAAGCATGACATTGCTGCTACAGCCTGGAAGGAAAGCGCACGTGCATGCCCCCACTCGAGACGAGGCCTGACTCCCCTGGGGAGACTCCAGAAGTACCCAAAGATCCATGTCAGCCCCTGAGAGGAATCCTCGGTTCCGGCCCTGACTCCACACAAGGTTTTTGGCCCCGGTATCGACGGGAGAGGAATCCTGAGAGGCCCCCTAGCAACTAGCATGGGGACTGGCCGTTCCTGAGGCCACCAGGGCGGGTCCCTGAGGTCCCCGACGTAACTCGAGAACACCTGCCGCAACTCGAGAAAATCCAGGAAGTTCTCCTTTCCAGGCGAAATGAGGCCTATTTCCGATGAGGCGTCTGGAGACTAATGACACCTAACCTCTGGAACTTCGAAAGGGTCTTTCACACCCTTGCTGCAACTCAAGAATTTCACCGCCATACCCGTCTCCACTCGAGAGGAAGCACGATGGTCCCGCCCACATCCAGAGGAGCCCCGTTTCCCCCTCGTAGCTCGAGATGAGGGATCCTTTCCATGCTTTCAACGGGAAAGAATTCCCGGTGTTCCCGTCGCATCTCAAGAGGAGGCACTCTCAACAGGAAAGGCGAGAGGAACTCCATGGTCATACCACCATTCCAAGAGTCCCCCAGATGTCTCAGTCCAATCCAGAGGAACCTCTTTGCCCTGCACTGGCTCATCTTTCACGCGGAGAATCGACTCACACCACGGTGGCACGTGGGACAGCCCTGTGGGAAAGCCTCGAGGGAAAGCCTCGAGGGAAAACCACAGATCCTTTGATCCACGCCACGGGAAGCGTGACATTGCTGCTACAGCCTGGAAGGAAAGCACACGTGCATGCTCCCACTCGAGACGAGGCCTGACTCCCCTGGGGAGACTCCAGAAGTACCCAAAGATCCATGTCAGCCCCTGAGAGGAATGCTCGGTTCCGGCCCTGACTCCACACAAGGTTTTTGGCCCCGGTATCGACGGGAGAGGAGTCCCGAGAGGCCCCCTAGCAAATCGCATGGGGACTGGCCTCTCCTGAGGCCACCAGGGCGGGTCCCTGAGGTCCCCGTCTTAACTCGAGAACACCTGCCGCAACTCGAGAAAATCCAGGAAGTTCTCCCTTCCAGGCGAGATGAGGCCTATTTCCGATGAGGCGTCTGGAGACTAATGACACCTAACCTCTGGAACTTCGAAAGGGTCTTTCACACCCTTGCTGCAACTCAAGAAGTTCACCGCCATACCCGTCTCCACTCGAGAGGAAGCACGATGGTCCCGCCCACATCCAGAGGTGCCCCGTTTCCCCCTCGGAGCTCGAGATGTGGGAACCTTTCCCTGCTTTCAACGGGAAAGAATTCCCGGCGTTCCCGTCACATCTCAAGAGGAGGCACTCTCAACAGGAAAGGCGAGAGGAACTCCATGGTCGTACCACCATTCCAAGAGTCCCCCAGATGTCTCAGTCCACTCCAGAGGAACCTCTTTGCCCTGCACTGGCTCATCTTTCACGACGAGGATCGACTCACACCACGGTGTCACGTGGGACAGCCCTGTGGGAAAGCCTCAAGGGAAAGCCTCGAGGGAAAACCACAGATCCTTTGATCCACGCGACGGGAAGCGTGACATTGCTGCTACAGGCTGGAAGGAAAGCGCACGTGCATGCCCCCACTCGAGACGAGGCCTGATTCCCCTCGGGAGACTCCAGAAAGACCCAAAGATCCATGTCAGCCCCTGAGAGTAATCCTCGGTTCCGGCCCTGACTCCACACAAGGATTTTGGTCCTGGTATCGACGGGAGAGAACTACCGAGAGGCACCCTAGCAACTCGAATGGGGACTGGCCTTTCCTGATGCCACCAGGTCGGGTCCCTGAGGTCCCCGTCGTAACTCGAGAACACCTGCTGCAACTCGAGAAAATCCAGGAAGTTCTCCCTTCCAGGCGAGATGAGGCCTATTTCCGATGAGGTGTCTGGAGACTAATGACACCTAACCTCTGGAACTTCGAAAGGGTCTTTCACACCCTTGCTGCAACTCAAGTAGTTCACCGCCATACCCGTCTCCACTCGAGAGGAAGCACGATCGTCCCACCAAAACCAGAGGAGCCCCGTTTCCCCCTCGTAGCTCGAGATGAGGGATCCTTTCCCTGCTATCAACGGGAAAGTATTATCGGCGTTCCCGTCGCATCTCAAGAGGAGGCACTCTCAACAGGAAAGACGAGAGGAACTCCATGGTCGTACCACCATTCCAAGAGTCCCCGAGATTTCTCAGTCCATTCCAGAGGAACCTCTTTGCCCTGCACTGGCTCATCTTTCACGCCGAGGATCGACTCACACCATGGTGGCACGTGGGACAGCCCTGTGGGAAAGCCTCGAGGGTAAACCACAGATCCTTTGATCCACGCGACGGGAAGCGTGACATTGCTGCTACAGCCTGGAAGGAAAGCGCACGTGCATGCCCCCACTCGAGACGAGGCCTGACTCCCCTGGGGAGACTCCAGACGTACCCAAAGATCCATGTCAGCCCCTGAGAGGAATCCTCGGTTCCGGCCCTGACTCCACACAAGGTTTTTGGCCCCGGTATCGACGGGAGAGGAATCCCGAGAGGCCCCCTAGCAACTCGCATGGGGACTGGCCTCTCCTGAGGCCACCAGGGCGGGTCCCTGAGGTCCCCGTCGTAACTCGAGAACACCTGCCGCAACTCGAGAAAATCCAGGAAGTTCTCCCTTCCAGGCGAGATGAGGCCTATTTCCGATGAGGCCTCTGGAGACAAATGACACCTAACCTCTGGAACTTCGAAAGGGTCTTTCACACCCTTGCTGCAACTCAAGAAGTTCACCGCCATACCCGTCTCCAATCGAGAGGAAGCACGATGGTCCCGCCCACATCCAGAGGAGCCCCGTTTCCCCCTCGTAGCTCGAGATGAGGGATCCATTCCCTGCTTTCAACGGGAAAGAATTCCCGGCGTTCCCGTCGCATCTCAAGAGGAGGCACTCTCAACAGGAAAGGCGAGAGGAACTCCATGGTCGTTCCACCATTCCAAGAGTCCCCCAGATGTCTCAGTCCATTCCAGAGGAACCTCTTTGCCCTGCACTGGCTCATCTTTCACGCCGAGGATCGACTCACACCACGGTGGCACGTGGGACAGCCCTGTGGGAAAGCCTCGAGCGAAAGCCTCGAGGGAAAACCACAGATCCTTTGATCCACGCGACGGGAAGCGTGACATTGCTGCTACAGCCTGGAAGGAAAGCGCACGTGCATGCCCCCACTCGAGACGAGGCCTGACTCCCCTGGGGAGACTCCACAAGTACCCAAAGATCCATGTCAGCCCCTGAGAGGAATCCTCGGTTCCGGCCCTGACTCCACACAATGTTTTTGGCCCCGGTATCGACGGGAGAGGAATCCCGAGAGGCCCCCTAGCAACTCGCAAGGGGACTGGCCTCTCCTGAGGCCACCAGGGCGGGTCCCTGAGGTCCCCGTCGTAACTCGAGAACACCTGCCGCAACTCGAGAAAATCCAGGAAGTTCTCCCTTCCAGGCGAGATGAGGCCTATTTCCGATGAGGCCTCTGGAGACAAATGACACCTAACCTCTGGAACTTCGAAAGGGTCTTTCACACCCTTGCTGCAACTCAAGAAGTTCACCGCCATACCCGTCTCCACTCGAGAGGAAGCACGATGGTCCCGCCCACATCCAGAGGAGCCCCGTTTCCCCCTCGTAGCTCGAGATGAGGGATCCATTCCCTGCTTTCAACGGGAAAGAATTCCCGGCGTTCCCGTCGCATCTCAAGAGGAGGCACTCTCAACAGGAAAGGCGAGAGGAGCTCCATGGTCGTACCACCATTCCAAGAGTCCCCCAGATGTCTCAGTCCATTCCAGAGGAACCTCTTTGCCCTGTACTGGCTCATCTTTCACGCCGAGGATCGACTCACACCACGGTGGCACGTGGGACAGCCCTGTGGGAAAGCCTCGAGGGAAAGCCTCGAGGGAAAACCACAGATCCTTTGATCCACGCGACGGGAAGCATGACATTGCTGCTACAGCCTGGAAGGAAAGCGCACGTGCATGCCCCCACTCGAGACGAGGCCTGACTCCCCTGGGGAGACTCCAGAAGTACCCAAAGATCCATGTCAGCCCCTGAGAGGAATCCTCGGTTCCGGCCCTGACTCCACACAAGGTTTTTGGCCCCGGTATCGACGGGAGAGGAATCCCGAGAGGCCCCCTAGCAACTAGCATGGGGACTGGCCGTTCCTGAGGCCACCAGGGCGGGTCCCTGAGGTCCCCGACGTAACTCGAGAACACCTGCCGCAACTCGAGAAAATCCAGGAAGTTCTCCTTTCCAGGCGAAATGAGGCCTATTTCCGATGAGGCGTCTGGAGACTAATGACACCTAACCTCTGGAACTTCGAAAGGGTCTTTCACACCCTTGCTGCAACTCAAGAATTTCACCGCCATACCCGTCTCCACTCGAGAGGAAGCACGATGGTCCCGCCCACATCCAGAGGAGCCCCGTTTCCCCCTCGTAGCTCGAGATGAGGGATCCTTTCCATGCTTTCAACGGGAAAGAATTCCCGGCGTTCCCGTCGCATCTCAAGAGGAGGCACTCTCAACAGGAAAGGCGAGAGGAACTCCATGGTCGTACCACCATTCCAAGAGTCCCCGAGATGTCTCAGTCCATTCCAGAGGAACCTCTTTGCCCTGCACTGGCTCATCTTTCACGCCGAGAATCGACTCACACCACGGTGGCACGTGGGACAGCCCTGTGGGAAAGCCTCGAGGGAAAGCCTCGAGGGAAAACCACAGATCCTTTGATCCACGCCACGGGAAGCGTGACATTGCTGCTACAGCCTGGAAGGAAAGCACACGTGCATGCTCCCACTCGAGACGAGGCCTGACTCCCCTGGGGAGACTCCAGAAGTACCCAAAGATCCATGTCAGCCCCTGAGAGGAATGCTCGGTTCCGGCCCTGACTCCACACAAGGTTTTTGGCCCCGGTATTGACGGGAGAGGAGTCCCGAGAGGCCCCCTAGCAAATCGCATGGGGACTGGCCTCTCCTGAGGCCACCAGGGCGGGTCCCTGAGGTCCCCGTCTTAACTCGAGAACACCTGCCGCAACTCGAGAAAATCCAGGAAGTTCTCGCTTCCAGGCGAGATGAGGCCTATTTCCGATGAGGCGTCTGGAGACTAATGACACCTAACCTCTGGAACTTCGAAAGGGTCTTTCACACCCTTGCTGCAACTCAAGAAGTTCACCGCCATACCCGTCTCCACTCGAGAGGAAGCACGATGGTCCCGCCCACATCCAGAGGTGCCCCGTTTCCCCCTCGGAGCTCGAGATGTGGGATCCTTTCCCTGCTTTCAACGGGAAAGAATTCCCGGCGTTCCCGTCACATCTCAAGAGGAGGCACTCTCAACAGGAAAGGCGAGAGGAACTCCATGGTCGTACCACCATTCCAAGAGTCCCCCAGATGTCTCAGTCCACTCCAGAGGAACCTCTTTGCCCTGCACTGGCTCATCTTTCACGACGAGGATCGACTCACACCACGGTGTCACGTGGGACAGCCCTGTGGGAAAGCCTCAAGGGAAAGCCTCGATGGAAAACCACAGATCCTTTGATCCACGCGACGGGAAGCGTGACATTGCTGCTACAGGCTGGAAGGAAAGCGCACGTGCATGCCCCCACTCGAAACGAGGCCTGATTCCCCTCGGGAGACTCCAGAAAGACCCAAAGATCCATGTCAGCCCCTGAGAGGAATCCTCGGTTCCGGCCCTGACTCCACACAAGGATTTTGGTCCTGGTATCGACGGGAGAGAACTACCGAGAGGCACCCTAGCAACTCGAATGGGGACTGGCCTTTCCTGATGCCACCAGGGCGGGTCCCTGAGGTCCCCGTTGTAACTCGAGAACACCTGCTGCAACTCGAGAAAATCCAGGAAGTTCTCCCTTCCAGGCGAGATGAGGCCTATTTCCGATGAGGTGTCTGGAGACTAATGACACCTAACCTCTGGAACTTCGAAAGGGTCTTTCACACCCTTGCTGCAACTCAAGTAGTTTACCGCCATACCCGTCTCCACTCGAGAGGAAGCACGATCGTCCCACCCACAACCAGAGGAGCCCCGTTTCCCCCTCGTAGCTCGAGATGAGGGATCCTTTCCCTGCTTTCAACGGGAAAGAATTCCCGGCGTTCCCGTCGCATCTCAAGAGGAGGCACTCTCAACAGGAAAGGCGAGAGGAACTCCATGGTCGTACCACCATTCCAAGAGTCCCCCAGATGTCTCAGTCCATTCCAGAGGAACCTCTTTGCCCTGCACTGGCTCATCTTTCATGCCGAGGATCGACTCACACCACGGTGGCACGTGGGACAGCCCTGTGGGAAAACCTCGAGGAAAAGCCTCGAGGGAAAACCACAGATCCTTTGATCCACGCGACGGGAAGCGTGACATTGCTGCTACAGCCTGGAAGGAAAGCGCACGTGCATGCCCCCACTCGAGACGAGGCCTGACTCCACTGGGGAGACTCCAGAAGTACCCAAAGATCCATGTCAGCCCCTGAGAGGAATCCTCGGTTCCGGCCCTGACTCCACACAAGGTTTTTGGCCCCGGTATCGACGGGAGAGGAATCCCGAGAGGCCCCCTAGCAACTCGCATGGGGACTGGCCTCTCCTGAGGCCACCAGGGCGGGTCCCTGAGGTCCCCGTCGTAACTCGAGAACACCTGCCGCAACTCGAGAAAATCCAGGAAGTTCTCCCTTCCAGGCGAGATGAGGCTTATTTCCGATGAGGCGTCTGGAGACTAATGACACCTAACCTCTGGAACTTCGAAAGGGTCTTTCACACCCTTGCTGCGACTCAAGAAGTTCACCGCCATACCCGTCTCCACTCGAGAGGAAGCACGATGGTCCCGCCCACATCCAGAAGAGCCCCGTTTCCCCCTCGTAGCTCGAGATGAGGGATCCTTTCCCTGCTTTCAACGGGAAAGAATTCCCGGCGTTCCCGTCGCATCTCAAGAGGAGGCACTCTCAACAGGAAAGGCGAGAGGAACTCCATGGTCGTACCACCATTCCAAGAGTCCCCCAGATGTCTCAGTCCATTCCAGAGGAACATCTTTGCCCTGCACTGGCTCATCTTTCACGCCGAGGATCGACTCACTCCACGGTGGCACGTGGGACAGCCCTGTGGGAAAGCCTCGAGGGAAAGCCTCGAGGGAAAACCACAGATCCTTTGATCCACGCGACGGGAAGCGTGACATTGCTGCTACAGCCTGGAAGGAAAGTGCACGTGCATGCCCCCTCACGAAACGAGGCCTGTCTCCCCTGGTGAGACTCCAGAAGTATCCAAAGATCCATATCAGCCCCTGAGAGGAATCCTCGGTTCCGGCCCTGACTCCACACAAGGTTTTTGGCCCCGGTATCGACGGGAGAGGAATCCCGAGAGGACCCCTAGCAACTCGCATGGGGACTGGCCTCTCCTGAGGCCACCAGGGCCGGTCCCTGAGGTCCCCGTCGTAACTCGAGAACACCTGCCGCAACTCGAGAAAATCCAGGAAGTTCTCCCTTCCAGGCGAGATGAGGCCTATTTCCGATGAGGCGTCTGGAGACTAATGACACCTAACCTCTGGAACTTCGAAAGGGTCTTTCACACCCTTGCTGCAACTCAAGAAGTTCACCGCCATACCCGTCTCCACTCGAGAGGAAGCACGATGGTCCCGCCCACATCCAGAGGAGCCCCGTTTCCCCCTCGGAGCTCGAGATGAGGGATCCTTTCCCTGCTTTCAACGGGAAAGAATTCCCGGCGTTCCCGTCGCATCTCAAGAGGAGGCACTCTCAACAGGAAAGGCGAGAGGAACTCCATGGTCGTACCACCATTCCAAGAGTCCCCCAGATGTCTCAGTCCATTCCAGAGGAACCTCTTTGCCCTGCACTGGCTCATCTTTCACGCCGAGGATCGACTCACACCACGGTGGCACGTGGGACAGCCCTGTGGGAAAGCCTCGAGGGAAAGCCTCGAGGGAAAACCACAGATCCTTTGATCCACGCGACGGGAAGCGTGACATTGCTGCTACAGCCTGGAAGGAAAGTGCACGTGCATGCCCCCTCACGAAACGAGGCCTGTCTCCCCTGGCGAGACTCCAGAAGTATCCAAATATCCATAACAGCCCCTGAGAGGAATCCTCGGTTCCGGCCCTGACTCCACACAAGGTTTTTGGCCCCGGTATCGACGGGAGAGGAATCCCGAGGGGCCCCCTAGCAACATGCATAGGGACTGGCCTCTCCTGAGGCCAACAAGGCGGGTCCCTGAGGTCCCCGTCGTAACTCGAGAACACCTGCTGCAACTCGAGAAAATCAAGGAAGTTCTCCCTTCCAGGCGAGATGAGGCCTATTTCCGATGAGGCGTCTGGAGACTAATGACACCTAACCTCTGGAACTTCGAAAGGGTCTTTCACACCCTTGTTGCAACTCAAGAAGTTCACCGCCATACCCGTCTCCACTCGAGAGAAAGCACGATGGTCCCGCCCACATCCAGAGGAGCCCCGTTTCCCCCTCGTAGCTCGAGATGAGGGATCCTTTCCCTGCTTTCAACGGGAAAGAATTCCCGGCGTTCCCGTCGCATCTCAAGAGGAGGCACTCTCAACAGGAAAGGCGAGAGGAACTCCATGGTCGTACCACCATTCCAAGAGTCCCCCAGATGTCTCAGTCCATTCCAGAGGAACCTCTTTGCCCTGCACTGGCTCATCTTTCACGCCGAGGATCGACTCACACCACGGTGGCACGTGGGACAGCCCTGTGGGAAAGCCTCGAGGGAAAGCCTCGAGGGAAAACCACAGATCCTTTGATCCACGCGACGGGAAGCGTGACATTGCTGCTACAGCCTGGAAGGAAAGCGCACGTGCATGCCCCCACTCGAGACGAGGCCTGACTCCCCTGGGGAGACTCCAGAAGTACCCAAAGATCCATGTCAGCCCCTGAGAGGAATCCTCGGTTCCAGCCCTGACTCCACACAAGGTTTTTGGCCCCGGTATCGACGGGAGAGGAATCCCGAGAGGCCCCCTAGCAACACGCCTAGGGACTGGCCTCTCCTGAGGCCACCAGGGCGGGTCCCTGAGGTCCCCGTCGTAACTCGAGAACACCTGCCGCAACTCGAGAAAATCCAGGAAGTTCTCCCTTCCAGGCGAGATGAGGCCTATTTCCGATGAGGCGTCTGGAGACTAATGACACCTGACCTCTGGAACTTCGAAAGGGTCTTTCACACCCTTGCTGCAACTCAAGAAGTTCACCGCCATACCCGTCTCCACTCGAGAGGAAGCACGATGGTCCCGCCCACATCCAGAGGAGCCCCGTTTCCCCCTCGTAGCTCGAGATGAGGGATCCATTCCCTGCTTTCAACGGGAAAGAATTCCCGGCGTTCCCGTCGCATCTCAAGAGGAGGCACTCTCAACAGGAAAGGCGAGAGGAGCTCCATGGTCGTACCACCATTCCAAGAGTCCCCCAGATGTCTCAGTCCATTCCAGAGGAACCTCTTTGCCCTGTACTGGCTCATCTTTCACGCCGAGGATCGACTCACACCACGGTGGCACGTGGGACAGCCCTGTGGGAAAGCCTCGAGGGAAAGCCTCGAGGGAAAACCACAGATCCTTTGATCCACGCGACGGGAAGCATGACATTGCTGCTACAGCCTGGAAGGAAAGCGCACGTGCATGCCCCCACTCGAGACGAGGCCTGACTCCCCTGGGGAGACTCCAGAAGTACCCAAAGATCCATGTCAGCCCCTGAGAGGAATCCTCGGTTCCGGCCCTGACTCCACACAAGGTTTTTGGCCCCGGTATCGACGGGAGAGGAATCCCGAGAGGCCCCCTAGCAACTAGCATGGGGACTGGCCATTCCTGAGGCCACCAGGGCGGGTCCCTGAGGTCCCCGACGTAACTCGAGAACACCTGCCGCAACTCGAGAAAATCCAGGAAGTTCTCCTTTCCAGGCGAAATGAGGCCTATTTCCGATGAGGCGTCTGGAGACTAATGACACCTAACCTCTGGAACTTCGAAAGGGTCTTTCACACCCTTGCTGCAACTCAAGAATTTCACCGCCATACCCGTCTCCACTCGAGAGGAAGCACGATGGTCCCGCCCACATCCAGAGGAGCCCCGTTTCCCCCTCGTAGCTCGAGATGAGGGATCCTTTCCATGCTTTCAACGGGAAAGAATTCCCGGCGTTCCCGTCGCATCTCAAGAGGAGGCACTCTCAACAGGAAAGGCGAGAGGAACTCCATGGTCGTACCACCATTCCAAGAGTCCCCGAGATGTCTCAGTCCATTCCAGAGGAACCTCTTTGCCCTGCACTGGCTCATCTTTCACGCCGAGAATCGACTCACACCACGGTGGCACGTGGGACAGCCCTGTGGGAAAGCCTCGAGGGAAAGCCTCGAGGGAAAACCACAGATCCTTTGATCCACGCCACGGGAAGCGTGACATTGCTGCTACAGCCTGGAAGGAAAGCACACGTGCATGCTCCCACTCGAGACGAGGCCTGACTCCCCTGGGGAGACTCCAGAAGTACCCAAAGATCCATGTCAGCCCCTGAGAGGAATGCTCGGTTCCGGCCCTGACTCCACACAAGGTTTTTGGCCCCGGTATTGACGGGAGAGGAGTCCCGAGAGGCCCCCTAGCAAATCGCATGGGGACTGGCCTCTCCTGAGGCCACCAGGGCGGGTCCCTGAGGTCCCCGTCTTAACTCGAGAACACCTGCCGCAACTCGAGAAAATCCAGGAAGTTCTCGCTTCCAGGCGAGATGAGGCCTATTTCCGATGAGGCGTCTGGAGACTAATGACACCTAACCTCTGGAACTTCGAAAGGGTCTTTCACACCCTTGCTGCAACTCAAGAAGTTCACCGCCATACCCGTCTCCACTCGAGAGGAAGCACGATGGTCCCGCCCACATCCAGAGGTGCCCCGTTTCCCCCTCGGAGCTCGAGATGTGGGATCCTTTCCCTGCTTTCAACGGGAAAGAATTCCCGGCGTTCCCGTCACATCTCAAGAGGAGGCACTCTCAACAGGAAAGGCGAGAGGAACTCCATGGTCGTACCACCATTCCAAGAGTCCCCCAGATGTCTCAGTCCACTCCAGAGGAACCTCTTTGCCCTGCACTGGCTCATCTTTCACGACGAGGATCGACTCACACCACGGTGTCACGTGGGACAGCCCTGTGGGAAAGCCTCAAGGGAAAGCCTCGATGGAAAACCACAGATCCTTTGATCCACGCGACGGGAAGCGTGACATTGCTGCTACAGGCTGGAAGGAAAGCGCACGTGCATGCCCCCACTCGAGACGAGGCCTGATTCCCCTCGGGAGACTCCAGAAAGACCCAAAGATCCATGTCAGCCCCTGAGAGGAATCCTCGGTTCCGGCCCTGACTCCACACAAGGATTTTGGTCCTGGTATCGACGGGAGAGAACTACCGAGAGGCACCCTAGCAACTCGAATGGGGACTGGCCTTTCCTGATGCCACCAGGGCGGGTCCCTGAGGTCCCCGTTGTAACTCGAGAACACCTGCTGCAACTCGAGAAAATCCAGGAAGTTCTCCCTTCCAGGCGAGATGAGGCCTATTTCCGATGAGGTGTCTGGAGACTAATGACACCTAACCTCTGGAACTTCGAAAGGGTCTTTCACACCCTTGCTGCAACTCAAGTAGTTTACCGCCATACCCGTCTCCACTCGAGAGGAAGCACGATCGTCCCACCCACAACCAGAGGAGCCCCGTTTCCCCCTCGTAGCTCGAGATGAGGGATCCTTTCCCTGCTTTCAACGGGAAAGAATTCCCGGCGTTCCCGTCGCATCTCAAGAGGAGGCACTCTCAACAGGAAAGGCGAGAGGAACTCCATGGTCGTACCACCATTCCAAGAGTCCCCCAGATGTCTCAGTCCATTCCAGAGGAACCTCTTTGCCCTGCACTGGCTCATCTTTCATGCCGAGGATCGACTCACACCACGGTGGCACGTGGGACAGCCCTGTGGGAAAACCTCGAGGAAAAGCCTCGAGGGAAAACCACAGATCCTTTGATCCACGCGACGGGAAGCGTGACATTGCTGCTACAGCCTGGAAGGAAAGCGCACGTGCATGCCCCCACTCGAGACGAGGCCTGACTCCACTGGGGAGACTCCAGAAGTACCCAAAGATCCATGTCAGCCCCTGAGAGGAATCCTCGGTTCCGGCCCTGACTCCACACAAGGTTTTTGGCCCCGGTATCGACGGGAGAGGAATCCCGAGAGGCCCCCTAGCAACTCGCATGGGGACTGGCCTCTCCTGAGGCCACCAGGGCGGGTCCCTGAGGTCCCCGTCGTAACTCGAGAACACCTGCCGCAACTCGAGAAAATCCAGGAAGTTCTCCCTTCCAGGCGAGATGAGGCTTATTTCCGATGAGGCGTCTGGAGACTAATGACACCTAACCTCTGGAACTTCGAAAGGGTCTTTCACACCCTTGCTGCGACTCAAGAAGTTCACCGCCATACCCGTCTCCACTCGAGAGGAAGCACGATGGTCCCGCCCACATCCAGAAGAGCCCCGTTTCCCCCTCGTAGCTCGAGATGAGGGATCCTTTCCCTGCTTTCAACGGGAAAGAATTCCCGGCGTTCCCGTCGCATCTCAAGAGGAGGCACTCTCAACAGGAAAGGCGAGAGGAACTCCATGGTCGTACCACCATTCCAAGAGTCCCCCAGATGTCTCAGTCCATTCCAGAGGAACCTCTTTGCCCTGCACTGGCTCATCTTTCACGCCGAGGATCGACTCACACCACGGTGGCACGTGGGACAGCCCTGTGGGAAAGCCTCGAGGGAAAGCCTCGAGGGAAAACCACAGATCCTTTGATCCACGCGACGGGAAGCGTGACATTGCTGCTACAGCCTGGAAGGAAAGTGCACGTGCATGCCCCCTCACGAAACGAGGCCTGTCTCCCCTGGTGAGACTCCAGAAGTATCCAAAGATCCATATCAGCCCCTGAGAGGAATCCTCGGTTCCGGCCCTGACTCCACACAAGGTTTTTGGCCCCGGTATCGACGGGAGAGGAATCCCGAGAGGACCCCTAGCAACTCGCATGGGGACTGGCCTCTCCTGAGGCCACCAGGGCCGGTCCCTGAGGTCCCCGTCGTAACTCGAGAACACCTGCCGCAACTCGAGAAAATCCAGGAAGTTCTCCCTTCCAGGCGAGATGAGGCCTATTTCCGATGAGGCGTCTGGAGACTAATGACACCTAACCTCTGGAACTTCGAAAGGGTCTTTCACACCCTTGCTGCAACTCAAGAAGTTCACCGCCATACCCGTCTCCACTCGAGAGGAAGCACGATGGTCCCGCCCACATCCAGAGGAGCCCCGTTTCCCCCTCGGAGCTCGAGATGAGGGATCCTTTCCCTGCTTTCAACGGGAAAGAATTCCCGGCGTTCCCGTCGCATCTCAAGAGGAGGCACTCTCAACTGGAAAGGCGAGAGGAACTCCATGGTCGTACCACCATTCCAAGAGTCCCCAAGATGTCTCAGTCCATTCCAGAGGAACCTCTTTGCCCTGCACTGGCTCATCTTTCACGCCGAGGATCGACTCACACCACGGTGGCACGTGGGACAGCCCTGTGGGAAAGCCTCGAGGGAAAGCCTCGAGGGAAAACCACAGATCCTTTGATCCACGCGACGGGAAGCGTGACATTGCTGCTACAGCCTGGAAGGAAAGTGCACGTGCATGCCCCCTCACGAAACGAGGCCTGTCTCCCCTGGCGAGACTCCAGAAGTATCCAAATATCCATAACAGCCCCTGAGAGGAATCCTCGGTTCCGGCCCTGACTCCACACAAGGTTTTTGGCCCCGGTATCGACGGGAGAGGAATCCCGAGGGGCCCCCTAGCAACACGCATAGGGACTGGCCTCTCCTGAGGCCAACAAGGCGGGTCCCTGAGGTCCCCGTCGTAACTCGAGAACACCTGCTGCAACTCGAGAAAATCAAGGAAGTTCTCCCTTCCAGGCGAGATGAGGCCTATTTCCGATGAGGCGTCTGGAGACTAATGACACCTAACCTCTGGAACTTCGAAAGGGTCTTTCACACCCTTGTTGCAACTCAAGAAGTTCACCGCCATACCCGTCTCCACTCGAGAGAAAGCACGATGGTCCCGCCCACATCCAGAGGAGCCCCGTTTCCCCCTCGTAGCTCGAGATGAGGGATCCTTTCCCTGCTTTCAACGGGAAAGAATTCCCGGCGTTCCCGTCGCATCTCAAGAGGAGGCACTCTCAACAGGAAAGGCGAGAGGAACTCCATGGTCGTACCACCATTCCAAGAGTCCCCCAGATGTCTCAGTCCATTCCAGAGGAACCTCTTTGCCCTGCACTGGCTCATCTTTCACGCCGAGGATCGACTCACACCACGGTGGCACGTGGGACAGCCCTGTGGGAAAGCCTCGAGGGAAAGCCTCGAGGGAAAACCACAGATCCTTTGATCCACGCGACGGGAAGCGTGACATTGCTGCTACAGCCTGGAAGGAAAGCGCACGTGCATGCCCCCACTCGAGACGAGGCCTGACTCCCCTGGGGAGACTCCAGAAGTACCCAAAGATCCATGTCAGCCCCTGAGAGGAATCCTCGGTTCCAGCCCTGACTCCACACAAGGTTTTTCGCCCCGGTATCGACGGGAGAGGAATCCCGAGAGGCCCCCTAGCAACACGCCTAGGGACTGGCCTCTCCTGAGGCCACCAGGGCGGGTCCCTGAGGTCCCCGTCGTAACTCGAGAACACCTGCTGCAACTCGAGAAAATCCAGGAAGTTCTCCCTTCCAGGCGAGATGAGGCCTATTTCCGATGAGGCGTCTGGAGACTAATGACACCTAACCTCTGGAACTTCGAAAGGGTCTTTCACACCCTTGCTGCAACTCAAGAAGTTCACCGCCATACCCGTCTCCACTAGAGAGGAAGCACGATGGTCCCGCCCACATCCAGAGGAGCCCCGTTTCCCCCTCGTAGCTCGAGATGAGGGATCCTTTCCCTGCTTTCAACGGGAAAGAATTCCCGGCGTTCCCGTCGCATCTCAAGAGGAGGCACTCTCAACAGGAAAGGCGAGAGGAACTCCATGGTCGTACCACCATTCCAAGAGTCCCCCAGATGTCTCAGTCCATTCCAGAGGAACCTCTTTGCCCTGCATTGGCTCATCTTTCACGCCGAGGATCGACTCACACCACGGTGGCACGTGGGACAGCCCTGTGGGAAAGCCTCGAGGGAAAGCCTCGAGGGAAAACCACAGATCCTTTGATTCACGTGACGGGAAGCGTGACATTGCTGCTACAGCCTGAAAGGAAAGCGCACGTGCATGCCCCCACTCGAGACGAGGCCTGACTCCACTGGGGAGACTCCAGAAGTACCCAAAGATCCATGTCAGCCCCTGAGAGGAATCCTCGGTTCCGGCCCTGACTCCACACAAGGTTTTTGGCCCCGGTATCGACGGGAGAGGAATCCCGAGAGGCCCCCTAGCAACTCGCATGGGGACTGGCCTCTCCGGAGGCCACCAGGGCGGGTCCCTGAGGTCCCCGTCGTAATTTGAGAACACCTGCCGCAACTCGAGAAAATCCAGGAAGTTCTCCCTTCCAGGCGAGATGAGGCCTATTTCCGATGAGGCCTCTGGAGACTAATGACACCAAACCTCTGGAACTTCGAAAGGGTCTTTCACACCCTTGCTGCAACTCAAGAAGTTCACCGCCATACCCGCCTCCACTCGAGAGGAAGCACGATGGTCCCGCCCACATCCAGAGGAGCCCCGTTTCGCCCTCGTAGCTCGAGATGAGGGATCCTTTCCCTGGTTTCAACGGGAAAGAATTCCCGGCGTTCCCGTCGCATCTCAAGAGGAGGCACTCTCAACAGGAAAGGCGAGAGGAACTCCATGGTCGTACCACCATTCCAAGAGTCCACCAGATGTCTCAGTCCATTCCAGAGGAACCTCTTTGCCCTGCACTGGCTCATCTTTCACGCCGAGGATCGACTCACACCACGGTGGCACGTGGGACAGCCCTGTGGGAAAGCCTCGAGGGAAAGCCTCCAGGGAAAACCACAGATCCTTTGATCCAAGCGACGGGAAGCGTGACATTGCTGCTAAAGCCTGGAAGGAAAGCGCACGCGCATGCCCCCACTCGAGACGAGGCCTGACTCCCCTGGGGAGACTCCAGAAGTACCCAAAGATCCATGTCAGCCCCTGAGAGGAATCCTCGGTTCCGGCCCTGACTCCACACAAGGTTTTTGGCCCCGGTATCGACGGGAGAGGAATCCCGAGAGGCCCCCTAACAACTCGCATGGGGACTGGCCTCTCCTGAGGCCACCAGGGCGGGTCCCTGAGGTCCCCGTCGTAACTCGAGAACACCTGCCGCAACTCGAGAAAATCCAGGAAGTTCTCCCTTCCAGGCGAGATGAGGCCTATTTCCGATGAGGCGTC